>NW_022280039.1:1017066-1051743 GCF_004355925.1 Anarrhichthys ocellatus
ACACACACACACACACACACACACACACACACACACACACACACACAGAAAGGAGAGGTGTGTGGTTAAACTCATACATTTTACTGTTACTGAACAAATTTCTGATGTCCTGTTGTGGTCTAACAGGCGCACTCCGTTCTATTCCCCAAACACACACACTCTTCCGTTGCGGTTTGGCTAAATGTGCATTCAACCCTGAATTCTCCAACTGAACTAAGGTGTCACACTCATGCTTACAACTTGTACAGTTGGTATGAGGTGCTGCCAAGATCGAGACAAACGTTGTATGATCTACTGAACCCGACTTGTTGTCAGTTCTTGTATGTCTGCTCTGTAGCTTGTATTTCTGTGTGATTTTGACCAGAGATGTCTTCAAGATGTAGCTTGTATGCAACTCATTTGCAGGAGTAATTGGTGTGTGATGAAGGTGAGAGGTGACTAGAGTTTCTCGTTAATTCCTCTCAGTGCTTCGGTGAGCAGAGTGCTGATTGGAGCATAGATGACAGCTACATAATTGCACAAATGGAGGTGGGAGATTTTTACAAGCTGGGGCCTTAGTCCGGAGCTCCCTTCATCAGCTCTCTTTCTCTCCTTCCTTCACGTTCTGTCTCCTTCTTCAGCTCGCGCTCTCTCCTAGCCAGCAAAGGAGTTGACAGATTGAACACATACGGTATATAAATGAGCGAATGCACGTGCACACTTCCCATAATATTTCCATTGAAGTGACATGATGACTCAGCCTTTTAGTAACATGCCCTATTTGCGCTGGACATGAATTACCTGGCTGACCTCGTGTGATTTAGACTTCACCCCATGTCTGGCTTTCACGCGGCATATTTGTACCGGATAAATAAAAAGTCTGTGTGTCAATTAAATTTAAGGATTATCTCCAGATATGATTGAAACATAGTGTATCTTCATGAAATATTTGCATGACCTGCCATGAACAGTAACTCTTAAGTTTGTATTTTCTACATGAGAAGTGAAGTACACAATACACTCAAGTAGTTCAAGTAGTTTAAAGTAATCACAACAGTGTTGCTGGCAACTAACAATAAAAATGGACTTTCCGTTGTTTCCTTAAAAATTCAAAATAGTGAAGGATTTTGTAATTTATTGCAACTTTGTAATTATTATGAATGGCATACAGAAAATTTGAAAGTCATTTGATAACTATACTAACTAAGGCTATGACATATTTGAAAATGTCAGTTTGTGTCATGACTTGTGAAGGCTGTTCAAACGGACTACTCTCACGAAGGTGGAAACCATTAGCTATACATACTGTAGCTACATGAGCCGACTGAATTGTCACTGTAAATGCTGTCAAATCTATTATTTCCACTGTTACCTGCATCATTGTTAGCCTGGAAAAGGAAAATAAATAAAGGAATCTTTTGTGAAATGACAAAATATATAAAAGACAATTTACTGAGATGAGTTTGGTCAAATGTATATTATCAGCAGTGGAATTGTAATTTTACAGATTGAGGACATGGCAGATACTTACGTGATTAAGGAAAACTTCCCTCCAAACTACAGGAGGACCCAAGGCAATGCTAATTCCATCTAACAATCTGTGATTTTCTCTCTTTACAGACTATTACATCTGAGGCACAAAAGAGGTGTTATGTTTATGCGCATGTCTGAACCACACACTCATCCACATGTCCACAGACACACACACACGCAAGGCACCTCCTATGTCACTTGGGCCAGGCCACTTAAGACACTCATACACAGGCCAGACAACTACTTGTACTATCAGCTTATCAAAACTTACTGCGAGGAGAAGAGGAACATTAAAACGGCCTTTGTGGTGCCACAGCGGCTGGGCCACCTCACACTGAGTCACTTAGAGGAACATCATTAAAACGGCTGACCAAGTTCACAGAACACTTCCATCTGTGTTCCCCCACTGTTTCTCCTTTGCACACATGCTTCCACCATCAGTGGATATTCATCACTGGGGTTTCCCCCCCCCCACACACACACTCTTTTTCTGCCCCCCCTGGATGAGATTTAAGAGAGCTTTGAATGGAATCTTTTAGCTCCCACATGACTCTCTCTCCACGTCGTGTTTTTCGCTGCTGCTGAGCGACGCACAGCTCTCACAGAGCGCCTCTGTTCATTCGCCGCGGTGACACAAAGGCTACATTTGAAGCATGCTCTGCAGCACGCCGTCGCCGGAACACACGCCACAACAAATGGCCCTGTTGTCTGTGTGTGTGTGTGTGTGTGTGTGTGTGATGAGTGACCAGACAGAGAAGCCAGGCATTGACCCTTTGTGATGGAGCCCTAGGGGCCAGACAAGGCTGCCCAGCTGTACCCCTCTGACCCCCCCACTCTCCATTTTTACACTCTGCACTGTACGTCAAGGCTGTAAAATTTAACCCTTTAAAAGGGAGTCTCTTTGGCATAAACTCGTGCCTGACATGTCCTCAGGGACAAATCCATCGACACACAGAAGCTAATACATAAGATTCCTTACATATGTTCCTCAAACATGGGTTGCTCCACTCTCCACAGGATCATTATGGCATGGTGAGCCACTCCAAACATTGAATTAATTTGGTTGCAGACATATGATAGCGGTTACTGTGTAATGGGTTTGTGTGAGCTCCAAATGGGAGCTCGCGGTGTTGACATTTTGAATTATCATCCAAATCCAAGATGTGGTAGAAATAAAGAGATGGCTCATCTTATAGAGAAACAGAGACAATTCAAGAGTACATTCAAAGGTCCTGCACCTTTTCTGGCTGCCCATCAGTCAATTTGCCGCTTCTGTATTTAGTATGACTTTATTTCTGTTTCCCCACACTTGTTCTACCGTTTTATAGCTGAACACAGGCCGGATGTGTCACAGCCCCAGCACTGGGCAAACATTCCCAGATGAACTCCACGACCACTAACATCAACACATCATGGACAAATCTCCACTCGGGTTTGGGTTACTATTAGTCATGCATTTTATGGCGCAGAGTGGGTGAGTGGGTGCCATGTATGTGTGTGTGTGTGTCAATGTGTGTGGGTGTATGTGTGTTAGCAGACAACTGTGTGCGAGAAGAGGAGGCCATTCTTACCAGCACTGGAGCCTGCGCCAGTGGTGAGGTCAGCACCCATGAGGCCACCTGAAAGATGAAAGAGAGAGGAGAGCAAAAGAGAGAAAACCATTAGAGGATAGACGCCCACCTAACATCCACGATGCCTCCTGTCTCTTACCTCGGTGGCCTTTCAGAGAACTCAATCTAATCACAATCCACCTTGTGTGTGTGTGTGTGTTTTTACGTGTCAGTACATCATATGTGCACTGATACTAGAAGTAATACTGCTTCCCACTCAAATGGTAACACTCTGAGCAACTGGACACTGCGAGTGGATACATCGAGCTGCCGTCCAAGAAAAATGACACATTATTATTTTTAAGCCATGCGAGGTGGAAGAGTGGGAGGGTCCAGAACATGTGCGGTTTGGTGTGGATGCTGCGAGCGCCAAAACTCATATTTAGTTTGTGCTAGCGCTTCTAGCATCCAGTTGTAATGACAGGGTGAGGGTGTGGGCAGCAGCGTTCAGACCAGAGGGACAGAAAAAGGACTTTGGACAACAATAACAAACCAACAGGCCTGATTTGCTTATGTCACCACTCAAAGCCTGTACATAGACATCCCATGTGTGGAACCTCACCCTAAATCAACGAGACTGTGGGCTGGGATTTAATATGCAAAAAAAAATACTGAGCGAGCAATATGTGAATATAGATTTTAATGAATTCACTGCTTTTAGATTTAGGAATATTACAGGAAGCTGTCATAAAAGGAATCACGCATTCGAAGCGTGTGTCTATTAGCATCACAGAAGGGTACACACACAGTTGAGAAGGGAGAGAGATTGGATAACAGCGTGTACATGGGTGTATGGAGTGCATGTGAGGCTCTTCTTTTGTTACCTGCACTGGGGGGTCTGTGTGTGACTCCGGGAGACATGCTGTTTCTCTGTAGGCCGTGGTGCGCCAATGGCAACAGGTTGTGGTTGCCTAGGGAACCACCGGGATGGCTGTAAATGAGATTGTTCTGGTTGCTGACGGGAAGGGACACAGACATGTCATAGTTCGACTGGGGCACGGCCTGCTGAGAGAGAGAAAGAAAGAAAGAGAGACACAGGAACAAGGTTGATTAGACTAAAGAGAGTAATTATTGCAGTGGGTGAAGAAACTAAAACAAGGCCTTCGAGCAGAGGAATGGACACAGGATGAGAGAAACAGACGTGACAATTCAGAAACACTCCAGGAACTCAAAGGAATTCAAAAATGTTTGACTATCTGCAATAAAAACAGTCAAACAAAAGAAAAAACAGCCAAGTTCCAAAGGACAACTAACAATGAACAGCAATGCGTAGATGAACGGTACGGAGAACAGCTTCCAAGACAAAGACTAAAAATACGAGGCAGTATGGATGGTGGAGGGGAGCACTGAAATTAAAGGGTAAGCATCTAGAAAACTCCTCCCAGAGTTGCTCAAATTGCCGCCAAGATGATGGGTTTGAAATACGTTGTCGCTCAAACTTGAACCAGAATTGGTTACTGTATCTTTCTGTCCAAGGCCTAAGATTTTGTCGCTGATACGTTGTGACGTTTGTCATCGTGAAGGCCAACGACCCGACCTGGAAATATTATTTTGTGGACATTTATTTCCCCTGAAATACATTCCTGGTTTTTGATATTAGAGAAATAAGAATAATTTACTGGGAGGACAGCCAATGGCATCCCATTGTTCTAAAAGGGCTAAAGATAATTCAGTCTGTCTTTACCTCACTAAAAAAGTCTGCAATATTTCTTGCAATGGTAGCTTCAAGACTGGAGAACTGAATGCAATTAGGTATAATTTATTTGCCTGTCACATGGAGCTAATGCAAAGTGTTATTAAGGGGTAGATTCAGATCAGTCAGCAGTCTCATCAGGAACATGAGAAGAGGTAGCCTGTCGGCCCCGGGCGTCTAGTTTGTCATGTTTATTGTGTCACTTGGCAGAAGGGCTTAACCCAGGGAGTGCCCTGGAAGTGGTTCATCCTGCATGTTAGCTTTAGGAAGTAGAAAATAGGACCCTAAATTACTGCCATGTGTCTCAGAGCCATGGAGGGAGCGCATCAGGGGGATCATCAGCCTGGCTTACTTGGAAGTGGAATATGTGCCTTAGCGCTGCTTTGTCTTGTTCTTTTTGCAGGCCAAATATTATTTCATTGCGGGTCTCTAAACGTTTCTCTTTTACTGCAACTTCACATAGTGGTGGGCTAGCCAAAAGCTGTGGAAGCTTCCTTTTATTTTAAGTGAGGGGCTGCCTCTGGTTATGTTATATTTTTTTTAAAGACTTTCAGTAATTTCTTCCATCTCGAATTCCTTGTTGGACTTTTTATACCTCAAGATTTCCCTATGCGGTGTTTTCTAAGAGTGAGGGAGCTGTCTCAATGTGTGCACATTTGCGTGAACACACATCCCTTCGCTGGGTGTAAGGGCCCCGTCTGTAAGCTGTCCTTTAACTGGTGCCATCCTTCCTGTTTTTAACTCATCTTCCTCCTCGCCTCTCCCCACAGTCCCCTGCAATCCAGAGGCCCAGTGCTTGGCAGCCACCCTGACCACACGTTGAACTGCCACTTGTTGTCTGCAGAGCCCCCCCCCCGCCCCCCAATGCCACCACCCTGCTGTTCCACCCCCATCCCCACCCAGCTCTGATCCCAAACCCACCCTACACCGCCACGCCATCCCAGCTCACCAACCCCTGCCTTGCTTCTAACCACATCTCCCCCTGCTCCACGTGGCTTAGACACTACTGTTCTTCTCTGAATGATCTACCATGGAATTATCTCTTTCTCTGTAAGGCTACAGCACTAATCATTCCAGTATGGTGCTTTCTGAACGAAGGGCAGGCTCAGTTTACATAGAGAGCAGCCTATATTTTGTGGTTTCTGGCTTCTGGCTATAGATTAGATTCTTTGTAAAATGAAGACAATATAATACAAATTCAGCAGCTCACATGTTTTGACGTCTAACAGAGATGTTGTTAGGCTACTGAGGACTTTGCCTTCAATTATTCCAGCAAGGAGTAGAGATAATTAAGTTTTGTGAGGTACGGAGATACGCTAAGAGTTTCTGAATGTCTGCTGCTGTTTCATTGCCACAATGCCTGTCCTTGTTGTTACGGGTGACTGAGCGCTGTGTTTTGGTGCAGGAAAAGCGCATGCAGACCACACCTCCCCTGAGAGCCAGGCAAGGCATTATGGGTAACGGGTTCAAGGAGGGAACCCAGTAAGGTTAAAATTTGTCATGAGAGAAAGTCTGCAATTATATAGCAAAAGTGCCTGCTAGTTATGGTTACAGTTGTGTCAAATTAGAGGACCGTTTCTCAACTGTAATCAAGCAAAATCAAAGGAACTGTAATTCTTTTTACTGTAAGTATACAATATCAATTCACTCTTGTCTCACTCTCACTTTGTGTATTTAGTCTAGTGGCAAACAATGGTGGTTAGCTGGGTTAGCTCAAGAGTTACTGGCAAGTCAGCATTTTGTTAGCCTGCTGAGGATGCGGCGTAGCGTCAACCCAGTACTTACAGGTATCTTATGAGTTTGAATCATGTGATCAAACTCCTCGTTAATCTGTTTGTATTTCTCCTCAGTGCGTGGGGAGAGGATGAGAGCAGACTCGAGCTCCGGGCTTTCGCCGCCTTTGTTCTCCTTCTTGCTTAATGCCTGCCAGGTCCCACAACCACAGAGACGGACGGAGGGAGACACAAATGAAGGGACGGAGAGATGGGTGGTAGGAACAGATGACAAAAACGAGGAGACGAGGACGAAGCGACAGAAAGCATAAGGGGGAAAAAAAAGGGAAAGAGAGGAAAGAAAGGTGAGAGGAAGGTTCGGGGTTTAAGAGGTACTTACACACAGTCTCTGTCTGCTGATCATCAGATCAATGTCCTCATTTATTTTCCTGTACTTGTCCTCGGACTCGGGACTGTGGCCGACCGAGTCGTCTGCGTCGGGGTCTGGGCTGTCACAGCCGTTTAGGCCCTTCTTTCTCAATGTCTGCAAACACAGCAGTTGCACAAAATAGTTGAAGGGCTTTGGGATCGGGAACATGACCCAAGTGAACAGCTTGGGAGGGACACATGGTGATGACATGTGAAGAGGTACCCTTTACAATCCATCCTGACAAAAGACCAATTACAAAACTATAACTAATATATTGATATATTTCAAATTAATACGTTTCCAAAGCACTTTTTCTCTCTGAGAAAATTGTGTCTGTTACTGAGAAATTGTTCCGCAAAAGAAAGTAATCATTTTGGCAGGCTCCGCCAAACATCCATCAACATGGGGGAGACACAAGGATACACTGACTGCTTTGTGAACAAGAAAACATGCAGTAAAACATGGCACAAAGGATTTAATCGCATCCAATAGCGAAACATAACAAGTGATCAAGCTCTTCACCCAATGACATATCATGGACCTTGAAACCTCGTAATTACACAGGAAAAGGAAAAGTCGTAAAAGTAAAATACATTTTATAACCATAATCATCAGTGTTTCATGAAATAGAATTAAAATGCAGTTGAAGGACTTGAGTTCATAACTGTGGTATTATGTGCTATTAAAAGTGGCAGTTTCTGTTTTGGCCACCTGATGGCCACCTGCCCCCATTAGACTGGCCAGAAAACAGCAGACAGGCAGAAAAGCGCACACTCCACTCGCTCACCACTCCCTCTGAGGGGAAGAGCGATGCAGACAAAGAGAGCGTAAGAGGGAGAGCGCTGCCTCGGTCCTTTTTTAGATATTGTTGACAACCATAACAACAGGGATAAGTTTCAGAGGACATTACCGTGTGTGATAGCACGAGGGTATGTTTGTTTGAGCAAGTAGGCATGTACCGATAGGTGCTGTGTTCATTCGCCTCGTAAGAAGAGACAAAGACAGAGCCCAAGAGAAGAAAAGTACAGTAGCTGACAGTTAGAGATCTCATCAAAGGCCCCCCCACACACACACACACACCTCCTCTCCTCTCCAGCCCGCTTTCACTCTCCTCCTCCCCCCGCTTCCCTCTCTCCTCCTGGCTTTAATAAAGGGAGATTAGTCTACAGGAGGAATATCACGGGCCTGCTCCTGTCTGTGCAGTCGTCGCTTCACACTGCGCTCTCCTACTTTCATCTGAAGCTCCATATCAGACAGACGTAATTAAATTTACTTTAGCACACCCTGTATTTGATGCTGATCAAGTATGTGTGTCTCTCTCTCTCTCTGTATATGTTGTAGTGTGTGTATGTGTCTGCTGGTGTGAGTGTGTGTGTGTCTGTGTGTGGGAGGGGAAAGAGGGGAATGAGTCTGTGTATGTGTGTGCATGTGTGGGTGTGTGAGAGTGGGTGTTAGCGTCAAGAAAAAAAGACAGAGAGACTGAGCAGGAGCAAGGAGGAAGATAGATGCTAAGATAAGTTAATCTCAGTGAACTTCTTCCTCTCATTTGTTTGTCTCCGTCAGTACTCACTCACGGAAGAGATACGAGTGCTAGCTTCTCCATCACAACCAGCAGCCGAAGTGACAGGGAGCGATCTGCCTGCTTAGAAAACAAATAACAATCCAGTCATCTCTCATGTCAGCACAACAAAGGCCTGTTTTGAGTGTGGTTTTAGTGAACTTAGAGGGCTTCTTTTGTGTGTGTGCGATAACTGTTTGATTCCTGAGGCGTCTCGTGGCGAGGCAGCTACTGTAAGCGTGTCAACATTTGCTGGCTCTCCTCTTCTCTCTCTGAATTCTCACTTGGCCCCCAGAGTGGAAATCTGGAATTCTGAATTTGAAAGCGTCTCTCACATCTTTTGACAGTCTTCAGGAAATCACACCAAACAAATCAACCAAGGCGGTGCAGGATATCTGACTTCTAACAGACCCACAGTGAATCAGGCACTCTTGCTCCATCAGAGGTGGATGAGTCAAAAGAACAAAGGGGTTGCAAAGGTTTAGCATGCTGTCTTTTTTGGCAAAGGCGTGAGATGTAAAACTTTTGCTATTTCTTTGGTGTAGTTTCATTGTGGCCTCGGCGATGCATCATATCGAACTGACAAGAGCTGAACCAGTGGCCTTTTTCTGTTCACATGAGGATGCATGGAAGGAAAAACAACTTTTCTTCCTACTTGCACAGATTTCCACCACCTACCGCCGCTAGCACTGATTGCATGAGAGATTCATTTCCACTTCTTGGAAGAATAGCAGTGGGGCATTGCTGGGGGGGGGGGGGGGGGGGGGGGGGGGGGGGGGCGGGGGTAAAGGTGACACCCATATGGGGCAACTGAGCGCTGGTCTCACAGGGGGTTGGGCAGTGGTTGCGTTGGGTGTTGATTGGGTGCAGGGCATGAGTGTTATATGACTTTGAAGCATGTGGCCCCGGCTTAGCTTTCCATCGGGGCTCAGCACATTGAGGGTGCGGTACAAGGACGGTATGCCACTCATCCCAGTTATGCCCACCTGCTTAAAGACATCACACCTGTTGCCAAAGGCTGACACATAACCCAACAGCCAATCAGATCCGTTGGAGTGCACATATAGCCAAAGAAGGGCCTCTCACTCTTGCCCTTTCCCCCTCACCGCCCTACTCTCGTCATCCTATATATCCTTCTCTAATAGCCCATTGCTTAATCTGTGCCCTGAATTTGTTGTGTTTCATGGCTCTGCGCCACAGTCATCGACTGCTGCTCCAAACAAGGCTCTGAGTCTCTCATTCAGTGACATCATCACTATATAAGACACATCAAAGACGTACAATTCAAAATGACGGAGAGAATAATGATCATTGGAAAAGGAGCTGCTACAACTATATTGAAAAAAGTTAGTATGGGTATGAAGAGCTAGCATGAAAATAGAGTCTTTGGGGGATATGCTAATAAGATGAGGATTAAGCAAAAACACTTTTGTGCAGTTCACTTGTACTAAGGATTCTATGCAGAAAATATTCCCCCAAATGATCATTCTCATATTCAAATTATTCAATTTCACAAGTAACTGGGATTTTCTGTTTCATAAAGAAATGATCATTGTTTTATTCTTCCAAAATCACTGCTGGCATAAAAGCCAGAGCATTTCTATGGAGCATTGTTCAAGTTTATGGCAATTGTATTGCTTCCGATTACAAAAGTAACATTTTTCACTGTTAATTAATGAATATATTCTTTGGTCAGTCAGTTCATTTTGAACTAAAAATAAGACGAATCAAACTAAATTTCCTGTACAGTTTAACACAACAGAAAAATGTGGAAATGCAATGAACTGAGAAACTAGTTCAAAAGAGAGAGGCTGATGGAGAAAGGGGGGTAAGAGAGAGAAAAAAGCTACACAGCTACTAACTACTACAATGTGAACAGTCACCGGTCATGCTACAAGAGAGTGAGAACAGCAAACGTGAGAAAATAAGAGGAAGGAGAAAAGTATTACAGAAAGGAGCGACGAAGCTGTGTATGCTTGCTTGGCTCTGGTGTCTTTCTCTGTGGCCCCTTTGGAGGCTTGCTCCTAATTAAACTCCTTCTTCATGATGCTCCCTCATGGCTCGACTTGTCACAGGGCCTGTGTGAAGCAGGCACAGCATAGACACGGCGTCCTACATATTTAGACACCCGTCTCATCGGTACCCTTCAGCTCTGCCCCCTCAGCTAGGCTGGCCTAGACTGGGCAGGGCTAAGATGGGCTGGAGGACTACAGTGAGCAAGGCCGCCAGGGCTGGATTGAAATAATCAGAGGCAGGTTTGAGCTACAAGGGAACTGAATCATATTGTATATTGCTTGGTGTTAGTACATCTGTCAAAGATTTGAGTACTCTGATGTTTTAATTGCAGGAAAAAGTCCAGCTTTATACTCCTTTCATAGTTTAGGGTGTGGGTAATAACTTCATGTAGCTCTTGAGAAAAACTGTGGAGGGTATTTGGGTGTGAATTCAGGGTGGCCCCAGGGGGTCTACGAGGGACAGCTGACGCCTGCCCACAGCTCCTGCCATACCAGGATCCGTCTGCTCGGCATTCTGCCACCCTGCTCACCCTCTCTATCCCTCTATCCATCTTTCTGCCCCCATCTTTCCGTCTCAGTCTGTTTCGCAGTCTGTCTCTGTCTCCCTACCTCTGTCCTCTTCCCCTCATTTTCTGCAGTACTACCACGTCTCAGCAGAAGCCGAGTCAAAATATTGCTGGCTTGATGGGTACATCTTTATTTCTGATAGACTTGGGCTAGTTGCTGGGTTGTGTTTGGAAAGAGCTTCATTCCTGACCATTCCCCTCTGCAGTTATCTTGGCAGTGGCTAAAGGGTACGACACATTCAATATTGTGTTTATGGCTATTGGCGACAGCCAGGCCAGTGAATGTTTCTCAATGTCTTCAACCCAATGGCTGACAGCTTCAGAGAAAAAAAACCTCTACAAAAACAGCCAGTTATAATAGGCCTTTTATATCTTTGCCAGCACTGTATGGTCTTCAGAATACACATACTATTGTAAGCAAAACCAAGACTTATAAAAGAAGATAGTATACTACCAGAGCACAAAGATTTTTCCCCCATAAATGCAGCAATTTATGGTTTGCAGTATATTTCAGCAGGCGATGGAAAACAAGTTACTGACAGATGAGCACAATAAGAAAGCACTATTAACTGTGCCACTTATGGATAATCATATTTGATGTGCTGTTAAAGTGTAAAATTGTACAGGGAATAAACAGCTTTGCCTAGCAGGGTCTCAGCCTCTGTTTGTCACAATGTTAAAAACGGTTGAGAACAGATTGAGTCACTCTGACTATCAGAGACACTCCTTGAACACATGACATTTGGCAATTCATACAGACCTGCTTTCAGAATATGTGAGCATTGGTGTAGGTTGAGTTGAATTACTTATTGTATTATTACTAATTAATGCAAATTAAAAGGGCTCCCAAATAATTTTCAAGAAAATGTCATCTAAAGTTTAGGGCAACAATATTTAAATAGGCTTTTAAAAACCACACAATGTATCAATGTCTGAATGGGTTACGGTAGGCGTAACCACACATAAATCTACAGTACGTGTCCTTTGACTGGTCTTCACACTAACCTACAAACCCACGATTTAGATCATGACTGTTTTAGGGGGAAAATATGGGGGCAAAGTTTGGAAAACCAGGGACCAAAGTCAATTTTGCCAGAGCACATTGGTAAAGAGCAAAGTGGCTCAGCGTCAGTAAGGGCGAGGCAGTGGGGATAAACGTTGTCCCTTCCCATCACAAATAACAAGATGGAGGTGGTCATGAAGTGGACCTGCAGTGGATTAGGAGCCCCCAGCACCACCGCACAATAAGCGCACTCAGGGTGGCCTTTCTGACGGCACAGATCGGGTAATAGCATGTTTGAGATGTGCTCTCATTCTCTATATTTCTATTTCTTTTTCTGTCTGTCTGGCTCATTCTCACTTGCTCTCGTTTTTGTCTCTCGCCCTCACTCTCTCTGTCTCTCTTGCTCACTCTTTCTTTCTCTCTGCTTTTCATAGTGGAGGGAACATCAGAGGGATCAGGCTGGCTTAGCTTATTGGAAGCAGATGGCAGACCAAAGGCAAGAAGGCCACAGCTTCATGAAGCGTGGTTTGAACATGCCAGGACCATGTCGAGGGGCATGCCCATGGATGATGGCTACACGGTGTGTGTGTGTGCGTGTGTATGTGTGTGAGCGACCATTTGGGTTGGGGGGGACGGTTGATTTTGTAGACCCCCAAATCACAGCATGTCTCTGCCTGCTTTTTTTTTCAGTCATCATCTGTGCATCCCTATTCACTGGTTGAGGCGACGTTTGAAAAACTATGCATCAGTGACTTGGTGGCTTTGAAGCCCCTTACTCCTGGTGCCCTGCTACACTATAATCAGGAATCAAAGGCTGGCGCCTGGGATCCATCAACCTTGGCAAAGTGGTCGTGTGTTCAGTAATAACGCTGGCTAACTGTGTATGTAATGACTAGCTGTCTAGGGATTACTAGGTTGACTAACCATAAAAAAGGGAGTGAGAAGTAGAGCACACATTTAAGAGGAGTGTTAAGAGTAAGTGAGTAAGACAGAAAGGGTACTGTGGGCAACAAGGTTCCTTCACATTTCTCCAAACTGTGGCATTGCGATGGTGCATGTGCTAAGATCACCATTAAGAGCCCACTTACAGACAGACAGTTCTTAGCTAGCCAGTAGATAGCACAATACCAGATGGTGCAGTGTTTCCCATATGGAATAGACAAACACTAAGCACATGTCAGAATCCAAAACTGTTTGCTACAGCAGCATCCCGGCCCTGGGAACAAAGTGGTCATTCACACTAGTCACTACACTGTATAATTACCCAGATAGACATTATGAGACACAATGCCAGCTCAGTGAAACTGGATAAAGAGGGCACTTATCTCTGCACCCTCAAACTACCCGTCTTCCATCCCGTCTACGCTCCAGTTGCATAATTTGTCTCCATTCAAATGAGAGAAATGGGAATGTGTCTATATGTATTTCTGATTCAACGTGAAAATCAATTCGCTAAGGCTAATCTGGAAAACACTCTCATACTTGCTTAATATACTGTAACATTTTATTTCAGTTATTCACACGTCACTATGTGACTGTGACATTGTCAATAAAGCTTTCAATTACATACTTTAAATCACCCTTAGATAGTTATAGTTTAACAGCTTCAGCTGAATGATTCCAGCTCTGTTTGGGTAAAACTCAAGCGACCCTCTATTCCTTCTTTGTCCCCCCCCACCGATCGTCACTTATCGTCTTTTGTCTCCCTGTCTCTTATCGTGTAGTGCCACAGCAGGAAAAGCGAGCCTGAGGGAGGCCTTGAGTAACAATGACCAGTCGGTTGACCTCTATACTGTGACCATGAGTTTCCACACCCTGTCCAAAGCAGTAATCATGGCAGGGGAGGGGCTGAGGCCAGGGGGGGAGCTTTAGGCAGGGCAGGGAATGCCATCTATAAAAATAGATCTTCATTATTCCAAATTTTCCACAAATAGTTTCAAAGAACAAGGCATCATTTCATCTTAATGGCTGGCGTGAATTGTTTTGGGCTGTGTAATGGAAAAGCCTTGCCTTTTGGCAGCGTGGCCTCAGAAGTGGCCTGCCTTTTTCACCGCTCCACACCACAGGGACCACATATTGGCACATTTCAAACAGTCTATTTTTAAAACCTCTTTTTGTTGTTGTGTGCGTACCTCAGACTTCCGCTTCAGCATATTGAACTTAAAAAACACCTCTGACAGAGATCCAAGCGCTACTTAGTTTCTCGTCTGAGGTTCTGCTTTTCTGTGCAGCGGGCGTCTGATGTGGAATAAAATGCTGAGCCTGTAGATCATGTGCATTATCTGTCATCTTTGCTTTTAGCCACTCTTAAGAAGTGGAAGAGGCATATAGTCTATAAAATAGGAACTCGGTAAACTTGCTCGCTTTATGTCTGAGGCTGGCGCCGCGGACAGATGTGTTGTAGTGTGCCAGCCTAAAACGTATGACAGGCAATGTTCAGCTGCGTGAGGAGACTGACTTGGTTGTGTGAGGTTGACTCCCTCTCAGGGTTTTGTTACTGGTATGACAGGCAGACCGGCTGATTAAAATGCACTTTATTCTATTGACACAGATAATGTAACTTTCCAAGTATTTTCTCTGTAATAAATAAAGTTTTTTAAAAACAACCAAACAGGAAGCCTCTGTTTGGTAAACTGTGGGGGTAGAAAAACAAGTGAATTGAATAATAGACTTCTTTATCCGAGGGATTAAATGTTTATAGGCACAGCAGGGTCTCAGATCAATGGCCTTATGCATGTGGTCGCCGAGGGCAACTCTTCATGGTCGGTCCTCAGAAAGAGAGACGGAGGCTGAATGAATACTCAGACACTTCGCTTACTCACTCCTCTGTTTCAAAAACAACCCCCACCCACCCTTTTTCAAACACAACGAGGGGGGAGTGAAAGAGAGAGAGAGTGATTCCATGCCTATTCTTCTACCCTCTCCCAGTGAGGACCGCCAGCTAGGCAACTATTTTTAGCCTCACCACACACTATTTTTAGACCAGTACCACTTTTTGAGGCATTTAAAAAGAGTACATCAAATAAGAGAGTGATGGTTGTGGTTGTTCGGGGTGGCGCTTTATTTTGACCATCTAACGAACTAGGTTTTAAGTGTGAAGGAAATAGAGTCTAAACATGGATTCTTTTTTTTTTTACTTTTTATTTTTTGTCTCACCACCCTTTCCTATGCATTAGAATGAACAATTGTCCATCTGAAAGCGTCACGTCCAAACCAAAGAGGACATAGACGGGTTTAAATGGGTAAGGAGGAGGAGGTCAAAGGCATGCCTCTGTTTGTGATATTCACCACACTTTGAAAAAACGAAAAGTGTTTCACATATATTTAAAATATGTGGTAGCTTGTTTATTTTTTTCCACCAACCTTAGAACTTGTTTGTAACTCTGGGAAAGACTTCCAGAGCCAACTTTACCAAGATTATTAACACTGTAAATATAAAGTATGATCTGACGGTAGAGGTGTGTGAGAAGTTATTAATAGTTCAAGAATTTCTCTCGCACTTTCTTCAACCTGTGATTCTCAACCCTGGCATATACTAACTAAGCATTTTTTTTTTGAAGCTGTGCGGTGGGTTGTACACAAACTGTCATCAGGGTCTTTGTTTTAACAAACTGTGATACTGTTAGCTTTCCAATGTCATAAGGTTAATTTACTTAGTCAAAGAAGCTTCAGACCTTAATCCTCAGCGCACCAGGAAAAACAAGCCATGTTGCCGATCTCTCCGTGACTAGTAAACACTGAGGCACTGTGATCTCGGAGACAACCCCGCCCCTTACCTCCACCCCTTGTCACACCACATGTACCCTATGCTTAAATCCTCAAAATGACTCCACACAAAATTACTGTGGACAACTGTAAGACAGGAGATATGATATAACTCCCTTATTTCTCTTGGATGCTGACACATGTCAAAGTCGTACAGGGTAAATTAGTGAAAGCATTCGAGCCAGAGTAATTATACAGTGTTTGAGAGCCATGAGAAGAAGTCATTCAGTGGGCTGATCAACACGGAAAACTCCTTAGGGCTAATGTTCTCCATGCTGTTTAGAAACCAAATAAGCACATAGAATAGCACACATGCTGGAAAATATTTTCACAAGAGCGAGGCATGAGAACATGAGCACACTGGCACTTCAGAGAGATCACATGTCCTGTTGATTTGCGAGAATATTATGAGAAAGCAGAGAAAAAGATCTGAAATAAAGACAGGATTTTTTTTAGGTAAATGACAGTGAAATCCGTCAAATTAGTCTCTGTAGTGTTTAAAGTGTGTGGAAAATCATGTTGTATTGCTAATTGAAACATTGTGCAAGGCATGCAGTGAACTGGTGCGGATATGCTACATTACTCGTCTTCTTTTTGCCATCTTCCAGACATACCTGCTTGATTTACATTCTCTTTATGTTTCTTCATTTCCACGCCAACACCCCACCCCCTCCTCCTTTCCTCTTCCTCCCTCCCTCCCTCCCTCCAGTGGACTGTCACTGGGCTGAAATCACACCTGTGCTTCTCACACATCTCGGCACACGGGTGAAACATACGCAGGGTGAAACATGGTGAGGGAGCTTTGCTGAATCTCATTAGCCAAGCGGGTAGTCATTAACAGAATGACCTTTGGAAATAATTACCAGCCTTCCTCCCTCCATCCCTCTTTCCCTCCCTCCTTCTCTTCTCGCACTCATCCATCCCTCTGTCCCTCCCCTTCCCCCTCTCATTTAATAGTTCCTCCTAAGTGAGGACAGGGGGAGAGAGCAGGAGAAAAGAAGGGAGAGAAATTAGTTGAGCATAGGTGGCGAGGCAGGTCCCTGCTGCTGCTGTTTAAGATTACAGGGTGAGCTGAATTTTCAGATTAGGTTAATCTGCTGGAAATGGGATTGGCCAACGGCCTTTCCTCTGGCAGGTAGGCAGGTCAGCTCAGCACCAAGAGGCATGTGCCATTCCATGTGATACTTGAGCCAATGGCATCAGAGTGTGCTGTGCTGGCTGAGGTCATCACAATGCCAACAGCTCTGCAGGGTTCGAGCCAATTGTCACCGTGTATGTACACATGCATACACCCATGCAGTGCAGTCATTGCGAGCACACGCGTACACAGGCCAATTCAACTTTGTGCGTGTGCATATAAGCACAATATCTCATATTGTACATGCAAATACACGCAAATATGAAAGCATTTGAGCCCTCAGGTATATCCAGGCATTCAGGGGGCATAGTTCCCTCACTAACGCTTTAGTTGTTTCGCAAACCTGTGTTCTTTGTTTCAACAGAGGGTTAAACAAACACATTGTGGAACAGGGATTTGGCACAGCCCAAGTGTGTAGTTGGATTTGGGGCCGTTCAATCACAGCAAGAGCCAGCCAGCGCTGCTTAGGTTTGGGCTTGATCTGCAATCATCGGGAGGGGAAAGAAAGGACTCTTTCATTTGCTAACGCAATAAACCACCCCCGTACCGGCATAATAAATCACCAATAAGAGATTATAAAAAAAGAGAGGAAAAAGAAAGGGATGGATCTTTTCTCTTGTCATTTCCCAACACGGCTTCCCATTTCTCCTCTAATGCCATTCTCATGTCCAGGAAACCAGCCGGGCAGACAACGAGTATGGGAAATCTATCTGCGTGTTTGACTGTTTTATCTGGAGCCAGACTCAGAGTGTACTGTAGACCGGCCAAGATGACACATTTGGACCCTGCTCGGACATCCAATGACGGGAGGATCCGCCTCTGTGTTTGCTTTCATCAAGCTACGAGAGCCTTGATGAGCTTGCATCTCTCTTTGAACAATTAGCATTAATTAAGAGGACCTCCCCACTTGTTTATGTAACAGCTGATAACAGCGTGTAGTGCATGTTTTATTATAGTCTCTGAGGGGGAGACTCTGCGAGTTTAGATACCACTGTATCCTGCATGACATGTGTGGCTTGCAATGAAATTACGCATTAAAAAAAAACATGTCCTCAGTTTGTTTCAGATTTCCACTGTTTTATGTAATTATTATCGGTTTCTAGGGGTCATAAATTGTAAATGTGATAATACTTGTAGCCATTTGGATTAGCAATGCTTCTTTTGTTTTACCACTTGTGCTTCAAAGAGGGTTAGCTTTAGTTTCTTGGTCTTTTGCTTTCACAGATATTTGTGGAAGTGTCATTCCCAGCTGAGACTGTTTTCAAGTGAGTCATCAAGACCTTCTTTACCACTCCTCTCTCTCTCTCTCTCTCTTTTCAACCTCCTATTTCGGTGTCTTACATACACCCATTGACCCATCCATAGATTCAGCCTAATACAAAGAAACATCTTAGAGATTATGTATGTTCAATGAAAGAGAAGAAAAAGAGTGAGCGAGGGAGGGATAGAAAAAAGCCCTCCGGCCTCTTGTAAACATGCTGTAGCTAGAGAGGCTGTGCACCGCTCTCAGTGCCACTCTCTGAACAACACTAATTATCAACCAAAGACATGCTAATTACATAGAGCTTTATTGCTAATGTAGCAGGCCTCTATGCCATCCGCCCACACTCTGAGCTCCGCTCCCCTACCTCTGCCTCTCCTCCCACTACACCTTCAGGCACAGCAGCAACAGAGGGAGAGAGATGCATGCAGTTTGTATACTTCTAAAGACAAGAGCTTCCTACAAATTTTGAAATTAAATATGCTACATATCATGTCATTGAGTTTTTTTCCTCTATGGGGGGGACCTAGATTTCATATGCACCTCTAAATCCAGCCCCCCCCTCATGTTCTTGACCTCCTCCTCATCATCCTGCCATCTCAACAGGAAGTCCGCTTTGCTCCTGTCTCCCCCCCCCCCCAAACTCAAAAGCCCACCCACCATTATGCACCTGTGACGTAGCCTAGCAGCGGCACATAAGGCTCGGCGGGATAGATCCAACCCACCGTTCCCCTCGCTCACCCTCCCTCTGCGCACATCCTCCTCCCACCCATGCTAAACGTGCTAGTGTCAGCCCCGTGGCCAATCCCGTTAGCACGCCGCAGCTGAGGATGAAGGCCTCTTCAGATCGATTTCTGCCGCTGTGAGTTGCTCAGAGTCCTCCAGGGATCACAGTGTAGGTAGTGCTCCACGGCACTCGCCCCCACTAGGCTCTTTAGCGTCTTCCCCTGACACGGCTGTTTACACGTTAGCCATCCTCTGCTCTCTAATGGAGACACTGTTAAAGAGAGCGTCAAAGCGGGGAGCTCTCGTCACAGGCACTTGCTGAAACATGTGACAACTCTCTTCATGGGTTCAGCTGGGGCAGGGTAATGCACTGACTATACAGTGGCTGAAGGGCTTGCTGCATAAAAGACATCAGTCCTTTCAGGCAGAGTGGATACTAGATAGGTTAATGTAAATGATATAATGCACAGAGAATCATTTTGTATCCCTTCTGATATACTAGGATACGATTCATTTTGCACAAACTGTGGCAATACATATGTATTGCTAATAAGATGCAAAGCTTTGATTACACAGCGTAGATGTAGACAGCGTTACTGATTATTTAATGTTTTAGAATAACACACATCATATTATAACTAAGATAAAACTGATTTCATAGTTTATAAAGGAATCTAAGCTTACAAAGATGTAGCCTCATCCACATTAACAATTCAAAAAAGGCTCAATAATATGAATGACAGGAAGGGAATAAGAGCACATCCTGCATTGCAAAAAAGAATAAGCTGTTATGCTGTCTCTCGTGGATTTATTTGTGTTCTAAGTACTGTCCATGATAATGCACCAAGTCCATTCTCTTTGTTTTCGTCATTAAGGTTAGTCGTATGTTGAGTGCTGTATCCCTTGATGTATGGGTTACATTAACACACTACATATTTGACTGCACCAAATGTACACGGCGATGGAACAAAAGCAACACATTTATGCTGTTTTTTAACCTCCAAATACGCTAAGAAGGAATATGTAATTATATATAGAATGGGAATAATGTAAGACAAAATCTTCTCCAAAGCAAAAGACATCTGATATGAATGTGTGAATTCAAAAGGTTTATAGTCAGGTGCAGAGTGCCATCTGGAATAGCAGGACTGTTGCCGGTGGGCCTGTCCACCCGTGGGCGGGCGACAAGCACAGCAACACCCATATGAATGAAGATAAAAACATGTCCCATGCTGTTTGATCCTGTGTTAGACTGGACAGCCAGCTCCATAGTGTGCTCAGAGTATACGTTCATTTTGTCTCACTGGGTACACACTTTTCTTTCGGTATTTATTTTTTAGAATGGTAGACTGTCGTGCATGAATTGTGACCACGACACCCTAACAAATTAACATTGTGTTACCATCAGGTGCCTATTTCATTACTAACTGAGCATGCATACACAATAAAAACAAGTAAACACATCAGGACACAGTTGAGGTTTACTATGACCTCTAAACTGACAGAATTGTAGGCCTACATGTTGGATATATTATCGGTATTTGTTATTTATCACCATATAAATAAAGCCTACTGTAAAAACAAACTCCTATTTAAAGAATTCATGTAGCAAGCATGGATTATGTGAATTATGTGATATTTTCATATTGTTGAACAATACTATTTATTCTTTGTGGGACAGTTTAATCAGCAAACATGGTGTGAGTGTAAATGTGTGTGCTGCACAAGAGAAGGGGATAACCCCTGCATGAATGCATGCAAGTGTGTGTGTGTGGCCTGCCGAGCTACAGTGTTAATGTTGCATGACAGGTTCACGTTGGGAGCTTAAGAATCCTGGAGGGTGCCAGCGTCATTTCCTGCTTTATCTTCCTGCCTACTGGCTGGCCTGACAGCGCTGTTTAACATCGCCTTGAGCCATACAAGCGGCATGTGTCCAAAGCAAGTCAGATCAACATCCTCGTCTAAGAGGCACATCACTGGTGACAAGACACCAAGGGCAGGGGCTGGTGATTGCACACCACAGGGGACTGTCTGAAAGGTCCAGATCAATGATAGGCTAACACGTTTTTGTTACAAAGTACACACAATACAAGGAGGCAATTTAAATAAACATATTCTCTTGAAAATAACAATATAATGTAGGTGTTAAAATAGCTTTTTTTAAATTTATATTGGGACTGGACCCTTGTGGAAAACCGACAAACTATGGGAGCAATTATTTTTTACACTATGTTAGGTGTGAAGAACAAAAGAGGGAAGTAAGGGTTGCTAAATGAGTCACAAATGCTGTAACCATCTGTCTGCTTGTGCGTTTCTGTGTGTTTGCATGAGTGTGCATGTGCTCCTGTGCATGTGTGAGCGCATCTTCTTACCTCCACAATGTCGGAGTTGGTCCTGCTCTCATGGGGCTCGTTGTACTCGGTGTATTTAAGCAGGACCTTGTCCATGTCTGTGCTGGCATACTGGAACAGCTTGTTGGTGCTATTGAAGATGATCAGGGCGATCTCACAGTCACACAGCACGCTCAGCTCATACGCCTTCTTCATCAGGCCAAACTTTCTCTTTGTAAATGTCACCTGGGTAAAAGAAGGAGATAAAGAAAATATACATATTCACTGTGAGGCATTGACGATTTATATTCACACATCTAGTGTCCCTGAACTGAATGTGATTCACCTATAATCGAATCAATCATACATGTCTGACATGTAGTCATAATTTAATTATAGAAAAAAGTCCCCCATTCTCTCAATATTCGCTCTAATGAGAGAATAAATAGAAATCTGATGTAACTTTTACTCTTTAAAATTAGTAATTCTCAGGGAAACTGAATTAAAGGAAAGTGGAGTCTGCTGATGGTTCAATGCTCCCTGACTGTAACAGTCCATTGACTACACCAGGAAAAAAAAAAGAAGCTGGGTTTGTATTTAGGGAACTGAAAATACTCAGTCTCAGACAGATAACGGTTATTGCTTGTACATCAAAGCGCACAGAGGTTCATCATACAACATATGTCACGTTAAATAGTCTCTTTTTCATGGCCCGAATGTGCTCGCTCGCTCATTCCCGCTTTGACACAAATAAATACACAAACCTATAACTTGGTGTAACTATTTTCATCTAAAAAAATAGCTGAGGCATACTATTTATTTTCTGTGACATTAACACACATTGTTCAGTTGTTTTTTTTTGCCCAATTAACCGCCTCTCATAGTGAATAACAAACCATTGATATAAATAACGGATGGGTTCTGACTGCGCTTGAAACTATTTGTGAGAGCTCAAATAGTGACAATACACTCAACTTAAACCACAACATTTGTCTTCTCTAATGGGGCCTTTTCTCTCTCTCTCTCTCTCTCTCTCTCTCTCTCTCTCTCTCTCTCTCTCTCTCTCTCTCTCTCTCTCTCTGGCGTGTGAGTGCATGCATGTGTATGTGTATGTGTGCGGGGCCCAAGATTGGTAACTTAAATAACACACGCATACAAGTGCCCACATTGTCAAAATAGAACAGCCTCTATTCCTCTATTGTTTGGATCAAAACTAGAGCAGTGAAAGTGAGCTGCACCTGGTTTCCTTTCCAAGCCATGTGTGCAAGCTCTTTGGCCTGTATGGTAAAACAAGAAAATGTGCCACTGCCAGCTTCCTTGTCCGAGCAACACTGCGTTTTTGCATTGAACTTTCTTTCATTTCATTTCCTTCTGTGACTGTGTGTATTATTTACATTGAAGATCTGTATTGACAAAGCTTCTTCCAGAGGAAATACTGCCAAAGCTGTGCCCAGCAGGTGGCTAATGATCTCAGTTTGTTGATTAACTGCATGTTTGTCTATTCTCTTCTGACACTCAAGTCGGCCAAAAAACACAGAATGAAAACCTCCCAACACTCAGTTAAGTAGATATAAAGGCCATAACCGTAGACTATGAAAATCTTTACAAAGAAAGGCTTTAAAGAAGAGATCTCCGTGTGTGGTAAATCAGGGTAATGCATGACTTGCGGCATAAATCTATCATGTCTTGCCCTTCAGATTTTCTATTTACTACTCTGAGGTCTGAAAGAGGAGATAGGGTTGAATGGCTATTGATAGATAGTTTTGGATTTCCTGAAATGATATATCCCAGGATGCACCAGGGAAACTGAATACCAAGCTATCCCTCACCGCGAGTAGGTAAAACCTTGCATGAACTGCCGTATCCTGGACCAGATAAAGTTTTCCAGTGATGTCATCATGTCACGCCGAGCTATGTGTCAGACAGCAGAGGCTGAAACCAGAGAAACGGACGGCATTCTAACTCATTACACAGCGGCGTGTGCAATGTTAGGTTCTGTACCGCAGCACAAACACGCATCTGATTCACCGACGACATCGGAAGAGAACGTTCCCCTGGGCTCTGAATACCATGCTGACATTTACGCAGTCATACTGAAAAATGAAAAAAACAAATCACATTCTCAACGCTGTAAGATCAAAAGGCATCTTGTGACAATACAATTAATTGTCATTTCCAACCCACTCTGAGCTATATGGTCCAAAATTGAAACATGCACACGCTACAGGGGTCTGCCAGCCTTACAACCGCAGAGCTACAATACAAATCGTATACGAGCGAGTGAATAAGATGACAGGACGGTAGGACATATGGTCAAAGCAGGCTATTCAGGAACAGGACATGTAGAGTGTTGTCTTCCCCTGGTATTTTGATGCAAGGGGCATCGGGGCAAACACAGGACACAGCTAGCTGCCGGCCCAGCTCCGTTATCACCCACTCACTCACTCAGTCACTCTGCTGGGGCCATTAATGTTTCAAAAGGTGGCACGTGGCGCACACAGTGGGCTGGGTGTGAGTCCCAGAGGTCCAGAGCTGCTAGTCTCAAAGTGGAGGTAAACAGGCCCCCCCAGCAAACACAGCAGTATTTGTTTGAAGTTGTACCTGGATGACACTCATACGCTGCTTCTCATTTCAACATGTAAAAGAATTGAAAGCAGAATCCAATCAAAGTTATGTCGAGCATCAAACTGTAAATGAGGAACTGTGTTTGCATTCTTATTCATTCTACTTCTCATATCGACCGACTTTAACAACACCGCAGGAAGAGAATGAGCGTGATTATGAAAAGCCTTGACTGACCAAACAATAACACCAACATAAATATCACACCGCACCCCCACATCTCAATCTGACACGTACAACTTGCTACCTTCCAAATCACATATATTACTAACGCTATGCACATACCCACAGGCATCCATATACAGTGCAAGCTTGCTTGAAGAACTACGCAGGTTTTAAGAGAGTTCCTTGATGGTAAATACTGATGCAAAACATCACGTGAAAAGTACTTATTTGTGCTGTACCTAAGCTATGTGATCTTTACGTTTAGTATTCAATTTTACAGCTTGAGGTAACTCTGTCGTGACTCCATGGCCTCACATGATGCCGTCATGTGACCCTTTCAGCCCATCAACATTCAAGCTGGCGCTGTCACCACCGGCCTGTCCTGTGCAAGGTCAAAACGTCTCCCACACAGCAGCTGTAAGTGCGCTGGACCTTTATTCGCCGAGCGACTGCTCTGCACTCTGAGTGGGTCAAACACATGCTACGAATGGCTCAGTGGATCTACAAACATGTACATATATCTGACAGTTAGAGACACTGGATGCCTTTCTGAGCAGAAACATGTTTACGACAGAAGGACTGAGTAAGTGAAAAAAGTATATTCTATGTTCATGATATGGTAAAATGATATGATAATTAACTTATTTTGTAAGCAGCGCATTAAATGGAAGACCAATACAAGTTTTACCATGTGACAGTATTTTCTAAGTGTAAGTAAGGGAACTTATTTCTATTTATCACTGTGTATAATCTTATATCGAATTCATCTGTGAATTTTTTGAAGCGCCATATTTCTGATGCTTGGGGTTTAGCCTTTGGATTACATTGGACTTGTTGTTAAACCAAAGAAATTGTAAACCTCCCCTATGTCAGAGTGGTTGTAATCTTTGTGTCTTGGTCAGTGGGTGCTGCTAGACACACCACTGTGTTAATAACGGAGAGCATGACGTTGCAGCACATTTGGAACTTTACATACTGGTAAAAGGGCCCAGTGTGAGTGTGTGAGTGTGAACCCAACTGTGTCTTTTCACAGTAAATTGGTAACCAGAGTGTGAACCCTATCTTCACACGCACACAGGAATATTTTGTAGACAATTTTAAAAATGTGTTGTGGTAAAGACTAAATAATGACATAATGGGACACTTCACATCAACAGCTAAACCTTTTAAGAGATTACACTGTTATGGAAAACCTTGTGGAAGTGATAGTAAAAATATTCCTCCAAAATTTTGGATCCTTTTCGAAAGAGACAAAAACACCCCCTCCGCCCCATCATATCTACTTATTATATACACCAATACCTCTTTATACATGCTACATGAGTCTCAATTACATTTGGCACATAATGAGCACTCTGTCAACCCGTAGGCATAAGCATCGTGAACATACACTGTAGACTCATAGTGACACACAACTCTTATTCGTTCACCCCTATCCTCCTCCGCCAACCCATCCCAAGAGAGATTTAGACACATGCACACACAAATGCAGTCAGACACCCCCCCTGTAAACACCTAAAAGTGTTATCATCATATGTCCTTTCAGAGCACATCCCACGCTATTGTACATTTTCGTTCAAACCAACATCATTTAGCTTTTCTTTCTTTGTTTTTTCTTCATTCTACATGTTTGTTTCCATGTAAATAAAAGTGTGGTACCGCTAGGAAAATAACCAATAAATAATAAATTATGAAAATAAAATAATCTGTTCTGCTCTACACAATTGACTTGTCACATTTCCTCTGGAATAAAAGGAGAAAAACGCCCAGGATAAACAGAGGGACGGAAAGAAAGGAGGGATAGTGGCTGTTTCTATGCCACATGGGTGAGAGGGGAGAGAGAAAGAGGGGAGGGAGGAGGAGGGAGAAGAGAGGGGGCGGACGCACAGGAAGCACATTTGTATGCATTTCCTCTCATAACAGGAAGAGGCCAGTGGCTTCCCCTTCACAATGGCTTCGCTTCTGCTTCCCACCTCCTGCCTGCTTCCCTGGGGGAGGAGGAGGTGTAGGAAGAGGAGGAGTGGAGAGAAAGGCACCAAAAACTGCTGGTTAGCAAACCAAACATGGCTGTGCGGGGACACACACACGCAAGCACACACACTCACACACACATGGATGTCAGTCAGCTATGGAGCAGCACGATTTGTCTTGAGACAAACACTTATCCCATTGTCAGGGGCCAAGCAGGAAGACACGGGCTTACGCAAAAGGAATAAGAGGAGCCGAAGACCTGGATTTGAACTCTGCTTCACAGCCAAAGAAGCTGTTAAAAGGGGCATTACGACAAAAGAGGCTTTGTCCCACCTCTAATATATGCTCTGCTCTTCTAAAGTGCGTCCTCATTACACAGTAGGAACAAGAGGCAGCAGAACTCCAAACGTTTCTTTTTTCAGTGTCTGAATCGAAAGTGTCCATGCACTTTGAGTTGGTTAAAAGCTGACCTGTGCAACTGATTGAGTGGTGTCTTAATTATGCCGATTTTAGTTATAGGTGTCTTAAAATACATGCCAGTTTAAATTGTTCTTACCAAAACTTGTAATTACATTTCAGGACAGCACTGTAATGGCTGGCTAGGCCACTTCTCTGTATACTCTTGTTTATGCTGAAAAACCACAGCTGGAAAAGGATATGCCCACTGGCAAAAAGGCCCAAGTTAGGGGCCGGAATGACAAAAATAACTTTTTTGTCATTCATTTGAGGTGGATAAACTTCTGACACTGTATACTTAAGGCAAATGATGTCCCCGCACATCTAATTGTTTTCGTGATTTCTGCTGCAGGTTTTCACAAAGTGTTCTTATGATAAGCACAGCTCAGAATTAGCTTCTAGTAGTAAAACAGGAAGATGTATATGAGCAAGTCATTTAAAAAAAAAGCAATATATGAATGGCCAGTCTACAGTCGCTATGTGCGACAAATGTATTTTTATAATCAGATTTTTCCACATTTATGAATTAGGAATATTTCATTTTTTATAGCCAATATACAACTTGATAAATAAACTGACTTTTACTTTCACAATGACAACATAACACAATGAGCACAATATACTATACTAATAGCAGGCAAAGGAAAGAACAGAGAGAAAGCTAGACCAACTATCAAGACAGAATGAAAATTAGAGAGGTGGGTTGGGAGAGCCATGTGAAGAACATGTGAGCGAGAACCAAAACAAGACATAAGTTGAGAAGGCATAAGAATACGACAATACAGCGGAGAGAAGGTGCAGAGCTTAGTGAGCCCTTTTCAGGTGAGGCCTCGAAGCGCTAAACATATGAGTGCCACCCGCTGGGGTAAAAGAAGGAGATGGTAGAAGGTGGGAAATAGGGAATTAGAGGAGGGGTGCAGGGGTGAGGAGCTACCCTGTGGGCCTCATTATTTTCCTGCTGTTAATTTCAAATGCACATTTTCTCACCCCACTGCTGTTGATTGGAGGAAAGAATGCTTTGTCGCAGAAATAAAAAGAGAACTTATTTCAGCTAGCTGCAGTTAACATGGTGAGGGAATAGAGGCGGCATATGCAGGACGACATAAAAAAACATTTTACCATCTCTTCCAGCCAAGTATGTGTTAGTGTGACTGCTGTTTGTGGGAGCTGGGAGATCCTGCTGTTTTACTTCCTGTCACTGATGACCTGATCCATGTTTAACCTTTGGCCCTGGGTCCCTTCCCCCTTGAAAATCGCATGTCCCTCCCACACACACACACAGATTTGTACAAACAAGTCATCCTAAATTAAGCCCACTGAGTGTACTGGCTGGAGAGGTAACACTAATTAGAGCCAATTGCAGCAAATTAGTCGATCCACAAGACCGACTCCAGAGAGATACACGTTTTAGATGTGTACATGTTTAGAAGCATGCATTGGTCTACGCTGCATAAACCTGACGCCAAAATACACCATCTAAGTATGTGTTTGACTGTATAATCTGAATGTCAAAAATCTATACCAGTGTGTGCACAAAAATACCTGTGCATGCATCTGTAGGTGTGTGTGTGTGTGTGTGTGTGTGTGTGTGTGTGTGTGTGTGTGTGTGTGTGTGTGTGTGAGATCTAGCTGTGGCAAGAGAGTCTGCTCTCTGTGAGCAGCCCATGAGTTTATGGCACAGGGGGCTCTTTCATGTGCCCGAGGCTGGGAGAGGGTCTGAGTGGTCAGGGGGCTTGGAGCCAGGGCTCCACACTGCTGCCCACTGTCCAGAGCTCCGGGCAGCCAGTCAACGCCAGGGAGGCCTGGCCCTTCTGTCCCTGCTCTGGGGAAGTGTTTCTGGGCCTGGGGGTGGCAGCCCAAAGTGGCCGCCCAGAGAGAGAGCCAGGCCTTGTGCCTACTATCATACTGCCGCTGCAGGGAGGGCAGGGGTTCGGGAGGAACCGTAGCCCTGTAGGTGGCAAGGTAGCGTTGACAGCCACACAGAGTGGTGCCACTCTAAAGAGGACTGCAGTGTGTATCGACATTTAAGAATCAGGGGAAATGTTACAATGTTTTATTTATTGTCTATTCATATTGCTGTTTTGGAGTGAAAAAGTTTTCAACCATGTTCTATTTCATAAAACTTTAAGGGCTTCTGAACATTCAGATTATATCAAATAACTACATAGTAGATATTTTGTACAAATCATAAAAACATCAATCTGTTAAATGCAAAAGACCGCAGAATAGTTTTTATTAGTCTTAAGGTAAAACTTTTTAGACATAAAACAATAAATCATCTGGTGTTTATTTGGCTTGGGCTCTAGGACCTTTCCTCAAGAAGGAAGTGAAAATATGCAAAGCTTCCGTTTTTCTTTTTTTTTTCTAAGAAGAAGATTTAAGTTTTCTGTCTCTGTCTTGTGATGTCCGCCTCTACGAAATGTAGTGATGTCATTTATTTAGGCCGTAGGTTGAATGACACTAAATGACATATGCTCAGTATGCTTGCAGCGTTGACCACATGACTGGATGACTTCATGTCAATAGGACTTGCTATTCGACTAAAACAAACAACTAAATAAGTAATCTATCATATCAGAGATCAAAACAACTAAATACAGTGACAAATTGATTTTCCTTTCCCTGAACCCTCTCTCTCCCTCCTCTCCTCCCTTCTCCTCTCTCTGTAAGTAAAGCCCGGATATCTCAGGCATCGATTCCCCTCAGGTGTCCTTCCTGTCTCCCTCTTTCCCTCCTTATCCGCAGGAGCCGGAGTGCCTGGTACAACTGGCGGGCCCAGCTGAAGGTGGGATGAGAGAGAAGGGCTGAGATAACAGTAAGGAGGAGGTGTGGGTGCTGCAGCAACACGATAGCTTTCGTCCTCATCTGAAACTCTGTGACCTCCTCCTCGCTCTTGTCTCTCTGTCTGCCTGTCTCACAATAACATACACACATGTACAGAGATAAATCCGAATACAGAGAACATGGGTGCATACTGTCACACCTCCCTGCATATTTATTAAATCTCTCTTTCTCACTCTCACTTTCTGTGCTGCAGCTATGACTCTAAAGGCACCCTGTTTTGGAGATGAGCACGCTGTGTATCACAGACAGTAAAACCATTACTACAGGAACTTTCTTCTTCATCTCAGGTTCACTTCACATCCTCGCTCTCCTCTCACCATCCTCTTGCTACTTACACATCACACTCATTGAGACCAGTCATGACAGAGGTCGCAATCTGCTTCAATTACTCCTCCAGTATTGCCCAATCGATTCCTTGAGCCTTTTTATGTCACTTTACTCTGGCTGCAAATGGCTGCAAACGTTTGATACAGCCCGCTGTGAGAAACTGTTGAGGACTATTCTTGTGGATGTCAGACGATAAGGAGGCAAAAGCGATGAAGTGTGTCTGTGTGTTCATGCAAGTTGTGTGTGCCTGTTTGACCTGTGATCTAGGGGCCACGTTAGCAGCGTATGGATCCAATTGGGCTGCCAGGATGCTGACAGAGTGTCAGTGGTCAGTCGTGCCACAGGAAGTGATCAATTGTGAGCTCTGTCTCTATCTATTTCCTGCCACAGAGGCAGTGTCTGCTTGAATCACGCTGTCCACAATTTATTATGTCTCTCTCTCAAGTAATGCCAGCTGTTGTTAAAAAAGTGTCTTGCAAGAATTCCATTGTTGCTAGGTTCATTATAGGTTCGTCTGTAAAGTCTCGCTGGTTTGAAAACGTATCTCTTGTGCTATGCAGAGGAAAGCTACAGCAGTCCTACTGTTACCGATTTAGCTCAAGTTTGTTTGTCTCCCAGACTGCTCTTCATCTCCACCCTGTTGGCCCACTCCAGTGTGTCACTACAGACCATCCCATCTCTGTTTAGTTGTTTGTTTATGTTTTCTCCGGTGCTACCACCCTCTTCCCGGTAATATTCCACTGCCGGTGAGCTAAACTGGGTGGCATGGTGTGAGAGGCTGGGTGTGTGAAGGGTGCTACAGTTGCGTGTAGACCGCAGCCCTCAGAGCGGGCAGTGATATGCTGAATGTTTTTTGAGAATTACAAATGTTCTCATGCAAATCCCTGTTTGGAAAAATCCTCCTGGTGCCCTCACACTGGTTTGTTCAGATTGTGGGGAAACAAACCTGCCATTATAACCCAATGGAACTCTTCCACCCAAAGCAATAACAGTGCTATCTCTGAATATACCACTCTGTCGCCCAGTTCACATATTGCCCAGACTCCCTCTAGACCTTCATTGTTGAGGGGGTGTAGGGTGTTTCTCCTTCCTCCATCCTCCACCCCTTCCATTCTTCACCCTCATACTCATTCATCCTCCCCTCCCCCAGGGACTTACCTGTCTGTTGCGTTCATCCATAATCCGCGTGATCTGAATCTTTTTCCTCCCCATCGTCCCAGTCTCTTTCTTTCTCTCCTCTTTCTAAAGAACTTTATGCTTTCTTCTCTCTCCTCTTTCTTCTTCTTTCTCCTCACTCTTCTGCTCTTCCTTTATCTGTCTTTTTTCTGCTTTCTATTTGTTCCAATCAACTCAAAGATTCCAGCATCCGTACCTGCAAGAAATAAATGGGGAGGGGGAGGAGAGGAGAGGATAAGCATTAAATGAAATGAAATATGGCAAAATACTGAGAGAAAAAAAAATAATAAAAGTGGCATCGTGGCAGCCACAAGGGAGGGTGAAGAAAGACAAAGAATCTGTCAACAATGTTGTGAGAACGGCTGTGTTTTTCACTGTCGATATCATGCAAATCAGCTTTTGCATTTTTTTCCCAGGCACCGACTATGAGAAGAGACAGCGCTGTCAGGATCTCGCTTCGTTCACAGAGAGTTTGACAGTGTTTTGGAAGTGCCGCTAACTTAAATGCTCTAATCACCAACACTGTAACATTACCTCCAGACTGAGAAATACATTTTGTTTCTTCCCACGAACTGCACTGTATTGACAGTGGAGCTGCCAGACACAGCTTTTTTGACTCTATCTGCTGCTCATCTCCAAAATGGCAGACATGAGTCGCAGGATAGAATACAGATGTAAAACCGAGATCACTCTTGCCATATTTTGGCAAAACAAAGCCAAAAAAAGACAAGGAGACGAAAAGTGCCAAGAGATCTTTTGAAACATGGGTAGAAGGACGTTTCTTTGAGACAGAAATCAAAAAGAATTCCAACATGAACCTAATCCAGCTGGAGACATTGCATTTCAGTGAGAGCATCTTAATAAATGCACTTGCGCGTTTGCTTGTGTGCACACGGCGAAGTGCATGCGTACGTGTGTTCAAGGAGTGGAGGCCAGCAGCTGATGAGCTGGACTGCATGTGCGAAGTAGAAAGCTGCGCTCCAAAAAGTTTGCGTGAGTGAGTGACTCTGTGTGTCCACGCGTGCGTGCATGTGTGAGAGTGTGCACATGTTTGTGTTTGTGTGTGTGTGTGTTTGTGTGTGAGTGTGTTCTTGTCTGAGCTTGGCTAAGCCAGAGCTCCAGTGCATCTCTCCAGAGTGCTAAAGTAGGCCAACCCAATCTATCTCAGGGAGGAGCAGAAGAACTGTTGTTGTGTTTTCTTTTGACAGTAGAGGTGATAACGTCCCTCGTTATGCAAATGAGCATCCCATTATTTAAGCTCAGTGCAATGCAGGGGAGCTGTCAGCGCCGTCACATAAAAAAAAAAAAAAAAAAAAAAATTCCTCCATCTACCCTGCCTTTTTTCTCTACTTTCCCCTTCTTCTCTCTTCTCTCCTTTCTGAACCAGATTTCCGGCATCTGGCAGCACAAGCATCAGACATTGATGTGGAAGACGACACTGCTTCACCAAAAGACATGTCAGTCTCAGTCTCTCTCTCCATCACTCTCTCTCTCTCTCTCTCTTCTCTCATACAACCTTGCTCTCTTCCTCAATCTCTCATTTTCTCTCCTTTGCACACTCCCGCACACATACATGCACATTGTAATGCACTTCCGTTCCCCTTCTTTCCTTTTTTTGTCTTCCCGTAACCTGAATCCATGTATTTATTGAGTAACATGCATGAGAAAGCACAGGAAAGCCCTAAACCCCTGAGGTGAGCGTAGCACATTGCTATGCACTTGACCTCTTTGTGCTAGAGAGTAGGACATTGATAATGAAAGTGATAATAGGGTCATCCAGGGATGCTGTGTCTCCTAGTGACAGACGGAGGCCTATAGCAGTAGTACATAACTGTAGATATTTTCATTTGCAACAGAAGACACAGGCTGTGTACTACCTGCTTGGATCCTTCAAGACCGAGGGTTCTGTAGTGTTTAGTTGAGTTAGGTTTAACTATGATGATGTGGGCGATGTGGAGTCCATATGCATAACATAGATTTAGTACATTTATTACATTTTTAAGGAATGACATCACACTGATTATTGTGTATATTATAAGATTCTTAGCCAAAAACTTCCATCACAGAAAAATGGACAACAAAGTGAGACAATACAATTTGAAGAACAATGATGAAATACATGACAAAAACCTCCCTGGTTGATGGTTTGGAATACGCCCACTTTATGGAAGAAATGAGATGCAAACATAAATGCATCATTTGGCAGTTAGGACAACAGCCGGACTGCACCATCATAATAATAACAAGATCTAAAATAACTCAGTGGCAGCTCTGAAGAGGCTATCCAAAACATTTTAGCATTGCTTTGCGCAAACACACCCATCCATAGACAGAAAAACAAAGAGCTGCCCTCTGGAAGAAAACAAAGAAGGATGTTGTCAGACAAACTAGGATTACAAGCCAACACTAAGGCGCTTGGCACAAGACAGCCAGACAAGGATATCAATCAAGCTGGCGTACTTCAATCACAGGCTGACAAGCATCCTCCCCTCCCCTCCCAGTCTTTGTGCCGGGCATCGCTCCAAACAAGGAGGCGTTACCTCCGTGATCCTGCCTCCTGGCCTCCACCTCCTCGTTCCTCCCACAGCACACTGAGCAGAACTGAACCTCTCAATGTCAACAACCACTGGTGTAACACCTTAGGCCTTACGTAACATTAAGGCTAAGACTAAGCCCGTGTCCTGAACATTTAATCCCTGCTTTTGGCTCTCAGCACCAGCTAACGCTCCCCGAGGTGAGGTTCTGCTGCCGCTTAGCCCCGTGGCGGAGTCCCCCGCCTCAGCCACCCCCTCCTTCCCCATCCCTTCTCACTCTTGCCTCCTCTACCTCCTCCTACACAACAAACCTAGTTCCCCTTCCCTCTGTCCCCACCTCTCTTCCAACTCCCCCCCCCATCCCACCAACCCCCACCGACTTTTCCTCACACCCGCCCCCGTCCCATATGAATGCCAGGCAGCTTCTGGATGAGAACTGAGTGCCCACCTCCTCATCGGGCTCCCTTCCCTCTTATTTCCTCATAGTGAATAAAGCATCAGTTAATTTAACAGATTACCACTGAATCACTCAATCCAATTTAGCCTCATGACGCCAAGACAGCGGAATGGAGGGGAATGCAGGAAACAAGCACTGCTTAGTGAGGATGGTCGTGTGGCACAGGGCAGTAATCCTGAGCAGGAATGTTTCGAGGGGGACTGACACTGACACCTGACCTTGAGAGGGCAGATACGGTGAGAAAGAAAGAAGAGGATGAATAAATGAAGACAGATAGAGTGAGACAGAAGAAAGAACTAACAAGCTTGTCCACATAAAGCCACTTTGCTAATCCCAATGTAAGGCGTGGAGAAAGACGGAATGAGCTGTGAAAAATGATGAATACACTAAAGGGTGCCTTTATCTCCTCTGTGGAGTCTGACTAATGGTACGCCTGCATTCACACAAGCTCGGTAACTGGAAGGAGGCTGGAGAGAGCGACTGCTAGGGTCAGAGAGCACGCTCGCACCAAGCAGACAGAAGGACAACGGTTGCTCCTCTGCTTGTTTTATATCCTGGGTCCCAACTCTCTGTGCTTTGAGCTGGAGAGGTGACAATGAAAGAGAAGGAGAGTGGAGAGAGGAGAAACGGAGAAAAGGAGAGAAGAGAGGGAAATGGAGTGAAGCATAAAGAGGGATCTTTTGAACAGGCACCAGGCCTCTCCAGGGGGAGGGGAAGAGCTGTACCCACGACCCTCCCATCTGTTAAGCAGACGGACAGAGAGAGAGAGAGAGAGAGAGAGAGAGAGAGAGAGAGAGAGAGAGAGA
>NW_022280039.1:1051753-1202599 GCF_004355925.1 Anarrhichthys ocellatus
AGAGAGAGAGAGAGAGAGAGAGAGAGAGAGAGAGAGAGAGAGAGAGATATGAAGGTTGGGGGAGGATGGAAGAGATGGAGAGGGAGCAGCGATTCAGCACATAGATCTAATGAGCATTCTCTCTCTCTCTCTGTGTCTCAGAAGTGGAGCTGAGAGGACGATGAGAACATATACACTCAGTGCACCACAAGGCTTGATTCTAGGTCGCCTCTCTCCCAAGTGTTTAGTCACTAAAAACTAATATACAGCACATGGCGCTTTTTCACATTCTAATAGACGGTCTGTAGGGTGCTTGTTCATGCGGCTTTGTTATTGAGGACAGACGCTGAAGACGACTCCTTTGAATCAAGAGGAGGTGACAAAAAAAGGAACTTTACCTTGACTCATGCTCGGAGTAATTTGTCACTTTGAAAGACAGCTGTATAGTTTTGTTTTTGCGAATAAGGAGAATTTAGAAGAACCCGCATGAACCCGAGTTCCAAGAACAAACATTTTGCGCAGTTATCTATCAGATGTTCAAGTGAAACTGGCACTCTTGTAAATGCAGCGTCTGTAGAATTTTGCTGATGCCGATGTTCTCGAATCCTAATTCTACACATGGTATAGCAAATTGGAGAAGGTGATTTATCATGACAGGATTGGCGATGTTTTTCCAAGAAACCCCACCTCGGCAGCACAGCTTCGGTTCATGGTACATCTGCAACACATTTGGTAATAGCATGTGTCCTGAAAAGAAAAAAATTATATATTTATTGCCAGTATCCCCTATCCTCCTAGGAAATGTGGTTGTGAGGATTTGAAATAACATATTACACTGCAGTAAGTAAACCTTTTAGGAGGTGTATGGTACATTAAATAAACGCTCTCTCTTTTTAAATAAACTCCCATTTCCTTGAAGAGGAAGACGAAAAAAAAAGCGTTTTAATATGGTTTTCCAAATACGATCTGAATGTCAGTACACACTGACAGTGCTTCATTTTTACTTGAGTATTCCTGTCATGTAGAAGGGTTTCTACATGACAGTTTGTACCTTGAGAACATTTAAGTTCTTTTTTTCAGATGTGTCGATTTTTGGAGGTTTCTTCTTTGGGTTTTTTGATGTAGCTATATACGTGTGGATGGATGGAGACGTATACCAGCAGAAATGAGAGGAGGGGAAGGATCAAGCAAAGGAGCGAGTCGATGGCCAGGCAGGATGGGAACGGAAAACAAAATGTGTATCAGGTCTCATTGTGCCTCTAATGTCATTACAGGCAGTGACTCCTCTATGTGGCACGCTGCACTCCCCATCTGTCAGAGCGAGATAGGCAGGGTGACGAATGGCTATCACTGCTACTTGCCTCAGCCCCCACCACCCCCACACCCCCACTCTAATGTCTGTATCTTTTTGGAGCGCTGAGGGAGAAGAGTGACCTAAACCTGGGCGGTGGCCCACGCGTAGGTGGGCCTCTATGGCTCTGAATCTCGGCAGATATTAGGGCTAATTTAACATGTTAGCGGCTAAAGAGATTAGCAACATGTACATCTGGGGATTAGAGTGATAGTGGTGGATCATCTCATAATGTGTTCATTCCTTTTTCATTTTCCAGTGAGCGTTCTAGCTAAACTTCAATTTGAGACGGTGTGTGTGTGTGTGTGTTGGAGGATATGTCTTCACCTGTCTCTCTCTATTAGCTTATGATTTAGTTGGATCATTAGTGAGACAGAGACGGTTTTACATGTATTCTATTTTCAATCTCTATGCGCCTTAGAACTGAGACACCTGTCTATTGATGAGGAGGAAAGTGAGCCAATAGCCTTGGTTGGCACAAGTTTTATACACTCTGTCAAGCACTCGTAATTGTGATCGACATTATGGAACAAAGTATGTTGTTATAAGTAGCAGCTCAAGTTCTACAAGATGAGCTCTACATTTTTGGCCAACCACAGTTCAACCAATTTCTCAACTGAAAACTTTATAATTTAACTTAAACTTAATTGATTTTCATACTAATGTGACTCTGCAGTACTTTCCCCTCTTATCCTACAATCCAACAGCTCTGCCCCGGGGTCTTGGAGGACAGAAAGACAGGAAACACACACACACACACACACAAACACACACACAGACAGCTCAGCGGAAGGATGTGACATCAGCAGGCACAGACAATCAAAGGTGCTAAAGGTGCTTCCTTCCCCAAATCACTCTGTTAGGAGAGCAGGAATTGGGAATCAAACTAAGTAACAGCAGATGATGTGCAAATAAACAGAAGCAAAACGCCCTCTAAAAATGAAATACTTTACTGTCGGCCTTACTTCCCTAAAACGTGGCCTCGTCTTAATTAAATTAAATTTAACATGGAAACCTTAACTTTTTCAATGAGGCAACAGAACATATTGTGACAACATTGACTTGGAAACTGGGTTGTAAAAAAATGTAAGTACAACACATTACAAAATAGTGTACTCGTATATAAATTATATTAACTTTTGAAGAAACTGAACTTTGTATGAAGCATATTTTGGGTAAAGATGTCCCTGTGATTGGAGTGGCACAATATAACATCAAAATATCAACATTAACAGAAGCATTTTCTTAATTTTTACCACCAATTCATTCAGCATCTTAGCTGCACAAATTTTCCATCGCAACAGCAGTCCAACTGAAACAGAATTGACATTTGTTGTCAGTTTTTCATGTGAAATGCGATGTAAAATTCTACACAATTGTCATACACTTTATGTATCTTTCGTATTTTTTATTTATTGGGAATTTAAACAATAAAACAGCTTTATTTAATGTAGTTGTTCAGCATTTGTACATTACCTAACTTGGCCTTTGTGGCATTTAAAATCCCTTTTCTACCAAAAATATTGCCTATTTAATTTCCTGTTGATGTAAAACACTTTCTGTTAAATATAAAGACTAATTATGTATATATTTTATGATTTCATTCTTTATGAAGAGTATTCCCAACTGTAGTGAGATAGTGTAAGGTAGTAATGAGTGGGTAGAAAAGGAGGTAGAGGAGTACGGAGTCTGCCCTTCGTTTGGGCAGCTGCACGTCTCACTCAGCACCAGCAAACAGGGGCCTTGGGCAATCAGAGCCGCAATGGAGGCAGGTAGCCATCCGTCAGAGCCAGTATGGAGACAGGTGAGAGCCATCTTTCCATAGCCCATTGCTGACTTCCCCAAGGACAAAATGACTTGACACAATGCTTCAACCCCGCTTTTAGAAAGGAGGCCAAGGGCTGTAAAGCCGCAGCTGCTAGGCCAAAGTCAGACGAGCAAGAGGGCACACATCAAGCCAGGGGAAAGCTAGACAGACGGGGAATAGGGAGGAAGAGTAGCCGTTGTGGTTAGAAAGACATTCCCTCTCGATTGTCAGCAGCTTTGTGTTGTGACGGTGGCTTATAGCCATGAGTGATAAACAAATAAACTTAGAGGACAGCAATGACACACTTGCCACACACACACCCTTGTGCCATGCTGGAAAAAAAATGGTATCAGAAAAAAGGAGAAGAGAAAAAAAAGCAGAAGCATAGGCGAGCCACAACTTGGAGAGGCCCCAGAAAGGCTGGAATGAATCACCATTTAGTGCGTTCAGTCTTTCCATGGCATGAGTATAAGGTGGGGCAATGAACGCATTCAAATAGAAAGATAAAAAAGATGACAGAGGAAAACAAGAATCAACCTAGTAAAGGTGACACTGTATAAGGTGGAAACAGAGGGAAGTTGAGCAGCAGCGTAAGAAAGAGAGGTATTGAATGGTTTTGAATATGGAAGTGGTGCAGATTGTGGTGAGACGCACATCTGATGTTTAAACGCAAATAACTTCCCGTAAGTTTCACTTGATCAACACTGCCACAATTTCTTTCACTTCTTTCTCCCTGTCCCTCTTTCCAGTCGTTGCAAAGACATTTAAAAAGCTCTTCCGCGGTCATGTTTTCCAAGCGAGAGTAAACCACTGCCTCAATTCATGCGCCGCAGGACCCAGGTGTGACCAACTGCTGAAACTGAAGGGATGGGAACAGAAAATGGACACACACCTACACAAATGATCACACACTCGCGCGCAACAGTGCGTCTAGGTTCACGGATAATCCCCTGCTTATCTATTATGTTCACAAAGCAAGAGTGAAAAAACAACTCTGTAATGAACAGTATAAACCCTTCAATGAGTACCCAGCCCCCACAGGAACAGCCGGGAGTCATGTCACTAAGAACACAAAGCACTGACATATTCACCCAATTATGTTCCCTGCCGAGTACGACAATGTCTCAGGATGTTAGCAGTGTTCTTCAGCGGGGGGAGAAGGGCAGAGAGTGTGTTTGTGTCAGAGGTTTGAAACAGAGGCTAAGGGCTTGTTGCTGCATGGACCCGCGCTTACTTATGTTCAAGCACAGCAGACTTCCCGGCAGTCGTGTTGCCCGTGCTGCCCCCTCTGCTTCACCCCAAACTGTATCAACACCAGACATCACGGTAAAGACGAGCCGCTGATGATTCCATCACCCCCACCCCTTACTCTCTCTCTTTGCCACAGCATTCTAATCACCCTAATTAAAAGCTTTGTTCATTTAGGAATCTCTGATGACAATTTGTTTCACTCTACCCTACAGCAGTGGTGGCTGTGAAGAGAGGAGAATTAAATCTGATCTTCTGACAGCAATTATTAAATGCTCCCTCCTGGCCTCAATTAAGGCCCGCAGGCTATTGCTAACATGGCTAACCCTCATGCAACCACGAGGTGCATGCACACTTCCCTTTTCTTCACCAGCTTTGTTTTGTCACCCTTTGGGGCATGTATGTGTGTGTGCATGTGCATCTGTGCGTGTCTATCAACTTGGTGGGTATGGAAATGCATGTTTGCTTTTGGGTCGTTATCTGTTTTGAATACTTGCTGATGGAAAGAGGTAAATTAAATGATTTCCTTTTTTTTTGCAGGCTTTTTGTTGTAACTAAGTCAGCATGTGGGGGCAGGCAGCTCAATGGGGAAGTTGTGGAATTTACTATTTTTCCTTGTCTCGCTTCATCAGCACATTTGGATTCCACAATGAAACTATTACATGGAGGGCTTACTTTTGAAGTTGTGACCGAAACTAGCAAATACTGAAGCTGCTGGCGATCTGCTCTACTTATCGACTGTTAAGACTTGAGTTCAGTGAGCTGAGGACTTCAACTTATATAAATGTAAAATCAATAAAACAGGCACTTATCATAATTAGCATCATTCTATGTTGCACTGGGCACACTAATCTTCAGGCTTGGCTGCGTACATGTCTTACAAATTAACCTTTAAAAAAAAGAATAAAAAAATACAAATTCCAGTTAACAAGAAAGAACTGTGCCTCTCCCTGTAATTGTGACACTCCAACAGCAGTATGTGTCATGGTCGCAGCCTCGCTGAGCTGAAGTGAGAACCACAGCACTGCTGTGAGTCTATGCACAGCGTGCGGGTAATTTGCAGAGAAGTAGAAGGTTGCACACTTCAACAAGGATGTCCTTCATAGATTCGACCTTCTGTTTTTTTTTTTTTTTTTTTCTTCCTCCTCCGGTCCCTGTGCTCTGCTAGGAAACCAAGTAACCTAGATCGTAGAGTAGGGAGAGAGAGGGATTGTGACAGAGAAAGAGAGAGACTGAGGTAGAGAGAGCCTGAGAAAAAGAAGCAGTAGGATTGAAGAGAGACAGAGTCAGAATCTGGCACCCCATCACCCTAACACTAAAAAAAAACCTCTACCAGGATGATGTCAGGTTCACTCCTCTTTTTTTCTGGTTACCGCAAGCTGATTGTGCTGATTATTGGTGAGCATTGTTTCCCTGTTGACGCTGCGCATCATTAAACAGAGATTGTTCCACTGTTAGTGTTTGTTTAAGCAAGGCTGGTGTAATGTTTCCAGGCTCTGTCTCTTCACCACAGACACTCAAACTCACCCACACACACACACACACACACACACAATGTAAACTTGAGACACAAGTTGTATGCATCGCATCTATAATTTATGTTGCTCCCGTGCTTTGTTTCAAGTCAAACATACAATTAAAGTAAATTAAATCAAAAAATGTACATGGAAAAGGGTCTTTGAAATATGAATCTTCATCTGCATGTAGCCTGAACTTTACAGTTCCCAGAAGAGAGTTGGTGGTGGGGTGCATGAGGATAAAGGTTGTATGGAGTGTGGAGGGCGTGTGGCGGCATACGGTACCTACAGATCAGCCTCTATTTAGGGGAGTGGCCCCACCAAGGCCAGAGTCGGGCCAGACCCAGTCCAAGCCTCTCATTAGTCTTCGGCTGGGTGCCGTGCTCCTTTTTGGAGTGGTTAGGGGGGAACCGGAGAGGGTCTGGCAGTTTCGCTATACTCCACTCCCAGCACCATCACAACCAAACCTCATCAAAGCGAGCGCTCGTAATTTGTCACAGAAAGCAGCCAATTAACATATGTTAAGGGAGGAGGGACGTCGTGAAGAAGGGAGTGGGGGGGAGTGAAAAAAAGATAGCGTATGATTAAAGAGTCTGCACAGCTGCACGAAATCAAGATGGCAAAGAGAGGTTTAAAAGCGACCTCAGACCCAGTAATCTGATAAAGCTTACTGTTACTTAACCCCCATAAGCTATGGAGCGAGGCAGAAGGAGAGAGAGGGGGAATAATAGAGACAAACAAATATTAAATTACTGCTGTGAAGTTACATGCTCTGGCAGAGTGCCTCTGCTCTCAATATGTGGCTACAGTCAAGGCCACTGTATCACACGGAGATGACCCTCTTGCCGAAGCACTACTGCTGTTTGACCACGTTCTATTTTTAGCCCACCGCTCACCAGGAACTTCTTTTTCTGTTTTTTGTTTTTTACTCCAAAATGTGAATGCCTGGTGAACCACAGCATATTAGCTCCCTTTCTCATGAAACAAAAAGGTGTTTTTTTTCAATTTTCATTTATTTTTCCGTCACAAAGTCTCAGACAAGTTGCTTACATTCTGACTATGTTTGTTTTCCTTCAAATTCTTCTTCCTCATGGTTGGTTTTTAACATGCTGTGTGGTTATTTATGCATGTGTGCATGCCTGTGTGAGACTGTGTGTCTGCGCGTATGTGTGCATTTATGTGTCTGTTATTGTTGATGTTGTTGTTGTAGGAACATCTTGTGAAGTGAGTTGTGTGATATTTTGCCTTGTTGTTGGATATGGTGGCAGGCTGAATGCATTAGCAGTGCACGCCGATGCCATTCTGTGTTCTGTCGTCTCTCAGCCACCTCTGCCTTGTCTCTCTACCGCTACTGATCACACAGGCTGACAAGCAAGTTTGGGTCTTCGTCTGCCGCACCATCCTTCGCTACGTGGGCTCCGACTCTTTCAGCGAGAAAAATAAGAGAGGCGGGGAGGAAGCTTTAAACAAATTTGAGTGATTTTGGAATTGTACGTCAAGTCGTGGGGAAATCCCCCCCAAACAAAGAGGCAGCAAATTTCAACAACAATTCTCCATTACTAATACAGTTATTTGAAAATAATAATTACAATAATAATACAAATAATAATAATAATAAAAATAACAATTATACTATTAAATAAATTAACTGTTATTTTGACTGAAATCGGAGATGGAAATTGACAGTCAAACCACAAATGGCCGACAGAAAAGCACACTCTTCACTATATATAAATCATGACTGTTTCTTTTTTCCTCCTCTTCCTCTTTCTTGCACTCTTATCCTCGCCATCAAGCATCAATCGTTATTTATTTATTTTTCCTATTTGGGAAGTAAAGGGCTAGAGTGGAGGAGCGGAGGAGCGGAGGAGTGAAGGAGTGGGGGATGGAGGGATGGCGGACAGAGGGGGCGGCGGAGAGTTGTGTTTGGTTCACAAGGCCCGCTGCTTGGTTGAATTTTTCTCTTCTCCTCTCCTCAGCGTTGCGAGCTGGTGGTTCAGTGAAGGACCTGGCTGCCTGGAGTTCCCCCCCCCCTCCACTCAAATCCCTCTGCTGCGAGCACAGCTGCACCGTTCACATAACCTCGCTTGCCCCCTCCTACTCCCTCCCCCCCGGCTAATGATAGCAGAGCACGTCCCCTCCACAAGGCAACAGCTTTTTCCACTTCATGTACATACACACATACGCACAAACTTTGCGCGCATGCACACGAGATCATCGGACGCGCGCGCAGACTATAGCGGGCACAACATATCCTTTTTCCTTCTCTTGGTTCCTTCCCTTCATTTTTTTCTCATATCATTCAATTTCTTCACCCTGAGAAAAGTCCCCTGGCCTTATGACCCAATGAAGGCCTGAGAACGTTACACCCCCCCCCCCCCCAACAAACACACACACACAAATACACACACTAAAGCTCCCGTTTTCCCCCCCTTCGTACAACCCTGCACAGAAAGTGACCTGCATCACAGCTGTGTGTGGGAATTTGTATGAGTGGGTGTGTTTGTGAGGGGGTTGAGTGTGTGAATGTATGTATTTGCACATACCTGTGCATGTCAATGTTCACACCGCGTACGCTGCTGTGTTACTGCATGTGTTATACATTTTACTTGATGTGCAGAATTCTTTTTGTGTGTGTGTGTGTCTATGTACGCAGAGGAGGAAGGAGGTGAGGGCAGCTCTGGGCTTCTGCTGCACCTACTGTGCATTATCCCAAATAAACAACTCATTACACGTGTACTTAACCAAGGGGAGCTGGCAAGCAGTGGAAGCTAATCCCCGTTAACGTTCCTAGCGTTTCTCCACCGATTAGGCTACAGGGGAGAGGAGCGCAGGAAGGTAGGCTGCTCAGTGCAGAAGAAGAGTGAGGAGGCGGCAAGAGGGAGAGAGAAGAAAGAAAAGCTTTTGAGTTAACTTCCCACAAGTGCCTTTCTTACTTATAGTATCCCTTCTCACTCTATCCTTCTCTCTCCCGCTACCCTCTTGCCTTCTCTCCTTTCTTTTCCCTGTAGATTTTGTACTGCTCTTCCTTGTTTTCGACCATCTCTCAGAACTGGGTCATCGACAGACTGTGCGGCAGCATTTTGAAGAACATGGGAGGGAAAAAAAAAGCGTGTTCTTTCTATGAGAACAATCCAAGGCTTCTTTAACAAGTAGCCCGCTTATCAAATTAAGCTGTCAAAAGCACATTAATAACAGGCAGCACAATTCCCTTCACAGAGGAAGAGGGAAAAAAGCACATTCGAAAAAAAAGAAAAGGGAATGATTTCTCTTTCACCATGTGAAGAGACAGTCCACCAAGGGCAGTAAAGCTTTTCAAAGATTTCTCCTTCTCTCTATTTCTCTCTTTCTGTTCCATTCTTAATGTGATTATGGGGCCCTGTTATGAGGGGGCAAGATGTAGAGTGCCACTCATTTAGAGGGTGACAATATCTCGGGCTAGGATGCAGCGGGGATGGTGCTCATGTTTAACAGAATTACAGGCTTAACATGTGCTGAATTTCCACTTTCTACAAGACAAACTCCACTTGTGCTAGATGACAGTTAAACAGATAAAAGAGCATTCCGGGGTGATAATGTGGATTCGAGACCAAATAATTAGATGGTCCGACGGAGGAATATGATGCCCAGCAAAGGATAAGAGGAATAAGCAACGAGACTGTTACCCGCCCACATAATTGAGGTATTAACTATGAGTTTGATCCTGGATGGTCTGAACCTTTTCATAATAGAACAGACTATGATAAATCAGTTCTACCATCAAACATCGTTGGCAGTGACGGATACATTTGTTCACACATTCTGTCTTTATTGAGCGCTCCATCGCACCAAAACACTGATTATACCCTCAATGATGTGGAGCCGGATCATCCCGTAAGAAAGTGAGAGCAGAATGTGAGGAAAACAGTGTAAATCGACGCAAAGAGAGAAAGTTAACACTCTCAGTGCCGTTCACATGGCATATGCCTGAGACGCTGAAATTAAATTAACAAGACACCTCGGCATATAGATGGCGGGGTGGAGAGAAAACCACCCTATGACCTTACACGCGTAGACTAAGTGTCAAAAAAACACTTCTCATTTTAAAGACTCTCTATTGTGTTGCCATCTTGACACTCCTATTATACACTGCTCAGTGTCGGTGATAAGAAATTAACTTGTAATTTATTTTTTTAATCTGTACTTTACAAAATCTGACAGCGGCAGCTAGGCTGCTCACCCTGAACTGCAAGCCCTTTTGTGTTCTACTACAGAGATGGATTTTCTCACACCCTCAATTTGAGTCCCATCCTGTTTGCTCGGCCCTGAGGGTGCTGCTCTGCTGTGGCCCGGAGTGGGCCGGCGGTGGATGGATGTGACGTGGAGGGTCCGGGACTCTGCTAGAGGGATGCTGGAGCCACGACAGGTATCCCCCCCGCACTTCCTCAGCTATTTATAAAACCACGAGTCCAGCACAGGGCCAAAAATAAGACGGAGGCCATTTATATCGCAAATAATAAAGGCGGCTCACTCCTTTCCGCACACACAAACGCACACTCCACGAGCGTAAAAAAGAAAAATGCCCACCAACAACACTGTACAAGAATTAACAACAGATACCAACAAAATGAAAATTGCCTCACTAGACAACGAAACCATCTCTGTCCTCCTATCGAGCATGCTCACACACTAACACTAACACACACACAAACACACACACCAGACAAAAGTCAATATCAAGGCTGAGCTATTTCTGTAGAGAGCACTATTTAGGAAGTGTGGGCTGGGTGCCAGTATTCTGCTCAGTATCGTCTGGGCGTCATTGCACTGCCACTGTTATACAAACTCACCTCTTTCCTCTCTCACCCGCTCCTCCCCCTTTCCACCCAACCCCTTGCTCCATTGTCAGTGCTCTCTCTCTCTCTGTGTTTCTCTTATACACACACACAAGGTTATTTGTTTTTCCACTGGGTCGAACGACAGTGCCAGGTGAAAGCATCTATTGGCAGGATGAAGAGAGTGGCTGGTGTGAGATCACAAGGCCCCACTCTGCCCAGCAAACCTTGAAGTGAAGCGCCGGGCTGGAGTTTCAAACAAAGTGGCCCCTCATTCATTATACATGCAACTGCACTGAAAATCTCCTTCCGCAACACCATCTCTTCTCTCTCTCGCTCTCTCTCTCTCACTCTGCCTCTATAGGCGGCTCTCTTTCTCTCTATCTTCTCCCTTTTCTCTCGTTTTTTTTTTTTTTTTCCCCGACAGAGCATCCATAAAGTATGAATAAAATTAATGACATCACGAGCTGCACTTTGGAAGAGCCACTGTAGGAAAAAGCCATACATCACATGGCAGAAGGAGCCGGGATAAAAAAAATTAAAAAAAGTTAAAACAAAAAAAAAAAAATCGAGAGAGAGAAAGGGTGTAGGGGGGTGTTGCTTCACCATTCTCCACCTTAGGGGCATTTCATGTTGCTGTATGCTACTGTGTGTTATTAAGTCTAACATTTCAGATACACTTTAGCTGAAAAGTTTGAGCACAATTAATTTCTCTCTTTTTCAAATGTCTTCATGTAGCAGGCATCAACACCCCTTTTCTTTTCTTTGCCCTGACTTTTTTTCTGACTAATATAAGTGTCCGGTGCTGCGCATTCTTTTACAGGCTGGCCTTTGGTGTGGGAATGGCACAGATGACAGTGGAAAGGAACACTGGTGTGGACTTTGGCAGGACAACGCCTGGTTAAGCTGTGTGCTGTGCAGAAGAGGGAGAGCACTGAGCGTGGATTCTTATATAGCTGTTTCTCGACTTCGACGGTGTTAACAGCATTTTCAACAGCACGGTCCCCTCGGAGTTGTTCAGCGAACCTCCTGATGTTACAGACTTTGCCCAGAAAACTGAGACTCGAAAATGAAAAATAAGCATCACATTTGAGACTTTAATATTCTTCCTTAGAGCAGAAAAAAAGAGATAGACTCATCAATCGCGCTGCCTATTAGTGGCAATTTAGTGTGACACTGTTTTATTACAAGAGCAACATCACACAAAAGCCTGACTTGGTAAAATTCAAGTCCCTATTCCTCTGAATCTAGCGTGAACACAAGATCTGTTAAAATACGCAACAGCAATGTGAAGCTCTGCAGCAGCGCGGATGGGGAGCAGTGGTGGCAGCGGCGCAGATTGTGGCAGGGCTTTCAGATGGATGTGAGCTTGTGTGGGGCCAAGGCACAGAGCTACCTCTGTGCGTCTCACTGGACTATGTTGCAGAATGACTCGGCTATGTTGCAGCCGTGACAAAGATAAATTACAGCCGCTGGAAAACATTTCTTCATTTTTTTTCTCACTCGCTCCCTTTCTCCACACCTCTTTTCTTTTTTTTGGCACTGGGTGTAGTCTAAATGTGTGCCACACTAAAGGGAGATGGTGAAGACGGGGGGTGGGGGGACTCTCTGAAAATATATGAGGGGTTATGAAGCTGCTCCTCAACGTTCACAGGTCAGGTACTGTGTTTTATGATGGAACATGCCTTCTGTCGCCAGATTTATGGACATGGACAGCAAATACTTCTCCCTCAAACTAACCCCTAAAACACGCTAAAAAGGATTCCCAGTGAATTCTGGATTTACCACACAACATGTTTAGAGCAGCTATTACAGATATACACTGTATGTATGTGGTATCACAGACTAGGCGGCCTGGATTCTGTCCGTTACACCGCTACTAAATAAAGATTACAAATCTCACAGGAAGGCAACTAAAGTGTCTGGTGGGGAAGTCAATGAACTAATACATAAACGTGTTAATTTAACTCCCATTTTCCGATTCAAGTCTTGATGCTGAGGCATTCTGCCTGATCTGAACCATCCAATATTTAGACAATGAAATCCAACCTCTGTTCTACTCTAAATGTTTCTCTTTGTCTTATCATTCAAAGCCCTCTGCTCACTGTACTCCTCCTGCCTTCTCTCCTCCCAGACTCTCTCCCTGTCCAAATATTTCAGGGAGCAGGCCTCAAGTATGGTGAGGTGTTTTGGGTGTCTCTTTAGGTGGGCTGCAGCTGACGATATGATTGTGTGGTCAGCACTACCGAGAAAAGACCACCCAGCAGGCAACTGCTGCTGCCACAAAGACCAACAGGCCGGGCAGGAAACAGGAAACAGGAAGAAGAAGGCAGGACATCCTGTTCATCAGTGTGTGCATGACAGTGTGCATGACATCACGAAAGCATCACTCTTTAATGAAGAATACCTGTTCAGAGGCCAAATATTCTGTCGCTCTGCTCTTAAGTCACCTAAGCTCCAATACATTTCTATCTATGTTTTATCTCTGTGTGTTTCTGTCTCTGTCTTTCTGCGCATCATTCTCAGTTTGCCTTTTCAGCCCTCACACTGACACTGTTTTCCAGACTGCTCCATCATTCCAGACATCAAATCCTACCCTCTTCAGTGTGAGAATAAAGGAGGAAAAGAAATACACGCAGTTTCATTTGAATATACACCAGCGACAACCTCACAAAACTCAAGACAAAAAAAAAACAAAAGCACAAACATTCCAATGCGCAAACAGACGGCAACGAGACACAAACTTGAACGCACACACACACACCTCCCAGACACACAGCACATACTGACAGACAAACACACAAAGAAACAGCAAACACAAAGCACAGCACAGCCAGAAGACTACTTTATGCAGAAATATTCTAAAGTGTGTTTTACAATACAATTAAACATCAAAGGCTGATATATTCCTCTGTGATCTTTAACACCCCAGTGAACAAACCCCATACACCCCCATCCACTTACAGCGTACAGAGAAAGTTGCTGAACGTCACCGTTAATTACTAGATAGAGACAGAAGAAGACTTTGCATCATTATGCAAAAAACAGGACATATTCAAATATATGCATTCGATCCACCATAAACCATTCAAGGACTGTGTTATTTACTTTAGATTATTACTTTTTTTAAGTTTCACGATTAATTGCTGCTCTTATGAAGATATACAGACAGTACTCCAAAGGCACAGAAACATTTGGGTAAACATTTCTAACATGCACAACAGTTAGGACAAAGAAAGGGAGGTCTGTTTTAAAATGAGTAAATAAACACAGGGTGAGGTTGAGCCCTACACATTTCATTCGCACTATTAAAATGTATGAAAACCATGAAAAGACTTTTCCTTCCATGTAGCAAAAGAGGGAACACCTGCCTTGTGCAATAAACAAGAATACAACAAGCCCTTGAGTTATTATAAAACTGAGGTATTTTCATCTGCTTATAAACAGGCAAGAAAAGGAGTTATTCTAAGCAAATGGCTTAACATTTCTACAGTATTTGTGTCAGATAAATGTACTATAAGGAGAGGTTAACTTTATTCTATCACATCTAGATTGTTGGTGTTCTCTGTTACATTCATTTGAAAGGGCGAAAGTATACGCTGCATTATTTACAGGATATACAGGGATGTCTCTTGACAGTTTAAGATATTATATGCTCCTTATATATGAGGTAAATATGATTCTCCACAATTGACTCTTATATTACCTTCTTATTTGAGCCAAAGGGCATGAAGTCCAATTACAGTACTTCAATATCTACCTGCAGATCTTGCCAACCTACAATCTGCAAATGAGTGTTTTACTGATGTTTAACTGAGCAAACTCTGAAAAGCCTTTCCAAAATATTTGAAACCATTAGTGGAAAGAAAACTTTAAAGCATAGCAAAAGGGGCCATTAAATTATTTGCTTAAACATAAATGCTTCTGATGTTTCCATTAAGAATAATGTTTTCATAGAAGGAGGGAATCTTGAAATGTGCCTGCTGTACAGTATTACATGTGCTCTGAGACAGCACAGTGGTATACTTTACTCCTTTTTTTTTTTTTATATATATATATATATATATATATATATATATATAAAGGTGCAGGAATTATATTAGACATTTATCATTAAATATATAAGCAGCAGTCCTTCCTATCTATGCTGATTTTGTCTGAGCACTTTTAAAACACATGGCAAAACCCTGACCATGGCACACAATGTGTCCGTTCCCTTCACTTAACTAAAGCTCTACTGAGCCCCTGGTGTACAGCAAAGTGCCCTGACAATCGGCTCAATGCCCTGGCCAATCACAGGGACACGTGACCTTCTAATCCCTCTCTGTGTGAAGGGGTAAGAGTTTGTTGTCAATGTTGGTTTTGTGAATCAGCGCCCAAAATCCCAAATGATTTGTCATGAAGGAGAGGTCTTAAGAGAATAAGAGAAACAAAAGCAGCACGGGCCAGTGAGTGTGGGTGTCGGTGTGATGTGCATGTGTGTGATGGTGTGTGTGTGTGTGTGTGTGTGTGTGACAGAAAGACAGAGAGGGAAAGGAGGAAGACCATGCTTTTGCCTCGGCATTTGTGTGAATTTGCATGCGACTGCATACGTGCGTGCATGTGTGTGTGTCTGTATAGGGTCTCTGAGATTACAGAGCTTGGCTGACAGAGTCCTCTGTGTGTAATCGTGGGTCCACATGCGAGCGCTCACCTTCCTCTGAGCGGATTAACCTAACGCTAAATCTCAAGAGAGCAACAGGCCAGACAGGCCACACAGAACAACTTCATTGGCGATGGGCAAAAGGGAAGGCCAATGCGTAAAATCGTTTTATAGACTAATACACTTTAATATATTTTTTCATGAATAAACAACTCATATAAAACGCCATAATAGATTATATAAAGTAATGGGACAATGCACAGAAAAGTACTTTTTTTTTATGTAAGAAATGTACATCACATGTTGCATATACTTTATATCGGCTGTATCATTTTTAGTGAAATGTAAGTGACTAAGTGTATGCAGCACGCTTTTCACAGAGTCACAAATTAGGTTGATACGCTGTAGTAAACAGAAACACTTTAACACTTTAAAAATATTCTTTGCCCTCAAAATATCACTAATAGGCCATTTAAAAAATAATAGTTCTTATATATCTCAAAATATGCTGTGAATATCATATCAGGTTTATCATTTTGAGAAATTGAATATATCTCTACCTTAAAAAAATGTTTTAACTTAAAAAAGGGACTGTATTTATGTCGGTACTATAATTGCAGTTTAACTTTTTAACAGATGCACAAGCATATCCGTACAGATATTAAGGTGTATGCTTAAATTAATGAATGTGAGTTAAATGCATACAGCCCACTCAGTTCCTAAATCTGTCCAAATTCAAATGAAATGAGTAATTTAAAATTCCATAACCATCATTAGTTAATCTGCACATTTCATCAGTGGGCTTCATATCCACGCTTTAAGTGCATCACAAATACATCAAATTGGTTTTCTAAAGCTGCAACCTGTGAAAGTTGCCACAGGTTAATTATGGTGTCATTATTAATCCTCTCACTGCAACAGGTTCAATTGAGCCACGAGTGTGAACTAAACTCACTGAATAATTATAACATTCTCAATGTAGCGAAATAAGTCGAAAACAATCTCAGTCACAAAGAAGAAATTATAACACACCTGAACACACCAGACCTCTAAAACCCTGATTCACAGTTCTAGTCAGCATGCACGCTCAAATAAGTCCAGCAAACTGGGTTTTTCTTGTATTGTAGTTTGGAAATGTTTAATGTTTACACTATTCAGTCTTTTCTAATATATTTAATGAAATTTGCCTATGTATGGGTTATCATTATTTAATGTGATTAGTGCACCTCAGTTTAGTCCGTGTAAACCACTGGTAAATAATTACATATTCACAAAGTAAGTAAGGCCATCTCATGTGCAGTGAGTTTACCTGCATCATGTTGCTTTAAGCTAATTATCTGTAGTAAAATAAGTAAAAACTTCTCCATGAATTTTTATTTTTATTTCAATTGTCTTCGAAAGAAAGTTTCTTATATTATTTAGTAAAACCGTACAGACCAGGTAGATTAAACACTACATTTTAAACTAAACATAAAGTGTAACTTTTCACGTGCCAACCCATCGCGCAGAAGAGAAGAACATACTGTGTTGTGTTATATTATTAAGGAGGGCAGCGTATTGAGTAGATTTGGCTTTGGGACTACGCGCCTGCATGTGGACATGAGAAAGCTTCACAGGGTCGACACAAGAGTAACACTACTTAAAACACGAGACAGACCTTGACTCGCTCCTAATAGACCATAAACAGCTACTTGATGTCAGCCTGTAATTATATGACATAGCTGTCACCGGCATAAGTCGATCAGGGTCCCAACAAATCAATAGACGCAGTAACTGTACTTAGTTGAGGAGGAAGCGCGCATCAAAATAGACCCTCAAGTTTCCCTCTGGAAGATTGAAAATACGGATCATATGATGCAACGTGTCTTGTAGATGTTTTGCGAGTGAGTGCGAGCGCGGTACTTACTTTATTTCGCATGAAATCTTGTCCGGGTGAAGTGAAAGATACAACAAGCGGTCCGCCGGTTGTTTGGTCCGGCCGACTGACAGGAGGGGTTGAAGCTGCTGCTTGATGGGGACGGACTTAGCCAAGACGCACTTAAAATCCAGGAGCGCAACTTAGCTGAGGACGTCGCCGGGAGGAAAAAAAGTAACCTACACTACGTGGTAGGAGTCTCTATAATGTCAGAGACAACTACTCCCTCTCTCTCTCTCTCCCTCCCTCTCTCTCTCTCTCCCTCCCTCTATCTCCCTCCCTCTCTCTCTGATCGGACAGTGTCTGCTCAGGAGGCGGCGAGGACGCTTCGCCTGGTCTCTCTGCGAGGTGATGGTGGAGGTGGTGCTGGTACTCTGTACTGCTGGAGGTCTGGATCTTGATGCTGATGTTGAGAGGCTCTTTCTGTTCCTTCCCACAATCCTGACCGAGTCTTTCCCCAAACCCTCTCCTCTCCCAGTGCGACGAGAAATAATCGATTTTTTTTTTTTTTCTCTTCTCTTCTCTTTTTTTTTTGACTCCTGAAAGGGGGCGGGCTCACATTTCCCAACTCTACTTTAATGAAAGAGGCACGGCTCTTAATGCTTTATTATCGCGCCAGCCCCGATAGAGTGGACGGACAATTAACTGCTCAGAGAGGACCACTAGAGGAAGATGATGGGGGATGTGTGCTTAACTAATGAACCAACGGAGAGCACGTTAAGCATCTTTAGCCGATTTACAGCTAAATCCAGCCGCCAATGTTTATGTTTTAGTTGTGGCCTGTTGTTTCATGCAGAAAAAAAAAGACAGAATAGGCAAATCTCTACACTCAAGAAGGGGTGAAACTTCATTTTATATGCTTCTTGCAATTAAAGTAGATTCAACTGGTATATCTTGTTCAGTAAACCCCAAATAATAGAATCATTCAGTTCTCAACAGATGTATTATATGTCTGTGAAACATTACTGCGGCCTCCCGTCTGAGTCTCTACAAACTTATACCTCCAGCGCGCCGCCAATCATTCTCCAGGACCCAGCTATCTCCTTCAGATAAGCCCTGACACAGACAGTAAGCATGGGGGAATTACCAAGCCTTTATCCATCCCACCAAATGATTTCAAAACATCCACTCTATTAGTGTGAAGATAACAATTAGAACAGCAAGTTTGCCACTTCAGATAAGACACAGACAGGCAGTCTGTACAGAGATGCATCCCAGATAGGCCTTGTTATACTGTGGTTCTATTATACTCACATTATATGGGCGCGGTATCAGTTTAAAGAGCGGCTGTCTTGAATGGAGCCTGCATGTTACACTCCCATACACCATCAGTTCTCACTCTCGAGTTTTCATCAGTCCATCCTCAGAAAAAGAAAATAATCCTAACACATTGTTTGGAATCTGTTTGGATTCATCTTTTTGGATGGTTGAAGTTTTACATAGTTGATAATCGTTTAACACGTTTCATTCTAAAATCATTCAAGGACGGTGTAGCCCCTTAAATTCTCCTTTTGTTGACTTTTAATCTTTTCCTCATCTTCATTGTATTGGCAGTTGAGCACCATCCACATTTTACAGAAAATGTTAGTCCAGCCACACCTTTTTTGTCTAAATGCATACACACAGCGAAGCATTTTCCCTATTAGCTTATAGCTTTGCAGCACATGCCAAGTGTAAGCCATGTATGCCAGTCAGTCAGTCAGGGTACGAAATGGCGGGACATGAAATCAGTTAATAAATAAATCAAGCTGTCTAATCTGCTTGACGGGCGGACATTACAGCCTGTAACTGAAGCCGCTGGTGTCTGATGACTCGGGATACCTTCACATCACCTGACCCTTTAATCTTTAATAGCATTTCCTCTCCCCCCCCCCCCCCCCAGACCTCCATAATAATCAATAAGGTGTAGTCTGTTAGAGACAGTGGGTTCATAAATGCAACATGGCAGATATCAATGGCATCACATACCAGCCTGTATGAAGCATACAGGTTTGACACCCTCAGTAGACAAGTTCCTCCGTGCAGATAGTATACGTGCTACTGGCAATAGCATTAACATATGTCTGACGTATGGAAACCTATGGGTGCCTGGATGATCGTACATACCACTTTCAATATTCCTTCGTCAGCCGTCTTGCGTGCCCTCAGTCTCGTAGATTTCTGTGCTGCCTGTCAGCAATTCATCGGAGAGGTCCTTTCAGTGTTCACAGTGCTTGAGGTTGTCTTTGGTTGGCACCTGGGAGGGGAAGTAACACAGGGTATAGCGTGAGGAGGAGAAGAGAGAGTGAAACTGCCATTAAAATGGTAATTGTTTGCATGCACATAGTGAGCAGGATCCATGTTAACATATGTGTGTGTATGTGTGTGTTTATTGTCCATATGAAGTACAGAGAAATAAATGGGGGGAGGTGGATTGAATATATTTGAATGGTGAAAAATCATTAAACGAGGCAAACACTGGCTCATGCATATTCATAAATGACTGTCTAACTTGTCTACAGGGATAAACTTATAGTGAAGGCATACTTACAGCCTCCTTCTATGCTCACACATTTCATGCAAAGTAGGACAGTCCTACTGTATATTTTGCTCTTGAGACTACCAAGTGTGGGTCTACGGCTAAATCTGAATATGATAGAAACAACTCAGAGCATTATAGCCAGATTATTGTTACATTATAATATGCCATTCACAGTGTGTCACATTATGCCTTTTACAGCTGATGCATTTAGAGTTAGCAACACAATAAGTGTGATCAAACAAGCAAAGCGTGCTCTAGGTTAAATATTGTAGTTTGTAGCATTTGTGTTATCTTGAGCCAAATTATGTTTCTCATCAATGAAAACAAACTAGATTATTAGTCTCTTGCTCTCTGAAACTTTCCCTGCACAACTCATTAGCCAGAACATGTCAATCCAGAACTTATATTATGATGTGTGTGTGTGTGTGTGTGTGTGTGTGTGTGTGTGTGTGTGTGGGGGTGTGTGTGTGTGTGTGTGTGTTCAAGTGTGGGTTGACAGTCTCATCAAAGCCTGATGGAGAAAAATCAATAGTTTGCCAATACAATTATGTAATTTCAAATATGTCATAGTGTGTATACACACACACACGTTAGGCTTTTGGGTAAATGCAATTTCGCAAAGGTTTGGCATCAACTGCGCATAAAAAGAGAAGAGGGGAAACTGCCACTGCATGTTAAGTCAAACACATAAGTGCGGTTTGCTGATATTGATCTTGCTTGGATTGTTTCTTAAGCCTCTGCTGGCAGTCACTTCACAGAGTGTGTCACACACACACATGCAAAACAGCTCGCCTGAAAACGTGTGTGTGTTTTTTTTTGTAACGGAGGGAGAAAGAAAGGAATGCCTCTCTCAAGCAAAAGATAAACACTAACACATTTCCAGGGCAAACAGGAACAGCCCGGGCTCGGTGCAATCTGTTGTCGATCACGTTCACGTGAAAACACAATCTGCCTGTCACAGTAGATGATGCTGTCAAGCTCTCTGCCTCACTGCTCCTGAGAATTAGCTCAGTGCTTATTACAGAAGCATTACAAGACACAAGGAGTACTTGTTGTATATCAGATATGTCTGAGGATGCTTCAAGCTTTATTTGGTATTTACTGCTTTCAGTCATTCTTCCTGCGTTCCTTCCCTAATGAATATGAGAGACGTTTGGTGTTTTGACAGTAGATTGATGCGACATGATGTGACGACCAAGCTTCACAGGGGTAACAGAAAGACCTGCAGGCCAATTTAACTCACAGGCTCAGCTGGGGATCTATAGATCTTACTTCTGCACGTCTATGTGTGTGTGTGTGTGTGTGTGTGTGTGTGCATGTCTTTAGGGTAGACCTTTATGGTTGTTTGAGGGACAGTCTCAATAACAATATTTTAAGACTGAAGCCTAAATAAATAATGCTAATATTTAATTGGGACTTTATGAATAAATATATCAATTATCATTATTATTAGAATCATTAGTATTAACCAGAAGGAAGAGCCTCTGAAGAAGCATCATGTATCATTACATTCTGTGTTCTTAGTTGTGAGAAATACTTAAGCCAGAAGAAATAAACAATGAAGCAAAATGAAAAATACTTAGTCTTATACAAGTGTATGTGTTATGTGCGTTTGAGTGAATAATGTGTGTAATAGTCTCCATGAATGTTTGTGTGTTAATGACATTCATATTGAGCAGCACTGGGTTCTGTTCTTAGGGGAAACAAACCTTCTTTAGAAGTAATCTCACACTTAGTAGGAGAGATGTGAGACATTTGCCTGCCGATCCGCACTTGGTCTTTGTGTAAATCAGCGTTATATTACACATGATTCGGAGATCCTTATTAATAAGGTTTACAATGAAACTCAGAGGGCAATATCATCAGTAATTATAGTTGCATGAATTGTACCACTGTACAGTATAATTAGGGGAGCAAAGGTGAGAGAATCTGTTTTAATTAACTGAAATCATATGTCCTCATATTACAATATATATAAAACAAAGAAATTCAATAATGTGAGCTTCACCTTCCTAAATTTGGATAGCAAGCAATATTACCTTGATAATTCTACGACTGAAATAATGCAGTTTTTGACTCAAGACCATATATACTGTATTAGCACCTTGTGGTAATTACCTTTCAAAAAAATGTTATAGGTAAATATAATATATTTGGATATGGTATGTAGATAACTTACCTTGGAAATTGGAAAAGTCATAAATGACAGCTTATACATTCATTTATTTTATTTTCATCAGGTTCACTTTTTTTTTAAAGTAAAGAAATCACACTGCAATGAACAGATTTTTGACTTGAACATTAAATGATCCCACATCTCATAAACTTACATCCACCTCAGTCATTTTAACTTTGGTCAGCTGCAATTCTTTTAGTTTTCTAAGTAAGAAAAAAGGAAAAGGACAAAGAAAAAGTTCTGTCTACTTATCATTAGCTGCTGTGTTCTATAACGGTATGACTCATTCTTCAACGAAACCATACAGAGCCTTATTTTCAATAACATGTTTTTTTCTGTGCGGTTTGGCCATTAACTGTCTGGCCAGCAGTAAATTCACTGTACCATTTCATATATTTCCTTGTCCTTACAGTTCAGTTTCAGAACAGCACCCTGTTGGATCAAACCATACAGGACAGACTTGAATGCAATAATAACAAAGTCAGAAGGCCTCTGGAACTGTAATAGACATGTAACGACCCCTTACCGAGCAGTGTTAAAGGAGAGACGGCGCTGGTGATTTGCATGTGTCGTGTTTAACCAACAGTATTCTGTCTGTACACCTTTTATGCATTATGGATGAGGCACAAGCTGAACAACAAGCTCTCCCTTTGTTCTGCCTGATGCTCCAGTTACATCACAGGAAAAGCCCCATGGTCCTGTGACTGCGCTGACTGGCTGAGACACAGTGCCTCTGGCCGAGCCGATGATCGGACCTGTTGCTTCTTCACTTTGTATACTATCTTCTATGTGTGAATATGTAGATATGCGGACACACACTCACACATGCTTTGCCACCTGCTGAGAAGGTTCACACTGATCTTTGTGCTGGATATATGAAACTTACAAATTGAAAAACCAGACTATGTCGTCTCTTGAATTTAATGTATGACAAGACATTTTTTTCCACAAGACAAACATACAAATAACATTTTAATATTTAGAGGTAAAAGCAGCTGTTGACAAAAATGATTTGATTATTCTGACTGGATACCTGCAGATGAAACATCTTGATTAAACTGTCAAAACTGCTCGCTGATTTTACAATCAAAATGCTTTCATATCCTGCATGTCATATATACGTGACAGGTGCCATCAGTTCACCACCTGCTACATATGAAAAGTACATTTTGCCTGTAGAGGTGCGTTCAGGCACTGCTGTGTAATAAAATGTGCTGCCTGTAGGGGAGCTCTGCATCTTTCTCAGCACAGAATAAACTAGTTTACTGCATGGGTCTATTGGAGGTCTCCATGCAGAGTTTCAACCCTAGGTTATTCTTATTCAGTGGGTAGCATAATAACATTTTCATTCAGAGAAATCATCTAAACATTTAAGCAAAGTCATTTTACTGTCACAGAAATTAAATATCAGTACCAATTATCCCATGTAAACCATTTCAAATATTCTTATTTCAATTTACTTTCTAATCCCAGCCACTGGCACTCCTCTCCCCCCTCCTCCTCCTGTGTCTTCTCTTGCAAGTTTAATTGCTGGACCTTCTGTCCGTATATCAGGGGCTCAAAGTCGTCTTTGTCTGCACTAGATTGCTTCATGCGAGGGAAAAAAAGAAACTCACTTTCAGCTAATGATTTTTCCTTTGTGGTGGAATGGTTAGAAAGTAATTCCCTATGAACTGCTCTAACACAGGAACAGTTATTTCATTGTTCTTGCTGCCCTTTCTCTTATTGTGCGCTTAAAGGGGAGAGATGCCAATGATAGAGTTTTGTGTACAAGGGGTGCCCACCAGTGTTTCTTGAAGTGGTGCAAAAGCTGTGTCTGAAACAGTGATAATGTTAAATATGTAGAAATGGAATAGATCCCAATTTTCATGAACAACATGAAAATGTGTAAATGATATGAATCAAGAACTGTTATAGCACAATGTGAACTCCAATTATACATTCTTTTCCATTCAAGAAAAACGACAGGACTGGTAGTTTGTTCAATGTTTCCGTTAACCTGACCTGTTGGTTTATGGACTTTGACACGAGAGACCGATGTTTGTTTCCCATTTCCTATAACTGTCAACATCGGTTTTCTTTAACCATGACCACGTTAGTTCCCTAAAGTTAAGCAATGAAACAGCGTTCTTTTTCAATTCAAACCACCATCTTTCCTTAACCTTCACCAAGTATGTTCTGTGACTGAACCTAACCAAATTCTAACCATAGTGGTGGCTGTTAACAGAACAGTCTTATGAAGATATTTTATAATGTGCGTTTAGAAAAGCACTGAGAAATTGAGACCACATCAGAATATGGGTTGTTTTGGAAGGCAATTACAATATATTTGGTTGTATCATCCATTGAATTGTTTAAGTGCCACTCCAGGAGGCTCCATTCTCTGTAAAGGTAGTATAGGAATGTTGGGATTTCAGACTACTTGACAGTTAAGCTGTTACAGAAATTCTAAAATATTCTTTTAGTTCAGGCCAGTAGTGTGATCTCAGTGATTTCATATCAGGGTTTAGCGTAAAGATTTCCGTAGGTCATCATTTGATCTCTATTTTACTTATAATGTGTTAGACTGACAGGGGCCTAACCTGTTTGTGCTCAAATACATTCAGCTACAGCACAAAAGCCTACAGCCATCACTGTTTCCAATTCCCAGAGTAACCATTACACAGCAAAAGTCCCTCCTGCAGCTGTTGACCTCAGCCAATTCCCCTGACAATTAAAGATCACTCAGCATGGCTATGCAACTTCTCCCACACTCTCAACAAGCAGCTGATAGCATCTCACTGTGAAAGAAAGCAAGTGAAGTGGAATATAATGTGTGTCTAAATGAGGGTTTCCCAGCTCTGATGCATAAAGCGAGGCCTAGCGACCATCGGTTGCGGGCCCGCGTTACACGGTGGAGCTCGGCAGACGAGCGGCAGCGTCTTAAGCTCTTTGTGCCTCCAGGATCACCCCTGACTCATTCTTATTCAGACATGATCAGAGGGGAGGTAGGCAACTGAGATTAGCTGCAGATCAAAGAAGCTGCCTCGCGCCAGCACTCGTGTTTTGTAGATTTAGGCGGCCCCGGCACACAGGCGTTGTACAGTGACGGCAGAGCGTCATACTGTTTTCTGGCCTCAACAGTGCTCAGGGGGGTAGATGGAAAGAGAGTTTTCATACGAGAGGCTGGACCGCTGCTGGAAATGATCCAAAATGAAATAATAAAGAGAATGAAAAATAAGAGAAAAATGACGATGCCATTACTGTTAGCCATAACAGTGGAACAAATCACAATTGAAACTGCTTCCATATGTGTAATAGGTCTTGGTTTCTGTGATAATTTATTTTACAAATGAAATGCACTTTCTACAGTAACATACTTAAGGTAACTTAAGACCATCTGGATCAGTGGTGCCCACCAAATAACCATGGAAACTAACTACTACCATATCTACCGCTATGCTTTCTGTCAGCGGCTGTTACAGAGTAATCAAACAGCAAATTACTTCTATGCTGCTTTGCAATCCTCCCATTCATTTATAAATAGGGTTAGATTCAATCTATACGCACATATCAGACGTTACCAATGGAGATGAACAAACATCCCCCGACACATCATGACGAACAGCAACAATGAAACTAACAGCAGAGTGTGAAGGTGAAGTGACAGGATGAGGAGAGTTTCAAAGGCTGAGAGGCAACTGCGTAAGAGCGCTCGCCACCCTACGGAGAAAGATAACAACGCGCTTCCTCAACTCCGCTGACCATCAAAGCCGTGGAATTCAGGGGCAGAAAGCCTAATAAGTGAGGACTGAGCGGTTCCTGTAAACTGGGTCAAAGTTTCTCAGGTTCTGCCTCTGTGGGTTAATAGCAAGAGGACATGTATGGAAAAAGGGACATGACTGGATGTCAACTTATATCTTTATATGTATTTTTAAATCTGTTAATTTCCTCTATTTTAGCTTGTTATAGTATTGTTTGCTCGGAGAGGGTGGAATGAAACTGTTTACATTATCATTATTAGTTAGTAGTTGGAGTAGCATATTGCACAATAAAGCAATTGGATGCAAAACCAAAATCAAAAAAAATAAAATTCACTCAAAGTACAAGCATGTCAAATTCAGGAAGAATATTACTTCTCCTTTCATTCCATCCAAAAGCTACAGTTAAATCAAATGTTGAAGGAAAATGTCCAACAGAGTCATTCACCACTCATTAACATCAAACAAAGCCTTTGCTTTAGTATGAAATTCCATTGGGTTGTTTTGGGACACGTGCCCTACAACAGAGACCGTTTCTAATTCCATATGGTGGGGAATGAACCCCACTCTGTTCATTTAGTATGACAAAAGTTTTCTCCTTTGTTTCTAAACTTTGCCCAACATATCTCACTTAAACACACAACTGTGTGACACATATTGCTACTGAAGTGTGTAGTTGCCACTTAGGTAGCTACCTTGAGGGAGTGAGTCATTTCTAAAGCAAACAGCATGTTAAGGTCATGCTCTTTTCTCTCGCTGATAATTCCAGATTGTGCAATGAGATGTTCTAAGCAATTACCCTTAAAAGTACCAGCAACCTAAACTGACTGTGAAGAATAAGGAGCAGAGAAACACAATATAAAGTTCCACTTTAGCGACTGAAACCATCTGTCTTGCCTGAGAGAAATGAAAGTGTAGACTTTTAAAACTTAAACACACACACTTTCAGGAGCCTCAATAAGTGATTCGCCAAGTGCTCCACAGAGGTGATTGGCAACAGCTGGGACGTGACTCCTCCCTCAGCTTCTCTGGTGTCTTTTGACTTTGTCAAGAGCAGGAAAAGCTCAAAGTTAACACCAATTAAGTGTATCTTTTGGCCTTGCTCATACGGGTACAGTCTTTTCTGTATTGGGCAACATGACAAAGGCATCATTCACTGAATCCAGCAAGGCTATAATGAAACAATTAGGCAGCAGCACTTCAAAATGAATTTCAGTTCAAATTGAGCAGCTCAAATATCAAAATTATGGCTTAATCTGTTAAACATGTCATGACCCACTGTGCGGAGCATGGTTTTAAATACTGACAGAGACAGGTTTTCCACCGCCAGAATGAGATCCAGAGGAGAGGGAGAGAAGGAAGGGAATAGGTGTGCTGTGAAAACTCACCCGTGCTGTTTCTCTGCTTCCCCAGGAAGTTACACCCCGCAGCACCAGCTAAGGCCCGGCTCAATCAAGCAGTTCAAAAGTAAAAAAAATCAAAAACAAAGACAAATGAAAGAGATAGTTGACTAAAAGAAAACAAAAATAACGTCAAATTCCCTGAAATCAATGTCCCGCATGTGATAAAGCCAGACCAGCTGGCTTTGAATAGAAACCCCCGTTTTGGGATGTGTTTTCCCCCGATCTCTGACTGAACTGAAACCAGGTCTGGTTTTTCCAACCCCCCCCCCCCCCCACACACAACCCCCCCCCCTACCCCCACTGTCCCAGTTGAATCCACCTGCCCCCATCACTCCTCGATAAATTTAGCCTTCTGAGGGATCAGTGACACCCAATCGCCCCTCCAACCCCATTCCCCTTCCAAGCACACACACACGCACACGCACACACACACACCCACACACACCCACACACACACACACACACCAGACCTTTGTCAGCACGGGCATATATGCCCTGGATTATTGCCCCCCTAAGAATGTTGCCATCTTCACAGTGGCAAAAAAAGACCCCGCTCCCCCTTTCTCCCCCTTCACACATCCACAACTGTACAGACGACATTCTTCTTTCGCAACAGAGCTGTTACAGAAATAGGTATGCATACTTTGCACACACTTTCAATGTGTTTCTTTAACCTTTCTGTCAACATTTGACAGAAAACACAGCAGACTATATTAAATGGGCCGGATCTCTAAAACCTGTAATATGGGCAATCGCAGATTAGAAGCTCATTTAAAAGGTTATTATTCTTTAATTTGATGACCTAGGGTATCAACAGCTGCAAAACATATTAAATAAACACTGCTGTACAAATACCATTACCCCTCTCATAAACAGCATCAGTGTAATCGACGTGAATCATAAATAAATTACCCAACGGAAGAGATTAACCGGCTTTGATAGCATCTTGTCAAATGTCAAAATACCAGGTGCAATGGTACACCTATAATTTGGTAATTATAAGCTCGTTTAACTAAGTACATCTATGACTAAAATCCGCCTACAGTTTTTCAAAGGACAACAATACACAGGGAATGTCAGTTTTTCATTAATACCTGATAAAAATCACACATCGCCATCCAAAGAGAAAAGTTTCGCGTTTCCCTAAGCCGCCGGCATCCTGAACTGACTCTAAGCCATTTCTCCATCTAAATGATACATTCATTAGAATGTACATATCGACAAGCTTAAATCGTAATATCCTCTGTGACTGTTTCACATCAGGGTACTGTGGGGGTGGCACAGGGGTAATTGTATTCTGATCAAGTATTTTGCAGTCAGGGTTTTATACCTGATGCCAAAATATAATGACAATGACAGTGAATCACACACCCAAATTAGCGTTTCACATATCCGTTTTAAATCAACTGATTTGCGAATGTGGAGATTGATAACGTGAGGGAAAGATGAGTAGAATATAGATTAGCATTTTTCCCAGAATGCATCCAAAAGAAGAACAACACAGCGAGAGGAGATAAAACAGTGGTGTTCCCTTGATGATCGCTATTCACACTCTTCTGACAGTGAAATATATTTTGTATTGATCCGGTTGTATTGTTTACATGTTTCTGGGCACAGGTAATCAGCTAATCGGTTTATTTTTGGGAAATTTCTGTCGCCATGACAACCTGCACCCCCTATACATCGAGGGATCGGTGTCTGCCCGGTCTGGCATTTGTGATGACTTCACGGCCAGGAATTCAGGGATCTTTTTGGGTTGGGGAGTGGATGATGGATGTCGGTGGGAGTTCATTTAATTATGACATCCCCAGATGAGGGAGTGTCTTGATCAAAGCTTTAATGTGGTGACGTGATCTGTGCTGCACACACAAAGCTAACTTATTGCTTTTGATACAACAGAGTTTGAATAATACGCAATCATTTGCATGTATACGCACGCATCAACATTATGCTGCGTTCATTTTTATTGGCTTGTGTATTTTGACTAAAGACTTCCTCTGCTGCCGTGCCAGGAGGGGCCTGGTGAGAGGACATTTTTAGCTCTGTCTCCCTTTTAATGGGGCTTGTGGAGGGACTATGTAAAGAGACAGCGGACTAAAGCCTGCCTGTCTTTTTATGAGAGTGGCAGGTTCAAGGAGGGGAAAATCAGAGAGCATGCATGGCAGTCTGTGGCGCACTGTCGCCCACAAGAACCAGCAAGGCTAAAGTACAGTCAGTAGACTTCAAGAGAACATCCTGTCCTAATCAAACGAGGACCAGCCAGTCCACCGACGCTCTGTTTGGTCAGGTGTAAGGATTGTGTGTAGCCCGTGTTCACGTATGGAATCCACTCATTAGTGTACATATGTGTGTTCATGCCCATATTAGTGTGTGTCCCCGAGGGGTGAGGCCGTGTGTCCGTGCTGTGGCTCACAACACTGTGGGCTTTGCCAATGGTGAAACACAAAGTGTTCTGTCAGCTGAGAGGTGACAGGCGCTCAACGGGAAACGTGGCATGGCCTCTCCTCTGAAAACTCCTTTCACCCTGTTTTATTTTCTCTCTTTTTTTTGCTGTTGCTTTATCATTAAATCATCAGCAGAAAATTAAAGTAATTATTGTAATGAACCCACTGACAGGTTTATGTAAGTCTGGGAGGATTTATGAGTCCTTCTATAACAACTCTACAGTCTGGGCAGCCCTACAGTCTGGCTCGGAGCTGATGATTATGAGAATCACTTGTAAGAATACATGCATGTGTATGTTAGTTTTCTAAATTCATTTTTACATAATAATGCAGAATACCATGGTAGAAGTAATGATTTTTTTGGTGAATATTTGCGTGTTTGTAATCCAGAAGGATCATTTTTTCTTTTGCAGACAAAGCACTGAATGGCGTGCGCTGACTTCAGCGTGTCTGCCCAGCCCTCTGCTCCACACAAGGTTGCTCTGTGTGTGTTCGGCCTCCGAGAATGAGGGGAGGCCACGGCGCACAATCACCACTAAGCACATACCTCTCTGCCCCACAGCCCCACCAGCCCAGACACAAACCCAGGGGCTGTATGTTTATCAAGCGTCTCAGGGTAAGACTGCTGATTTAGGACCACTGCTCAGGTCCCTGAGCTTTTTTCATCGCGAATCACTCTGAATGAAACAGATTCGAAGCGTTGACTCTGAATCAGCACTCAAAAAATCTGATTCGCCTGGTAAAAACCAGCTGAGGCCTTAACCTAACTCGGAACACAGTGAATTAACAAGGGTTGACCGAAGCGGTCCTCTGGAGCTGTATCCTGATAAGCTCTGTTGGTTTTATAAGAAGCTCCCTGTGACAGGATCTGATAAAACACAGCAGGAGGAGGGTTTGAAAGAGAGCTGGAGTGCACAAGAGAGAAAGATTGAGCGAGACAAGGACATAGAGAGACTGGGAGAACGCGAGAGTGAGCGAGCGAGTCCACACCACAATCCAAAAACAATATTTTGAGTGAAACTTTACCCTCTCCATCTGGCTCTTTTGAAGGGTGGATTATGACTGGTGCCATGGCTAACTCTTTATCCCACACTGTTCCTTCTGTAAGTCCACTCTGACATTTTTCCTAAAGGACAGTTACACAGGAAATAAATGTGAGTCCTGTGATTACTACCGAGCACTCAGGATATAAATCAAACACACTATGCACAGTTTTTAATTGAATGTGAAATAAATGGGGGCCATATACTACATACTTGCTGTATATAAATCATAAATCAAAAACATAATGAAAGTTATACAGTATGGTGCATTCTGAACTCATAAGAAGATTGCGAGTGGCAGCAGAAGAAGCTTTCCTCTCCTCTATTCTCCCCATACTGTGATTCAAACTATGGCCTAAGGCACCATATTTAAAGAGACGTGCGGTCCAATTGAAATGTCGGAAACGTGAAAAGATGTTCACTCTTTACACGAAAAGGGTAAGAAAGGGCAAACATAGGATGACTTCTTGATCAGCCATATCTAATATAAGCTTTCACAAGCGGATTGGACCAAACCTCACAATATCAAAAACACTTGATTAATATTCACGCTTTAAGTTTTAATCAGTGACGTTGGACACAGTGCAACTACATCGTTCAATCTCACTGCTTTGTCTCTCATTTGTTCCTCATATTGCTCTTTGAGTGTTTTCACCCCTGAGTAAACCTCCATGGCAGATGTTTTGACTTGAAAGCCAATAAGAACTGAGACAGTGATGAACTTGTGATGCCATTTGAGCCCAACTAAACAAACTGTGCCATGTTCAATAATGCCATATTAACTCAGTATATGATCCTGACTTCCTTTGAACGCCTGCCAAGCAAGAAATTGCCTATTAGTGTATTTTTCAAAGTAAGGCTATATTTAGCATCAACGCATAGGAGTTGATCCTTAGCTTGTTGAATCAGAGCATTGCATTTTATATTGCCAGATATGTTTGTAATGTCAATGCATTTACAATATTTGTGTAATAACTCATTCAATTTAAATGTAAACATCCGCTGTAGGTGAGTGAAAAATATAACACATAGTTGCCAGAGAAATCATTTAGCAGTACATTTACAAAAAATGGACTGTGCATTAGTTCCACATGTAGAACCCTTTCTATATATATATATATATATATATATATATATATATATACATACACATACACATACACACACACATACATACACATATGAGGGTTCTTAATGTAAAATAGTAAATGATAAAATACTACTCTAATACTAAAAAAAGTAATCATTTGCTCTCTTAACTTCTCCTCATTACACACTTTGCAGGAAATTCACACGTTCATGTTTTCCAACTTTTATTTCCATGTTTTTTTTAGGAAGTGATACATCACTTTGATGGCTCATTTTCGATTTCTGTTAAATATGGGTTTCATTTCCTAAACCACCAACGCCAGATTAATCTATCACTTCCAAAAGCTAAGATTTGTTATTGTTTTCTCTGTCTGTTTACCTGTATATATTGCTGCTTTGTTAGCAAATCTCACATCTCAAAAGGTCTTTGTGGGTTTGCTTTAACATAAGTTTTCTGTAGTTTGGTATGGATGAGACATTTCCAGTTGACCCTAAAGGTCCCTTTTTGCAGCTGGATTCACGTGACATCACAAGTCACGAGTGAGGTTACGAGCATTACGAGCACTTAGGTGTGCGTGGGACGACACAGAGAGCCTGCTGTTCGATCTAAACAACAACGGCGTTGAATATAGCATCAATTATATCAGAACTGGAGAGTATTTCTTTGTTAAAAGAAGAGCAAGGAACGGAACTGAAGGCTTTTATTGATGGAAAAGATGTTTTCTTCGCTGGCCCTTTTCCAAACAGTTTCAATGATGGTACTGTGTAACAAACTATCTGGCAGGTCAAGTTGAGGACCCTTGGAGGTAATTACATTTTGGATGCAATGCTAAAATCCATCTGTACCTCAGTCTGAATAGAATTTCTGAAATTTTTGACCTTTTAAATATCTATTTGTTGGGTTGACATACAGAAATTACAGTAATGTGGGTATGTTTGGTGTCATGGGTACAGCATGGCTCTACGGTCCAGTGGGTTAAGGTCTCAAGCAAGATATGCATTTAATATCATACACAAGCTAGATTTTGTGTGAGTGTGTGTGTGTGTGTGTGTGTGTGTGTAGGTGTGAATAGAGTGAAAAAATACAAATTTAGTAGTAAATTCCAGGTGTAATTTCGAAGTGTCCCAATGAAACATTTGAAGTTTATTAAGTCAGGATGAGACATGATAAAAATGTCTCTTCTTGTCTTGCACACACCTTACACACACCAGTAATGCACATTTCAAGAAGCTCCTGTCAGTATGTGTAGTGTGTGCAGTGATTTCTGGTGAAAGTGTATGACGACTGAGGTACATCCATACTTGGCTACACTCTTTGAGATTGTGATGACAAAGCAGTGTAAACGCTGGAAACACACCACACAGCGGCAAAGTACACCATATCGCAATAATTATATTTTAGGAGGCGTGTCCATGGGTTTCGGGTTGTAAGAAACTTGTAACGCAGGCCAACATGTCACAGGAGTCACAGGACATTGCTTATTGATTGGCTCCAGGTTAAACTAGACCCAACTTTTAGTTCGGCCGTGCTTTAAATCGCAGAATCAAACGGCCGCAGCTCGCTGAGCACTTATGCTAAATGCTTGAGCGAGTACAGTGAAACAGCCACAGCCACAGCCTGCAGCTCACAGCAGACAAAAGCCTGAGGGAGTACAGTGCTTTGGTGCCCAGGGAAAACAAAGTCTCAGGCCAGAGGTTTAGGGTGTTGCCTGGCTCCTCTGTCAACTGCATTTAACATGACAGAACACAACTCTGACTCAGACCACATAGATAGAAAACTTCTGACTGTGTCAGGGGAAAAAGTGATATGTCAGTCGTTTCATTGTGGCATATTGTACGACTGCCACGCATGCAATGGAGTGGAAGTCGTAACTTGGTGAAGAAAAACAGAAAGGAATTCAAAAAAAAGCAATTGTTGATATTTCATGTACAGTAAGATACACAGGAACAGGCTCAGTAAAATAAACAAAAAACGTATGGTCTGCTGACAAGCGGGAAACTGTGCTTTCGTGTATCCCTCTCAGAAAATGAGAGAAATGTAAGACCTCACAAATCCAGACGTATATATAACATGAACAAAATCTTTGATGAATTTATTAATTGTTAAGAATACGACATTTCATTGCCTATATGCTGCTAAAAAAATAAATAAATTACGACTATAGACTTGCTAAATTTGTTTGAAAGTAATCATTTGAGAGAAAAAAACAACCTAAACTTTATTTGAAGGGCATCATTAGATATAAATCTAGCGCTGAATACAACTAAATAAGGTGGGACTTCCCTGTGTCAGGCCATGTCTTCCCTCCACTGTTGCATCTTAGTCTGATTCATATTTCAGAGCAGGGTGTGATATTTCCTAAATAAGCATCTTCATTAAAAGGTGTCTTGTTTCTTCCATTAGATGCTGTCATGGTGGCAGTAATAATCCGTCTGATGTAAATCCTCTCTGACTTGTGGTGGCTCTGAGTAAGGAACACTGCGGGGCTTATTCGCATGCCCGCCAGACAAATCACACGCACACTCACAGAACCTGCAAAGAGACACTTAAGACGTTTACATAGAGCACACAAATCTATACACAGAGAGTACAAAGACACACATACTGTACGTGCGTGCACTGACACTTTATGCATAGGTTTACAGAAAGAGAGAGAGAGCGAGACTTGTCATCCACCTGTCAGGAGCAGTAATCATTTCAAAGTGTTTCTCTCTGCGTCCTGTGCTATATGTACACGCCCTCCGTGTTGAACACTGGAGAATAATCATTTAAGTGTCTTCCAATCAGCCCTTTTGCCATCTTCAATTACACCTTTCCACCCTTTTTGTATAATTTTCTAATCTTGCCGAAGCGTGGGGCTGTCAAATGTGCCAGAGAAAGCAGCAAAGCACCGCCAAAGACTGACAGATGGATCCACCAAGATGGAGAGGCATGTCTCTCAATCGTCCATATGTCCTGGCACTGCTGCTGGATTATGGTCACATCCGGCTGGATTTTCGCTATCAACATTGGAAGTACTGGTGGTTGTTTTCTGTCTGTTGACAACCATGTACTTCTTCATACAATAAAGGCAAAACGGAAATACAAACTTGCCTGCTGCAAGGCTCAGGATGACAAATAGCACGTTCTCGAAAAAGTGACAGGATGTAAAATGTTATTTTCTTACTGAGTTTAACGGTGATTTAGCATTACACTCATTATTCAGACCTTAGTACTACAGTGATAACTTGTGCTTGTAGTAGCTCTGATTCTCCTCAGTATATTGATTTTCTGCCATTTCACAAGTCCAGAACTTACTCGCTTTGTGTAGAGCTACTGAGGGGTAAAAGCATTTTGAAAGGGCAGCTCTTGGTTGAGCTTAGTTTCTGTTAGTGCTGTTCTGAGTAGATGGATGTGGAATACCACCCTGAGTCATCATCCATTAGGGTCTTAGGTTAAAGTACCCAACTGCCCACCACTCTCCTAACTGAAAAAATGCACCTAAAAGGACAGTGAATGGTGCAGGGCACCACCTGCTTGCTTTCTTTGTCTTCTTTTATTTCCAGAACTGAAATCTTTTTTTTGTTTTTGTTTTGAAATACACTGCACGACTACATACTTTATAGCCACATTTGCTCTCTTTCTCAATTTAAGTATTACAATTTACAAAATCCTCTATGTGTAATCTATATATATTCACATCAAATAGGTAGAAAACAAAAATCTTTTCTGACTAGTAGTTACCTGCAAAAAGTTAAACTTTCAGAAGCATCATTAAGAGGAATGGAAATGTAATCCGTGTGATTGTCTGACAATGTAAATAACATTTTAAAAGCTTCACTAAGGACATAAGTAAGAGATCAGTGGTAATCACTGCCACAGTAAGTCCCACAGACTGGTCAAAAACTCACACACACACACACACACAGAGACTGATTAGTTAATGCAGCTTTATTATGAACAAATGTGATGCTTCAGTGCTGGCGAACTAAACAGCTTTGGCTTATGGTTTCTGACTCATTAGGATAGATCTAAGAGATATTTTGAAATGGAACATGTGTCCTTGGTTTTGACTCAAATACCTGATCCAATCCATCAGCTCTCGGAGTGAGCCAGAGCCAAGGCTGGCATATCGAGGCACTTTCATCTAAAAAGTGTGAATGGAGAACTACACAAAAGGTTTATTTCTAATTGAAAAAGCTTTCTATGAAATACATCTGTAATATAACGTACATATATATATCTGCATTGGGCTTTGGCGATATGACGGGATTCATTGTTCGACACAATATCAGTTGGCAACAGGAATGGTCCACACGTGTCCACGATAACAGAACGACTGTCATGATTTGTGAGCTACATTCAGTTTTTCTCTCTCTCTCTTTTTTCTGTCTATGCTTCACCGCATTGCTGCAGTGTATAAAAAAAAAAGTATAAACATGTTAGTATACGTCTGATTTTGTGTTATTGTTATTGTGTTGCTAGACTGCTGCGTGGGTGCGTACAGAGAGTAAACAGTATTCGACCTCAGTGAAAATGTAGTTTATTGAAAGCTAAACACCAACAAATGTAATTGAAAACATGCTGTGAATTTTGGAAGTGATTACATCTATATATTTCTTTCAAGACATTTGACATTTGGACATTTGGACTGAGATGATTACAAAGACTAGGACACAGCGCCGCATCGCTCGCTGTGTGTTTTAAAAGAGAGAGGGAAGAATAGAAGCTGGAAGCCGGTGGACTATTGCACGCAATATTTCTGTAAGTTCTTAATAATAATAATTTGAATGTCAACCAAAGGCTAAATCATTGTCAGACCATAATGCATGGGCAATGCATTGAAAGAGATGTAATTTGCCTCAATATAACTTATTGAAAGCTATGAGGCATTGTAATATCTTCTATAGACCCATTTGCCCCTGAATGAGGAACATAGCTGAGTGGAACTATGTTTCCTTTTTTCCTCAAAACCGACACAGCTCCACTTTAAATGTCTAACGGGCTCTCAACGTTTTGATCCCAGGCTCTTATATCTGGATTAAGAAATGGTATGATGGCCATGACCTGTCATAGTCTTATTAATTTAATAGTACTAACCATTGACTTTTCATACACAGGCAAGAGAAAGAGGGATGCAAATATATAAAGCACATATGTGTCAAAACGTATACCAGATAAAAAAACTGACAAATTAATCAAACAACACTCTTATGTACGCTTTTAGCAAAAACTGAGCTAAGTTACACACCTTATATCTAAACATGTACAACTGCCATCTACAATGATCTGTCATGTCAAACATGTCAAAATATTTTGTTTTGTTCACTAATGCATTTGTATAATTTGCAATTGTATAATTTAATTGTGTGCAACTAATCAGAACATTTTTAAGAACATTTGGGCGATTTGCCAAACATCAAAGAGCTGCTGTAACTACAGGAATGTTTAACGTAATATCTGCCTCTTGTAAACACGTTTATTTTCTCTCTTGTATTCAGTGGGCTCTGTGTACCTTCCTGAACGTGGAGGACATCCACTGATATTCTTTCGTCTTTCATTTTCTCCCTCTGAACTCAGTTTCATTCAGAGTTTGATTACATTCTGAGGAGCAGGCTTGACTGCAGCTTTACAAGACAGATGTGACAATTTAATAAGGCAAACGCATGGTCTCCCCATCAGAAAACAGTCCCTTTGTGTCCATCTGTTTGGAGTAGTTTAAACCAATGCTCCATGTTATATTTAGTGTTATTCCTCATTTCTCATCGGCAGGTTCATATTGCTGAGTGACGAGTGACTTATTTTCACGACGGGGGGTCTGTGTTTCGGTCGAAAAGTAAACAAAATAACTGAGGGTATACTTACCTTTGGCTTAAAATAAAATGCAATCCAGGAATAAAATATAACAGCTTTATAAAATGCATCTATGGCCAACAAAAGAGAGACAGCGAGACACAAACCTTGCGAGGGGCATTTTGCACAAGCGTATGTTTTTTTTTTTCCACACAGTACTGGTGTCCTCAGACCCCAAACACGTGCAGGCTTGGGTTATCTGATAAATAATGCCACCTGTCATTAGTCTTCCGTGTTGAACAGCTTTCTGTTTGAGGACAAATGTAGCTGATCAGATTTTCCCAACTGGACTTCTGACAGACACTCACACAAACAGAAATGCAACACCTCTGCATCAGATTCCTCACCGCGGCTGAAGGAAGGAGTGAGAAAGAGAGGGGGAGGGAAAAACAGACACAGTGTGCGCACTAATACATGTATACTGTGTATATACTTTATGTATAAACTAATATAAGATTGCGATGTTTACTGTCTATTCAGAAAACTCACTGGATCGGGGGAGTGATGAACATAATGTGCAAAATATCCTCTGACTGGTTAAGAATAAGAGTCATCTGTCAACACTATTCTCAGACTCACTCTGCTGCGAGTATCAAAACTAAACTGGGCTTTCCTCTACGAAACCAGGAGAGCAAGTCGACATAAATCACACAATATAATCTTTATGTTTAAAGACAGCTGTTCTAAATCCTTAATTGAAAGTAGGAACCAAATGACCCATGAACACGAGCACACAGAAATGTAAAGTAATCCGACGGAGCTGTTTTATGTGTTAAGGCGTAGCGAGGCACTTTTATGCTTTTCCAATAATATAAAATGACACTAAAACTGCAAAACTAATGTTTAACACTGACATGTGGGGGCAGAATATTGTTCTTTACATGAATTTTACATTGCAGGGTAGTCATAGTGATTCATCGAGCAACTCAGTCTCCTGTTGTTTAGCACAAAACCTGTCGAGTGGTGAGTGCTGACTTTTAGCCTTTAGCTTTACTTGCAATTCAACTCAGTCGCAAAATAAGTTCTATTTACCATCCAATCAAAAAGTTTAATGTTTCAGTAAAGAGTCTGGATTTTTAAACATAGCTTTTGACTTGTCCTCTTGCTCTGTCCGCTTCCCTTTCTCCCCATCCTAAAACACATCTTTGAGTAGTTTGTTCATTGAGGCCATCTATAATAAATGCACCAGAAAGAAATAATTACCTCACTATTAGGACAAACAAAATAGTTTAGGGTTTGTAAAGAGGTAAAAATCGCAGGTTTGCAATCATATGGAATTGCAGCATGTGGCTGGCTAACAGTATTTTTGAATGTTTGGTTTTGGTTCACCATCACTAAACACACTGGTGTTAATAACAGTAATATTTACATCTTGAATCACAGTTTAACTGTATATGGTGTTTCTAGAAACACAAAGGTTAATTAGTTTGAATTTTATGAAGCAATCTGACCCATTTTTCACGCAATGATTACATTGTTGCATTACAACATGCACAATATTATCATATACGGAGAGGAAAGAAGGGAGGGGTTGTTTGTAACCTGCAACCAGTGTTGTTGATCTGCTGCTTGGCTCATGCATTAAGGGAGAGAAGACATCGCAAAAGGAGCTCGGGTGTAGCGCACATTGTCTCTATATGATGGTGATTCTTGACTGTACTCTGTGATTACTGAACAATATTTTGGTAATTTATGGGTAATGACTTACATCTAAAAATACATGTGGCGATACATTTCTTTGTAAAGTTAAGAGTAAGACCGTTAAAGCTCTAGTTTTAATACATTGATACTAAATGTGTACACAAAATATTTACCATATTTACCACAGAGTAAATACAAAGAGCTCTGCGTGTACCCACTTCATTTTGCTTGTATAAAAGCAATATCACAAAACAAAACATGCTGCAAAAACCAGCTAAACAAATTAACATGCTGCACGGATTGAGAGAGCTGAAAGAGCAAAAGACGGAGAGGAAATCATCTGCTGGTAATTGTCTCAGCAAAACTTCCTTCTTGAGCTGAAAAGCAAGAGCTTGGACCTTGGACGCTGCAGCTGATACGGCTTTGTTTGGAGTTAGTTATTTTTTGGTGGAGTAGAGCAACCCGACTAAGAGACTTTATTGATTCAAATTAATTAATCCACTTATAGAGGAAGGGGATTCTGTAGCTCTGGAGCGACTTAAATAGTCCACACCAATTAAACTGTAAATTTGTTGCCTTTAATGATATTCCCAAGTAATTGAATTGCAGGAATGCTTCAAAATACATGGTATTAGCATGCAAAAAAAAGATGTGTTTTAGCAATGGATAACCCAAATAAATTTGATATTAATTATTTTTTGATACGGTTCAAGCCTATTTAGCGTGATTGTAATTACCATCTCTGCGGTAAAGTAAAAGCATGTGGGTTTAGTGAGGGAGAGTAGATAAAGCTAATATATATTCATGTTTCAGATGTTCACAAATAATATACAGAAAATGTACATGCAAAAGAAGGTTATTTGTGCATTTATTACAGAAGTACATGATTTAAGTTTATATAGGAATTATAAATGACTGTGTTTGGGATAATAATTCCACGGCTGTGAGCTGAAACTGCAACTCACTTGAGGTCCTGTTATGTATCTTCTGAACTTTTATGGTGAATTTGGTCTGGCAGTAAAGTTGTAGATGTCCCATATTGCTCCTGTTCCTCTTTTTTCCCCTCCTTAATACTTTGTGACAGCCATACCACAGCGTCGTGGCTAATCCCAACAGGAAAAGCATAGATTAAACATTTGTACCTGTGCAGATGATTTTACATGCCCTTCATGAGAACTGCCACTACCCATGCCAAAATAAAACGAAAAAGTGAAAGGATAAATAAAGAACAACAAGAAAAATAAGAACAACATAATTATCTCTTTCTAATTTTCTGAGTGAACTTGGTGGGATAATTGATGCAGTGTTGTTCCTTGCACATCTGTTCTCCGTGACGCATGCATACATGTGTGAGGGTGTGCAGGTTCGGCATGCTTCTGGCTTGAGACAGGTGAGAGTGCCTTCACACCTTTGCTGTGGATGTTTTTGTCACACAGAAACACACTCACAGAGCAGTAACATCAACGCTTAAGTTGAAAAAACATCATCCCCCCCATTGTGTTTATGAATACGGAGTGCATTGCATATATTGTAGAACGTACACTAATGTAAGTTACACTAAAGTTTGACCTCTGCAATCAGAATACAGCCAGTATTTGTAACAATATTTAAGCCTCAAGCATTCCGACACACATTGGGTCCTAAGCGACACGTTAGTTATATGACACAGATTATACCATATATCAAAATCTTATTGCTTCTAAACTTGTTTGTATAATTAACAACATCAATTTGTCATTTATTACATTTTACAATATCTATAAATGGCAGATTTCTTTTTTTATTCTTATTTCTTAGCGTAGGCCACAACAGCTGAAGGCCAAGGTTTTTCAGGAAAGTGTGATGCTTGAGAGAATTTATGGATTATAAATTGGAAGTCTGGCCAAAAAAATCGACTTGTGTGTTTCAAGCAGCACGGTTGAGGTAGCTGAGGAAACTCTTTAAGGTTCCCTCACCAGTCCTGACTTCTCTTGGGTGGTATCGTCTGAGATATTTTTGCCATTCTTACCTTCCAATATAAAAACAAAACTGCTGACCTGCTCTAAACCTGACACCCGTGGCCTGTACCATCATGTTACTGTGACATAGGCTAATACAAACAAACTGTAGGTGCTATTGCTTGCATCCAGGATACCGTCAATGAAAAATACACTCATATTTCTCAGGTCTCCAGCGAGTATAGAGTTTTTAAAGAAAGAACTACAAGGGCACTCGGTAAGTGCAGATCTTTGCTAAGGCCAGATGCTCTATTTGGCAATGTTATGGTATCATATACTAATACATAATATAGTATAATATATAATATACATAAAATAGCAGCAAACAGCTATTTGCCATGTAAAGATATAGTAATGTGTACCTGAGCAGAGAATGAAGTCAATCTGATGCAACACATCTGCATCAGATTCCTCACCATGACTGAAGGAAGCAGTGAGAAAGACAGAGAAGCCCTGATTGGACGGGACGGCATTAGTGCAGACGCGTATCGCCCACCCTCTGGTTCTCCCAGGTTAACATTGTTAGCTCTGTCAGCACCGTTAGCATCGTTAGCGAAAAGAAACATGGCTTGCCATTTCATATAGACAACTCTGCTTTCATGAAATTAGTGTGAACATAGAGTGTTGCAGTGATGATGTATTTTTGTAGGCCAACCTGGAAATCAGCATCGCCCTGGCTCAAAAAAACAATTGGATTTTTCCATTGAATTTTGATTTTTAATTGATTATTGCCGTAAATAAGCTCTGTGGCAAACAAACTCACATGTTTTGTTCAGCAGGATAATCTTCGCAAATGAACACAAGTTTAGGATTTTTAAATTGAAATACAATCGACAGAAGTAAAAAGTTAACGATTTAAATACAAGGAGATGATATATTCAAATTGCGTGCAAAAAAATCCCATAGGATTTTGACAATTTCCACATCATCTTGTCAACAAACGTCAAACCTTTTCATGGCTGCAACAAGAAGCAGCCCTATAAAAGATGGATCCCCAGATCTACTTATTGACACTATATCACAAGTCATTTACTGACGCTGCTCTGAACATTCATTCAAAAGAGCATCATTAGCATGCTATGAAATTGTTAATATTCTCATTTGAAGTACAATTCTGCACCAAATGGAGATCTTAACTCTTAGAATAAATTCATTAAAGTCCCACAACATTGTTCCAGTGTTACTTCCATGCCACCAAAATTCAGTCACATAGTTTTATTTTTCTAACCAGGCAGCCATTTCTGGGCAGGCAGGAAACACTTTAATGCAGCTTACACTCTCTCAAACAGCGTGTTAATGTTCTCAGCACTCAAGTACGATGAGTAACATTTCAGTGTATATTTGTGAAGTAAATATCTATCTCAATTGTGAGTATTGGAAGGAGTTTTTATGAACCTTATTGAGATGTTGCAGTTTTCCCTGGAGATGCTGTGTCTAACCTATTTCTGCCAACAATGCTGAATCACAGTTGATGGTATGCCATTAGAGCAGATGCAAAAAGGATGACCTCCCCCAGTCAAAGCTTAATCCCCTCCCTTCTTTAAAAGGACCCTATGGCGAGGGCTAATGAAATGCAACTCCTCTTCAGCTCCCCAGCGATTTAAAGGGGATTTTTCTGATTGAAAACTTCCTGGAGGTGTCTTGCTTGGTTTGTGAAACGTTGTAATTACTGCTGGGGGTCTCCTCCCGCTCTGTTTGCAGGGGGGCTGAGCAGCATTTGCTCGCGCTCCGGGGTTCTCCCTGAGTTCAGCACACTTAGGCCCATCTAATTAGAGTCTCTGCCACGTCTCCGTGCTGCTGTCTCCATGTGCAGCTGGGGACAACCCCCAAATCAAGCTGTGGCACACAAACGCTCGCCGACCCATGTTCTGTGAGCAACAACAGGCGACACTCCCAATGCGATGGGAACATTATCTCCTTCCCTCACTCGCTCGCTCTCATTCATCTCCTCCCTTCTCCTTTTCATCCGCCACAACCTCAGTCCTCTTTTCTCCATCCCCCACTTTTCCCTCGCTTTGTTCTCCCTGTTCTCCTCACCAAGCTCAGGCATAGCAGCTACAAAGAGCCCCACATAGGAAGATGAGAGGGAGCAGAGAGTGAAGATGGTTCAGATGCTGCGCGGCGCTTGTGTGCTCGTACGTGTGTTTGTGTTTCCGTGTGTGTGTGAAAGTCTGAGAGTGTGAGGCGGCAGGAGATCGCCAGGGTAGTGAGAGTCGGTAGTACACCCAGAGGCACTGAGAAAGAACAGAGAGAACACTTGCCCCCCCTTCAAGAGCAGTTGTTCAACCCCCTGAGGCGAGGTGATGCAGGGAGGGGGGGGGGGGGGGGGCAACAAAGGGCGGAGAGGTGGCAGGCAAAGCTAGCTTTTCTCTTTCACCTGTTCACCTCTACAGTCTCTTCAAACTCTCCCCCACCCGCTCCTTATACCCAGTGGGTTCATGGAGACTGTTGGTGTAGATTTTATTTTTTTTTTTACACTTCTCCTTGTCTCAGATGAAGTTAAGAAAACACAAGCTGCCTGTATACTTGCAAAATCTATAAGATACAAGCAGATACAGTGGTAGGCACTTGTACAGGTGAAATTCCCATGGATGTGTGTGAGCATCAGTGTGTACCTATGTGCATTGATCATTAACGTTGCCATAAGCAGTCTCCACGCAATATAAATACACTCACGAATTGGCCATTTACATTTTCACGATAGAAGTATCTAATTATACTCAGTGGCTTTTAATTCTAACTGGCAAAAGATGTTTGTAACAAAGCTCACCTTCTAAACACAGAGAGAAGGAGGAAGTCTGCGTGTTCATTATGTATACTGCTTGTATGTTTCCATGGATGCATGCGTGTTGTTGCGCGAGTGTGTTTGCGTCTAATGAGGCTGTGTTTGCTTCGATCAAGAGGGAGGGACGCATAAACACGGACGGGAACAGCAGCGTTTGAGTCACATACAATGACAGATGAAACAGTGTGCAACATAGAGCATGATGTACCCTTTGGGACTCGTTCACACACACACACACACACACACAGTACACAGAAAAAAAAACACATATAGACTGCATCCTGGCATCCTAATCAATTGGGAAAAACAACACAAACCAAAGAGCGTCCACATTTTGAAGAGGCCCTTGTTCTGATCATTTTGTGGATATAGACCATATGTATGCGTACATATGCATTTAATTTCTCTCTCCTATATATATATCTATATATATATACAGTTGCTTTCTTCCAACAATATGATTCGGCACCTGGAGAGTTGAGGGAAGTGATCATATCTACCACATACACTCCCAGTTCTTCTCTGGCTTTTCTTCCATTTCTCTCTCCCTCCGTCTCTCGTGTTTGAGAACACACACCTGCAGCCAGCCTCTAACCACGCGCCATGCTTCAGTAATCTGCTGACTCCCCCTGATTTACAGCTTCATGTCTGGTGAGTAGCCAAAGAACTCCGGCTGCCCGGTAACTTGACACTGCGGGCCATATATTAGACCCACTGGCCGTCACCATATATACCATTCAAAAAGGAGGGCAACAAACAAACTTGTGTGTCGTGGCTGGGTTTTCTGACTGAAAGACCATCTCTGTTAGTGTTTGATTTAAATGATAGAAACACGGAAAATACCACATGTTCATACTGGTATAGTGTACCCATGGGCAAACCTGGGAATGTCAGTAGAGAAACGAGAGACAGGAGGGTTGATGTGCAAAAAAGGTTCCTAAGTGGACTGGAACGTTGCAATTATATGATCATCATCGGGACACCCCTCAAAACTGCTTTTAATATTACATCAAAATCACATGCTGACTCATCAGTAATTAAAATGTAATTTGAAAGAAATGTAAAATATAGATATGTGGTTTTAGTGATCATGTTTAACCTTTTGTCGTGTGACAAACTGTTGAATTTTAAGTGATCATCTTTGACGACAGCAAGGGTTACTTTTCATTTATAATCTTGGTCGTATCATTGTGAATATAAAACATAAAAAATAAAACAACAATAAATAAAAGCAAATGATGTCTAAAATTATTTTTTTTGCCCAAACACAACTCCCACTCCTGAGAGCACAACATGCTGCTTGGACTCTTCTCCCTCATGATTTCACCAGTAGGCTATAACACTGTCATTAACACTGTCAAGAGAGCAGCTCTTAAAACTATAAGGCTGGCTTGCTTTTCCTCTCCACGGTGTAGATCGTGCGGATGGAGTTGTCATCAGTTTAGTCCTCGCCCTTGTTTTAACACATCTCCAGGGATCACTGCTTCTTGAGCCGACATTTACATTTACTCTTTTTAAACAGACTTTTTTTTTTTCCCTCCCCTCTTTAAACTTGTTTCTTGGCAGGTTGACCTGTCGAGAGGGAGCCCACGGTGCCTCACAGCCAGCTGAGCTACACGTTCGAAAGCTGTTAGAACTGTGTTCAAAACTGCCTCCTCTGGTTTCAGCCTCTGGGGAGCTCAGAATACTCTGGAGAGCAGCTTTACGATCAACGCCAAACCTGAAAGTATAATAATGAAGAAAATAAATAAAGTTAAATGCAAATCAATGGATTTAAGAATTTTGTGTCAATAAAATCATAAGTCTTTATGAGTTTACAGATTAGCTGATTTGCTGATTATATCAGCGTCCCTGCCATCTTGGTTTGAATGAGGTTGTGCGCTCTCTATGAACAATACATGAGAGAGGGCTAACATGAAGCACATATGAAGAAGTCCTTGATGAGAAATATATGGCGAAAACAGTCTTTTGCAACAAGTCTGATTATGTTAAACTGGCCTTAATCAGATTCTAATGTAAGTGCCGTGTTTCTCAAGGCCAGAGAAATTAAAATCAGACATGATGTGTGAAAGAGGGTGTATTTCTATTGCCTTGTCCTCAAAAGCAATGATAATTGCATGCAGGCGATCATGTGAGCGTGATGTTAAAAAAAGAAAGACATGTTTGTATGCAGTGCTGTATATCATGCACACACACACACACACACACACACACACACACAGTACATTTTATTGGTTAGTTAAGCTGGTTGCCAATTTAACATGTGTTTGTACATGTATGTGTGCGTGTGTGTGTGTGTGTGAGTGTGTGAGAGACAGAAAGTGAGAGAGACAGAGAAGCAGACAAAGAGAGCTACATAGCCTCCCATCTCAAGGAGCGAGAGTGATACAACTGAGAAAGCAAGATGACGTGGGAGGCGAGCGAGTGGGAGAGGGGTGAGGGGAAGCCCATCTAAACTCATTTCCAAAATCAGAACTTCTTTTCTAAAGTCAGCATTTCAAATCAGAGCGTGTCCCCTCTCATTTAATGCATCATTTTGCGAAGTGATAAATTTGTGAATTAGACATACATTCTTTTTGCTTTTAAGATACTGGGTCTCATGAGGGAGGGAGCAGTGTGGAGGATTTAAGAGTGTTTCGCCGTGTCAAACATTAAAACCCACAGGGAGAGCATCGGCACAATTAGACCGGGGTGAAGAGAAGAGAGAGAAAAAAAATCCACAGACAAAATCAGGATCTTAAGAGCAGCGGCGTTATTCGTCTGTACAGTAACGTGGTTATCTGTCGCGGGTGATCCTTTTAAACGCTTCGTTTGCAGGGATAAAAGCAGAGCGGAGGAAATAAACTTAGTTCTGCCTCCAATCTGCAAATCCTTGGTGGTCATGGAAGATGATCCCAATTTGCTTCTGAGCAGCCCTGTCAGATCTCACAATAATAAATAATTTAAGACTTTAAGCAGCAATTATGCTTGATAAATGTGTAAAGCATGTAGACCACTGCTTGCCATAGAAGAAGCCGAGGCTTCTACCAAAATACTCTCGTCGCTACTTATGTCATAGCCAATAAATCACGTTGAAAGGTTAAATGGGAAATATTTGTTTTAATATCAGGTACAGTCCCAGAAACTACTGCAGGTCTGAAACTATATTTATTCATCACAAGTAGATTATTTGTTCACCATAACGTTATTTTATCAGCTCACAGGAAGTTTGACCTCGCTGGCTAACTGACCCCAAACATGTGTAAGGTAACACATTGAACTTTTCTTTGTTGGCGAATAAAGTTTTGGCAAAACAAAATGAATTTATTTATTTTTATGTTTTATGTCACTATCAAATGTGTAAACCAAATTTGTGCCGAATCAAATAGTTACCACTTAAATGCTGTATTCTTTTTTTAAGACGGTCAGAAGACTAATAAATGTTTAAAGTAGTTCTAACTATTATATCTAACATACAGCAGCCGAGTCTGGGGGTGGTAACGATTATTTTCATTAATGATACATTATCTGATTATTTTCTCTATTAATCATTTAGTCTAAAACAAACAAACATCAGATTATATTAAAAAACACAAATTATTAAACTGTAGATGCCGATCAATTTACAATCAGTATGTATTCCAACATCATTGATTCATTCTGATTGATTGACTGAATCTCAATCACACTTACATAACTGACAAGTTAAGTCTAACACTTAATTAAGTGCTGATATGAAAACAAGTGATGTCATGTACCTCACAGTTGATAAAACAAGCTAACTGTTATATGAATAAAGGTATTTACAGGCTACTACTGCAAATGTATTAACTATGCAACAAGGATTAATAAATACATGCCAGAGGGGCATTAAAACTAACTTTTGAGTACTCCCCGAAACCATTAAACATGTAACTTCATATCATTACACTCCCACTTTGGATTGAAACCAATAAACCAATCAGTCAAACAGCCAAGCAAACAATAAGTAGAAACAATCGGAGCCAAGGCGTGCAGGGAGATGGGGCTGTCTGGTTTCAGAGGGCTGTGCTTAGGTTTGATTTCTCTCTCTGTGGTGTGGTTTGTTCTCTCGTGAGCTGTCTTCCTCTTCTGTAGCCTCGTCTGTTTGCCTTTTGTTTTTGCAAAAAAAATCTGCCAAATCATCAAGTCTCCTCCGGCTTCCACAGCTGCTTAGGTGAGACACTAAATGTAGAACAATAATTGCACAATTTAACAATAAAGGATGAGAAATTACTCTCTGTTGCTTAACATGTTTGTTCTTTTTCACCATCTAATGTCATTCGATTAATCTTTTTAGAAACGTAGATTTGAAATAAACCTTCCCCCAAATCATCATTAGTTCCTTTCCGTGGAAGTAAATAGCACCAACGCAGCATTTACATTTATTACTGACTGGGAGCATTTCATTCCAGGATGTGAGTTGTGAGCTCTGTTTCACAGCATGCTCTTTTTCATTTTCAGGCTGGCAAAGGTTGCAGAGAGAAACAAAGCCAGAGAGCTGAAATGAGACCTAGATACTGAGAGAGAAGGAGAGGCTATACGGTTTAGATTTTGGCACGGGCCACTATTTACCTAGAGGAGTCACTGTGTCCATTTGGGCTAGATATTTTGGTGGCCACTGGAATCCAGTTTGTGAATACCTGCATTGAGCCACTGGGTCAGAGGCAATGCTGTGAGGCCACGGGCAGACAGGAGCCACTGGTCACCACAGTTTGAACACGGTGCCCTCACGCTGTTTGCTCCTCTGCCGCCTCCTCTCCTGTATGGCCAGCTCTGTGTTTGCTCATGCGTGGATATGAAATAGCAGCAAATATGATGTGATGTGTAGAAATGAGTGCCACCTTGCAGGAACAGAGATGCGTGTTTATTTTACTTTATTAAGTTTTTCTTACGTGTTTATGTCCATCTAACTCCTGACAATCCTTGTAGCAATATGATTAAAGACCTGTGTAGATAAAAGGTTTAATGGTAATATGTAGTTTACTTTTCAAATCATACCCCGCTAAAGTAGTTTGTAAACATTCTGGATGAAGTGCTTGAGCCAAGTGAAGGCACATATAATCTGTATGATGATTATCCTGTTATTTTAGATTCAAAACATCATTTGAAATTTCACATTTAATCAAATCAAACTAACTGACCCAAGGGCAGAAAAATACAAGTACTGTAATGCGAATAAATAACATCTATCATGAAGCATGTATATTTTTTTCTCACAGATATAGTGATAGTTGGTAGTTTAATTTCTGTCATTTCTGTCAAGTCTGTTGTTTTTCCATAAACAGAAAGCATCAATCACAGTATATTATTGCCTGACAATGACTCCATCAGCTGCAGAAGTTGCACCAGTATCTTGCACTAAAAGCAGACACAAACGAGCATCGAGCCCGAGTATTCCTGGAATACCGTGGCTGTGGCCACAGGGGTATGAAGAGAGCGGAGACAAGAGAGGACTAGAGTGTGTAGGGGTTTAAAAGAGAGAGAGACGAGGGAAAAAGAGAAAATTCCCTCAAAGACTTAATTCTCCTTCGTTCTCTTTTCCAGGCCAACAAGGTTTCTGCTTCCCCTATTAAGCTGGAATTCTACAGTGAAAAGTAGAAAAATGAAACGGCATTATATGGAATGGCATTTTCTGACACTCTCCGCTGTCGACAGAATCTTTCAAAGTTAACAGGCCATATAATTCATTCACTAAAATATTAGTCTCTTTCCCACCGGCTGGGGTTAGTCATGGAGCGCTGGAAGGGCCGTTTGCCGTGTTGTGTTGTGTCGTGGCGGGGGCTGAAATAAGCTTATTATCAAATTTCCCTCTGAAACTGCCTCATTTCTTGGATGCATGAAATGCCCTGTCTCTTCTGCGAGCGTGGCTGGTAATGCTGAGTGGCAGGTCCTCCAGAACAGCGCCAGAGTCCAGTCTGTCGCCAAGGTGATGACGTTATGGCAACCAGCTGTCAAACGGCTGGATAACCGCCGTCGTCGACAAAGACGCTCACCAGAACCAGCTGCTGCTAGCATTACCACCAATTAGGAGTCAGGAGTTGGGTGCCTGTCGGAGGGAGAAGGAGGCCGACAGAGAACGGGGGGGAACAACACCATCACTGTCAGAGTCAGACATGGAGCCACGACCACTGAGGGACAACAGAGCTGTGGTAGGATTAAAAAAAACAATTAAAAAAAACAGAGGAAAGACGAAGTGAAACAGTGTTTGTAAAATGAGAAAATGAATTCCAGTAAATTAATTAAGGAACTTAGGTAACTTGTTCCATGAAGGAAAGTGAGAAAGGGAAATAAATGTAATTGACAAAGCAGAATCTGCCACATAGGCTCGCTGACGTTTGCAATTTGGACTTTTTGTGACAGTCCGCTATCTCCCTTCTGTTCATTTGATGCTAGGATTGAGAAATAGACAGACAGATAGAAAAAGAAGCCTACTACCTGAGTCATCATTGCCATCAACAGCAGCGAACACTAAAGTAATGAGAGGGAACAACAGGAAGAGACTTGCAGTCTGGCTTTTGCACAGCACAGCAGCATGAACGTCCTCTGAACATGAAGAGCTCTGTTGTCTAGTCGAGCATGTTCTGAATGGAGAGTAATTTCATGTCCTTGTGTAAAAGTACACCCTATTGTTTGAGAATTAAGCACAGAATATAGGCCTGTAATTATACCTCCACAATAGCGGGTTTTCAGAAAAGAGCTGGAAATAGCATTGAAGGGTTCCGGTCTGAGCTTCGAACTACAGGGCTCCTAACGGGCTGACAGACTGTAAAATGTCAGAGAGCAGAGAATAGAATCAGAGACGTTTTATTGCCTGTCAATTGGAGGAGGCTGCAGCCATTGTCCAGTAACTTCCTGATTTTCACTGTGGTGCCTGGTTTGTAAATGTGGGTGCAGTGCTATGACGGCTATTGTTAAAGGCGAGACTATTGTTTAGAACGTTCAGAGGCGAAGACATCAGTAAGAGAAAGAGAGAAAAGTAAATAAGAAGAGGAGACGATTAAACGAGGAACAGAAACATGTAGAGAGTCCAAATAAGATCAGTTCTACTTCATAGACATTTCTTATCCTGAAATAACATCGTGCTATTACCCCAAATTCATAAGTGAGCCGCTTGGCATGGTGCCTAACTACCCAGCAAATAGAAGGAATAATATCATTATATCATATACAATACAGGGAAATCCCAGTGGTGAGCAGACTGCATGAGCAGCTGTCTGATAGAGACAGTAGGCATGCGCATGTCTCTGTGTCTTTGTGTGTGTGTGTGTGTGTATGTGCATGTGCTGTAAAAAGGCATGGGGAGAGGTGTACAGTAGGTGTGTGTGTGTGTGTGTGTGTGTGTGTGTGTGTGCGTGTTACCGTCGTCATTGACTTTGGCTTTATAGCAGGCTCCCGGCCAGTGCTTTACCTGGGACCTAATCAGTCAGTGAGCCTCACTACCTCATGGGACCTCCCAGCTGGAGGGGGGGAATGTGTGTGCATGTGTGTGTGTGTGTGTCTGTGTGTGTGAGAGAGATGGGGAGAGAGAGAGAGAGAAAGTCTAAAGGGGCGGTGCAGACGGCTGTGCTGAACAGAACGGGCTTCTGGGAGCCAGTTCGACCCTGCCTTCTCAGTTTCGCTGCCCACGGCTCTCTCCGACTGGCCACAGTCAAGGTGATCTTCTGTTCCACAACACACATCTTCACAGGAACGTACACACAGACACACACATGGACAGACAACGCAATACAGACGGATTGAAATGTCACTGTCGTACTGCTGTACAGCAGGTAAACCGAACAGTCATGGACTGCTCATTCACACCCACACATGCAGCACACCCCGAGACACAGAAGGCAGAAAAATTGCTGAATGGTGGCAAATAAGGTCATATAATTTCTTTCCAAAGGCAAATCTGGTTCGCGCCCAAATTTGGAGGGAAATGACCCACACAAATTAATCAGCCATCAGTGTAACTCCTAACTGCTTCTGACAGTATTTACAGGACATGGCAGCCTTTGTCTGGAGCTGGGAGCGCTAAGCGTGGCCAAGCGGCGGTCTTACTCGATGAGACGATGCTGGATGTCGGCCACACTGAGCTTCAAGAGCCCACTAGGGCTTCAGTCCCTGGGGTGAGGACGGGTTTAAGGAGAAACCGCGTACCAGTCAACTGCCAGTCCACAAGCTTCCAAATGGCCAACCTCCACCTGGAGAATTACTTTACGTGGAGAAAAAGAGGCGACGAGGTGGAGGAAAGGAGGAGGAGGATGGTGAGGAGGAGGAGAGGAAACATAGCAGGTTGCCATGACGGGGAAGCAGGGGAATAAAACACAAACAGAGGCGGGTGGCACTGGGGTTGTCAGTAGTGAGAGCAGTGACAGCTTCCCTGGCATGCCTGGCACCCTCTGTTTGCAGACGTCTGGTGGACAGAGCAACTCAGACTCCTCTCCTTTGCTACAATACAGTCCCTCGCCTAACCGCCTCTCTCTCTTGTTTTCATTGGAACTAAAGCTTCTCAGTCTCCTGTCTAATGTAACCTGTGTTCTGTGGTATGGTACCTTTCCAAAGTAATCCTTCATAGTCATGGTCCATTGGTTGTGACAGGAAGACCACCTGTGGCCAGAAAGACTGTGACCTAAATGTAGCTCATGGCAGGGTAGCTATAGCATGTGTGTGTGTGTGTGTGTGTGTGTGTGTAGGTTCAGGGAGAGGGGTGTGATGTGTGTATTTGTGCATTTGTATGCAGTCTTGTATTGTTTCAAAGTGAGCTGTACAGTATGTTTGCATGTGAAATGTGTGTATGTAAATTTGATTTTCTTTGTGTATCACACGCTTTTATCAAATCTGTTCTCCCGGCTCACAGATGGGCCTGCCGGATAATGTTGGAAAGACAATAACTGCCGAGGACGAGCCGACATACTGTGGAGGACCTGGCAAAGGAGAGACGGCTATTTGTAATGGGGGGAAAACAAAGATGATATAAGATTTATTGAACCAACACAGCAGAGCAAATGAACAACAAATGAACAGAGCTCAGTGAAGGATAAAATAACACAGTGGAGAGGAGGCGTCTACAAACAGCAGTAAAAGCAGTCCCGTATCGATCTGGAGCAGTGAGCCTGCCAGCTACTTCTACCTTCCTCTTTCCAGGAAGACTCTGCACATACAGGATAGACCTTAAGGCATCTTAGTGTACCATGTTTGTTTGTGCGTGTGTGTGTGTGCACAAGTTAAAGAATGTGTGCATATTTGCACTCAGTCTGTGATCTCAGAAGTCATTGAGAGTCAGAGGGCATTTTATTTCACAGATATGTACTGTACATAATTCAAAGCACCAGTCTATATGGTGAATGTAATAGAAGTCAAGCATTTTGTCCATGATGAATTTCCATCAGGCCTGCAGAGTATTAGTTGACACACGGTAGAATCCTGATTGTATATGAATTAAGTGGAAGTGGGTTGAAATGTCACAATGCACACAGTGACTCAGTTACCCACCTGGAATACATGGCACCACGTCTCCTCTGGTGAAGACAGGACATCCCGAGCATGGGGGAACTGGGTCAAGGCGGAAATATTCATGGTGAAGACTCCATCACACACACACACATACACACAATCACACATATTCACTCTGGGACCGACTTCAGAACTGGGAGCTGCCAGCCTGTTGCTGGGGTGCAGAACTGAGAGCTGGGGCAGCTAAACTTCCTGGTCTGTCTGTGTGTCTGTGTGTGTGTGTGTGTGTGTGTGTGTGTGTGTAATGTGATCTGTTGTCAGAAGATAAGGTGACAGCAACATATCCATTTTAAGTCCGCTCGCTAATATGTGGTCGCCAATGCGGCCCAAACCTGGCAGAGACTGAGGTTATTTACATGCCCCTTCCTGTTAAGGCCCATTTTCGTGTGTATAGTGAGGGTTTGAGACTTAAATATTATTATTAAACATCACATGTTACTCTTAAACTTCATACTGTGGTTTTACTATTTTGAAATATTATAGGGGAAGGTAATAAATGTCATAATATTAATACCATTGTGGAGGGTCTAGCTTAAAAAAACACATTACCCACACTACTGACTTCCCCTTCTAATACACTCCATGCCCTTCAATAGCACTGATTCCTTTTCTTTCTGGAACTAGTCTTTCTGTTAACTTGAACAGTACTTTCTTGGACAGTTGCTGTCTTAACAAAGAGCAACCATGACTCTTTAGAAGACGAACTCTCTGTAGCATGCACGTATGCTGCTGCTGTTCCAGTGTCCCCGCCTGTTTGAATGACGGCATGTCACAGAAATACTTCCCATCGTCATTGTGTGGTATTTTGTCAAAGTCAGACAGTATACCGTGCAATTTAAAAGCAATTCCCAGGATTGGAGTGAAATGGACAAATGGTTAAATATGACAACGTTAAAAAGTGTTTTGCATGTAGAGAATGAAAGAAATAGTACGTTTGAAAACGTTGCAGTTGTTATGGTGAGTGGTAACTTTTGTGAGAAATATAACACTACATATATGCATTGTAACTGTCACACATTTTATTAAGTTTCGCCCACGCACATGGCCTTTTTATGAATCCCTTATAGTATGTCAATCTTTCATTCCTTTTAATAAAATGCATTTATGTAAAAAGATACCGACTGCAAAATCTTCATCATATACAGAAATTGAATGCATAATTACTTACAGTAGCTGAGATGTACCATTCTGAGCACGTAGCTTACAAAATAACATTTAGAAAGATTTAAAATGTAAGATTTTCTCCCAACTTGATTTCAGGGGATCCACAAGGGGCAAGTCCATTTAAGACACTTCTTTACAGGTCAGGGTTTCATTTGCAAATTTGAAGTTAAATGTCTGAATAAAACATTTTTTTTGTTTTTAAATTATATTTAGGTCACCTCTCATTGTTCAATGTCAAAAACAACATATTATGAGTACATGTTTGTCTCTGCTATCCCTATTTCCTACAACTATAATAAGAAAGTGGGTTTGCAAAGTTTGAATCAACACCCGCTACTGTACCATCCCGTCCTGACAATATGCAGTAAGATTCTAAAACATCTTGTTGTTTCACCTCGCCTGGTGTTCAGTATGTTCAACACTGTAAACAGATGTTATCGCTATACAGGAATAAAGTTTGTGCTTCCCAAATGCCTAGGTGGAACAGAAAGAATCAGACTCAGCACTGTTCTTACCTCTACTTTACACCCAACACGCACACATGCCACACACACACACGCAGACGGTGCACCGAGAACACAGCCCCGGCACAGCGGCACAAACAAACACACTAAAAATACAAACTACGCATATCCAAACACTCCCACTCCTTAATGAGCTAGCACTTTTAAGAAAAGACTGCGCCACAACTCTGTACCACACACTGATACCTTGAGGAGAAGTCGCGATCGGAAGAGACGAACAGAAGAAAAGAAGCACTCTGGGATATGAAAGAGGAAGAGAAAAAGAGGAGGTGAGAGGAGAAATCAAAAAGCGCCTGGAGAGAGGGAGGAGAGCAGGAAGAGTAAAGTGTTGCACCTCGCTTCTCATATCTCTAAGGAAGATGATAGAGGGGATAGGAAGAGGGGGGAAAGGAGCTGGAGCGGAGGGTGTCTGGGTGGAGGGGGGGGGGGGGTGGTATGCTGTCGCTCTTGGCAAACAAGCGGGTGAGTAAATAGACTCCTGGGCGTAAGGGGTGGTGAAGGTAGGTGAGGCAAAGAGGGGGGGGGAGATGCACAGCTGCTGTTGTGCAGGGGGAAACTCAGCTGTTAGGGCTCCATCTAGAGACCCAGGCCCTATATGTTGATGAGACTGGCGTATCTGTCTCGTTTACACACAAACACACACACACACACACACACACACACACACACACACACGCACACGCACACACACATCGCCCAGCTCTCGCATCCCTTCCCCCCTTCTTGCACTCCTTGCATCGCTCTCCCATCAGCACTTCCCCCGCTGTCTTCAAACATTCCTAACTACCCTCTTCTCCATCCTCCAACTCTTTTCCTCACCCACTCTCGTCCTCCCCAGCCCTGCAGGCCCTTAACCTAGCTCTCATCTCCCTATCCCCTAAACCATCCCCCTCTTCACCAGCATCCCTCCTCCTCTGCCTCTCTCTCCTCTCTGTCTATCTGTCTGTCTCTCTCTCCCTCTTTTCACTCCCCTCCGCCGATCGTATCCCTTGGGTCTGTGCACTGCTGCTCGGCTGATGAGGGGGAGGATATCGCTGCCAGTGCTTTGATCCTATGAAAGCTGATATCCAGAACAGAGCTGCAGATCCCGCCACTGGGCACCCTGGCATTTGAACGACATGGCTCTGTGTAAAGCCTCAGTGAGGAGGCCATTCCCCTGTAGCCTGCCAGCTGGGAATGTTAAGTCTAGACAGGTGGAGCTAGCTGGTACAGAGCCGATCATACCTGAGAGGTTGTACGGAGAACATAGCACAGTGACCTGGGCGACACGCGAGAACTTTGTTGATATGAGTGCATGGAGGATGGTGCCATGCAATGTGTAATGTAACATTGAATACAAATTTTGAAAAATATCAAAACTTCCCAAAAATATTTCAATGAGTGTTTGTGAAGTTATTGCAATCAAATAAATTCTAATAGCAATGCATTTACATTTACTGAAATAACAGACTGTAAAAAATAGAAAAGCCACACTGGGCTCACTACAAGTGTTCCCTTAACTACAATAGCCCGACTCCAGGGCATTGTAGACCTTTCTGGATTGGCAGGGTGCGTACACACAACCCTGCCTTCTTTTTATGTTTTATGTTTTCCTAATCTAATTATATGGGGGGGCATTGTCTTTGTTGTAGTTTAAACCCATTTGATGAACGTTTGATTTCTTCTGCGGCTTGGGCGTCCGCTCCCACCCTAAACTTCTCTAAATACTGCAGAGTGCTGATCAGGCAGCTCGAGACATAATGTTAACTGAGGAATGTGCAGCCCGCTTAATTACAGAAAGCCCCGTGAAGAACACAGCGCCTTCCGCCCAGCTCACTCGAAAATCAGTATCTGTTATTTTACTCAGTAGCAGGCAAGTGATTTCTGTATTTTGTTTTCCAAGCATGACCAAAGGAAGCAAATGTGTGTTTACCACAATGTAGACAACAGATAATACTGCCCAGCAGTGCCGGGGTGAAAAAAAATCTAGAAATATTTGTCAGGGAAAATTTGGAATATACTAAGTCATGGTGGCACCTTTTAGAGCAGGACATAGACAGTATTTATTTAATTTACTCAATTCCTCATGTGGGAAACATTGAACTAAAATAAACTTTAGGGGAATGACACACAATAATCATATATTAAAGGAGTGTAATGGAAAATAGTCAGCTTTAGACAGTCTTCTATAAGTGTCTAGCTGGTTACATCAAAGCAATTGTGAAGAAAATAAACAATTAGCCATGGACTGGGAATATGTTCATAAATAATGGATTTTTTTTTTCTATCTTAGAAAATAAGTTCCGCAATGAGTAACCTTATATAGATCTAAAAGTTTCATGCTGTGAATTGACACACAAGATATTAGCCTTTCCCCCACAGGCCACCACAAGGGGAGAATAAAAGAATGCCAATGACATTTGTGAATAACCAAACAACCACTGAAAACGTAGGAGCAAGTTAAGTAGCAGCAGTAGAAATTGTGATATAATTGAGAAAGGAAGGAAACTGCTAATACAAAGGAAAAAGAAAAAAAGGAATAAAAAGGGAAATTAATTCACATTTTTTATTAAAAGTTCTTTGTTTTGTATATGGAGTTTTTTTGTATTTCTTTTTTTTTCATCCCTGCTTCGAGTTTAAGAGAGGCTGTTTTCTTCATTTCCAGGATTCATCAAGGCAAGATTTCAATGTATAATGTACTTCCAAATAAAGTCAAACCCCCTCCCAATCCTGCAAGCATGCGCACACCCACACACACACACACACACACGCACTCACCTCTGAGGTCCATCTACAGCAGGTTGTCATAGTGCTAAGTGGGGGATGGGGAAAGGAGAGCAAAGGAAAAAAGTTTCCCGGCTGTCCATCACTAAGCTATCATCGTGTTATCTGTGCCAGACGCCCACCATCCTCAGCAGCGATACAGAGACAGCGTCCAGGACCTCAGGACGCCGCGGGAAACACAGCAGGACACCAAGAAAGGTGTGACAACGTCACTGGATACAACAGGCGCAGAACACTGAACACACATGTGCGCACGCACACTCACACACACGGCCGCACAATGGCTACACACACATACAGACACACTCCGAAGGGAGACACAAAGACAAGCACCGACACCATCTGATATTGCAAAACTATCCCGCCTACACAAAACAGACCCTGGTGAGACAGATATCTGTGATGCCGTATCATATATGGGCATTAATTAAATTTATTTGGAAAAAAAACAATACTTCTGAACTAATAATAATTTAACTTTAATAATATCAACGCTAAATGTATACATTGTGAAAACTTATTTTCCTCATCTTCCTACAGCAAGTACACCTCTATTGGCATAACCTACGTCAGTACAGTACATTTTACTCTTGAAAACATTTTAAAAAAAATCCGAACATAATGAGATGAAAATTAATTTTTGTATTTTTAATCTAACAGTATGTCATAAAGGAGAAATAAAGCTAGAAACAGGGTTCAACGGAGAGAAAGTAATGAAAGGGAGAGACTTGTCAAAGCAAGTATTGCACCACGAGTAGAAGAAGAAGAAGAAGAAGAAGAAGAAGAAGAAGAAGAAGAAGAAGAAGAAGAAGAAGAAGAAGAAGTAAACAGAGGCAGCGAGTCCAAAAATCACTTGGAAAAAAACAGCTATGTTGTTCAATATTTGGAAGACTTGGTGACTGTCTGCTCAAATATTGCCCCGTGGCTGTTGGGCTTGAGAGAGGAACAGAGTGGCAGTGAGACTGACAGTGAGATCTCTGTCAGTAGCCAACACTCTGTTTATCCGTCTGTCTGTCTGTCTGTTTATCTGACTGTCAAATTATCCCTCTCAGCAAACAGCTCGCCATGAGCTGAATGTAAATAACACGGTTGATGTCGGTCACGTCAGCCTGCTGGTTGGGCTCCTCCTCTTTGGTCGCGCTGGCCACGTTCACAGGAGACACATAGATGAATTGCTAAGTTTTATGGGCTATTTTTGTTATATGGTTGGTGACATGTTGTTTGAATTGCATATTAGTGGTTCATTTTACATCAAAGGTAGAATTCCTTTACCGTAAAGTCTTTAAGAAAGGCATCTATACTTTGCAAATACAATTTAACAAGTATATCAATGACAAGAAATGACTCGACACAAATTCATGATGTTATGTGTGTGCGTGTGCTTTACTTCTTCTCAATGCTTCGTCTCACCTGATACATTATAGGCCTGTTGGCTGCCATTTTCTGCCTCAAGCCACAGTATACACAACAAATTACACAGGTTAGCCTAGTGAGTGACAGAAGCTTTCATTAAAATCAGATCATCCCGGATGAAAATATCCTCTGGTGAAAATCTCGATTCCATGCGGATTATACAGCAAATATGCAGCGTGGAGACATAAACAGACGCATATCAGTGCATTGATTCATGAATAGCCTCATCCTTGTCAAAATGATCTCTCTATACATCGATGTTGCTCTTGTCAGCTTTGAGTTAAATGGTTTCAATACACGGCATGCCAGAATCCAATATGAATGCCTTTACAAGTGATTGCCATGGATTTAATGCACAGGTCATAGTCAAAGAACGGTTATAAAGTTTGGAAAAAAATTGTAAATTGGGCAGAATTATTTTTAAACCTGAAGAAATAAAATGGCCACCAGCTGAAAGTGCATTGAGCACCTGCTAGAGCATAAAATCCCCCCTTCATTTAAAGCTTTTATTGTATATAATATCTTCACTCACTGCCATTTAGTCTTGAATTATCCCCGTTTGCATGAAAAATACACAAGCAGGCGTTTCGACATGTGTAAGCAGACTTCATAAACATCTCTTTAAAAGCCAAGAGGAGTTCCCACCCAAGGCGGTTGTCCTCTTGGTTTAATCAGCCAAACCTCTCGAGGTCCAGACGTACACTGCACACCAGAAAGAAACACTGTGGAACTGTCACGCAGAGTGCCTTTGATTTCATTGATAAAGTTGCTCTTTTGAAAACTAAATAGATGGAAAAGTTTTCCACCAATGCAGACTGAGAATGACTTCACAATACGATTGTTCAGCATTCACTCGAGAGCCAATATCCAACTGAGATGATAACTGAGACATCAGTGGAAAACTCGTATACTTCACTAAACAATATCACTGAACAATAACTTAAGGAGCTGTGATTTGAATAGCACAAAGACCGCCATTGTGTGTGTAAAATACGGTGCTATAAAACACTTGTCACAATGACAAAAGAAAAAAAGTCAGCGCTGTAACAGAAGATAAAAGTCAATTTCATATTACTCCGTAGATTTCCATGCAAATCGAGAGAGATGACATATTGGCTTGCTTCTAGCATTGGCGACTCTCACAGGATTATCTGAAATGAAGTAAAAAAAATTGTTTTCAGTCTGAACGACTCCACTGAGAGGCCGACAGAGAAGGTCAGAGAAGGTGAAAGAGAGAATGAAGCATAGCAGGACTCAAGGAGACAGCCCTTCGACTGAGGCCTGAGACCCGATGCCACCCAGAAACACATGCCAGAGTGCTGAAAAGGGGCAGAGAGAGAGAGGGACCAGCATCCGACCACTTCACAGGAATGAGCAGGATGTTTGGACACAGCTCTGTACTTCACAAACACCACTGGAGCCTAAATCCTCCACTGCCACCATGTCAAGGCCGACCTACAGTATTGGCTCAGACAAAATATATGGATGTCTGTGTGCTGGACTCCCCACCTATCTATGTATATCAACAGACTTCTATTTACCAGTGAGACTAACGGCGGGGCTCGTCTGTCAGTGTCTGTGCATGATGATGTTTGATTATGTGTCTCCATATGTATATATTAATGAAATAGAGATTTTGATTTGTATGTGTTGGTATGCCCACGCATGTGTGCGGGTATGCGTCTGCATACGTTTATTTGTGTGCGCGTGTGTGTGTGATGGAGGAGGAGAAAGGTGGCGTGCGGAAAACTAGTCCTGCTCAGAGCTGCTGCAGTCTGAAACTGTGCGGCTGCCAAAGAAAACTGTGGTCGGAAGAGTCTGCTAATAGAGCATGAGGCATGTCACCTGAAACTAGAATCATCTGAAACCCAGAAACCACAGCAGGCAGGCATCTCCATGGTCCTCTATTAAAAGGCCGCCAGAGGCCCTGGGTGCATGCCACCCTCCCACCGGGGTCCTCCCATTAGCTAAGCCTCTTCCGTTCGCGTGCCCAGCTGCACCATGGGACATCTAGTCGTGTTAGATGCGCTATTAACGCCTGTTCCAACGTCTGAGCTCACCTTACCACAGTTTCCCCAGGAAAAGCCATCATGCGGAGTAGGAGACCTGGGGAGATCCTGGTGAGTTACATATTCTCATATTCACGCTACAGATTCACAGTAATGGGCCTACAAGAGCATAGGAGCACGTGTGAAACGACACTTTTACTTATACACTCAACACATGCTCATGCGATCAACCACACATTTAGACGGCCGTGCTCCTACACATGCATGTCTGTTGTGGTGTGGAGCAAGACCTGCGCTAAGGCAGAGGTCGCAGGTCTGTAAGGAACAATGGTGTCTTTGTGTGAAGGCCAGGTATCTATGCAGCGGGTGTAGGACACATTATTCATTCACATGCTCTCATGGCTTTCCCACCTGTCTGCCCAGCTTCTTATTTCAGCAATCATAACTGTAGCTTTTAGCTCGCGAGCTCTTTTTAGTTGGAAAGTAATAATTCAGATGAAAAGGACAAGCTAGTTCAATGTCAGTTGGTTGTAAAACCAAAAAGCTGTCTCATCAAAGTCAGATTTTCTTTCAGTTGCTATCAGGTTTTATCTTGCAGAGTGAAGACTGGAACTTCAAAGACTTGATCAGTTGATCAGTTGATCAGTTGAGGACCTCCCAATATGCCGTAGTTTTGGCAATAGAAATGACCACTTTCTTACTTTCTTTAGCCTCTATCAACACATAGGAGTCGTCCCTTTCCAGGCAAAACTTCTTAGATGCAAGAGTGCACACATCTCATCTTAGCACAGGTGCAATAAAATGAATCCCCACTGCAAGAGTAGCAATTTGGTGACAGGCTGTGGGTGGCGGGGAAGACGAATCGTGTCAATGGCGGCCATTAAAAAGGACCACACACTCTCCAGTCACTGGCGAGGCATGATGGATGATTATCTCAAGGTGTGACAGGTGCTGCGATGGTGGTGGGGGTGGGGGGGGGGCTCTCGCTATCCTTCCCTTTCTGCCCCCCTCTCTCTCTGTCTTTCTCTGCCTCTCTCAGCGTATCTTGGTCAATGCTTTAACACCCCACTAACATGACTCTATTGACACACTCCAGATAGCGTCTGGTGGCTAATGAGTATCTGAGTGCCTCTCTCTCTTTCTCTCTGCCTCGCTCTTTCTTTCTCTCTCTGCTCCTCATCTCCCTGTTATCCTCTTTTCACTGTCAGAGCAGTACAGTCTGGCCTATCTCACACACAAGCCATTAGAGCTTGGCTGGTCACACACACACGCAAGCTTACGCACACACGTCACAGAAAAACACATATAGACACAAATATATACCAAAACTCATTTGCATTGAAATAAATATATTCTTATATTCTATGATAGTATACCTAATTCACTTTTTGCTCATTTTAAGTGTTTTTTTCACTTTTTCACACCAAAAGGTTGTTGAGGCCACAGGTTTGTGAGAGCTGTTTTTCTGGTTCACGCACAAACCAGGAAGTTTGTGCCGTCTTTAACATCTGACCCAGACAGGAATAAACCACTATGTACTATATCTTCCCCAGTGACAGGGAGTCAGGGGAGTTTCCCAAATGGAAAATTAAAATATTTAGGAAGCACAAGGATAACAACTCCCAGTTTCAGACAAATATGACTGGGTCATTATTTGCTTTGCAAATCCTGATTGCGCTGTGAAATCTGAGGATTGATAACTCCGTTGAGGAACTCAATAACTTTGAATAGACAGCTGTGGTTTATCTTGTGGTGGTTGTCTGGCAAAGCAGAGGAAGGGGCATTTGCTTGGATTAGAGGAGTTGTCTGAGGGTATAAAACAAATATATTTGCATCCAATTGTTTTGGTCTGCTACTCAGTTATGCTATAGAATTCATTACTTATAGTTTGGTGAGTGGTTCAGCCTCCACTTTGAATAGCGGATGTTTTGACGACTAAGCGTAAGCTTGTTTAATACATTTAATGACATTATTTTTAACTTTAACCTAAAAGTGCAATTACAAGACCAGATTTCTAAATTCACATTTCTTAATTCAAATGTCTTTCTGAGCCACTCAGCCCTGAGTGTCGACTGGAAGGTAGCCATCTCCTCCCAGGCTGCCAACAGTGGGCTCACAGTCTTTGGCCATGTGGCACGGAGCCTTGCTCATTTTTCCTGCCAATGATCGCGACACATTCTCCTCACTTGGTGAAAGAGTTGCAAATCTTGTCATTTGTGTTACACTCCCGAACGTCTAATCTCACACCTTCAGCTTGAACAGCAGAGGTCTGGAGAAATTTAAACTGGTCAGATTTTGCCAGGGCGGTGTTAACATCTTGCTGCGACTTCCTGTTTCTGCGGCAAGAGGCAAACATGACAAAATAACTAGGAGCTATTTTAGCTTCAAAGCTAAAAGTTTTGTGTTGATTAATCCCAAGTGTGGACAGTCACAGTACCTTTCCTGCCAGGATCTTTGTTCTATATCAGGACACCTTGATTTGTAGTGTCATGCTTATATATTTGCCACATACAAAATGAATACATGCAGGATGTGCTAAAGATGCTATTGCACGTGTATCATATGTAGTGGTTTAGAGCTGTGCGTTAACTGGTTGAGTGAAGCTGGTGGATTTGAATGGATTAATGCCAGCCAATCAGACTAGTTATTAATGAACAGGAGGGGAACAGTGAAGCACACTCTCTTTCATGGGGACCGTATGCTATTCACCCTTTGTTACCAATTGAACAGATCTTTTGTAATTATTTCAGAGTGAAATGAATCACCTAATTTGACATAAATTATTTACATTTTGAAGGTTATTCAATGTTTTTAAGACCCAAATATGGTAAACGCTTATTTTAAATTGTTTGTGTTTTGCATTTGTTGGATACACAATCTAATACATTTACTGTAAATCAACGTGTTATTGTTCATTTAACAAGAGTTTAAATTGTCTGATCAATAACTATGGCTCCCATATCATTTACCAGTTGTTGTCAATCTGAAGTTTAAAGTTGCACTGAAATAAACAAATAAATCTAACCTCTAATTATACAGCAAAAAAATGAAGTAATTGCAATGCCCTATTTTGAAAAAACAAAACAAAAAGAAGAAATATGAAAACAGCCAATTAACATGAAGAAAATACCAAAAATAACACAAATAAATACAATACGTTCATTAGTCAATGTTGAATAATGGCTTTTAAGAAAAGAAAGTGTTAATCCCCAGACAATAAGATCCTTCTGATACCTTCATTAAAGTCTTCTTCCCTGCACTGTATGCTAATAAGATGTCTTAGTCATATTATTATTTGGAAAGAGAATATTTTAATATCCATCTCCTGAATCTTATGAAGAAGAACAGGAGGTATTTTGGATTAAGACCCGTCCACCACAGACCTGCATTTAAGTTCAAGCATTGGTTGGTTATATAGCTCAGTGAAGACTTGTGTGGGTTGGAGTACACCTGTAGTACACTAAGGTGACTCTGGCTGTACGTGTCCTAAATGACCATGGATGTCAAAGATTTATATATTTGTAAATGAAATGAAACACTCAGTCAATAAGTGTGATAGACCAATAGATATATAGACAGACATGCTTTGATTTACGAGTAAAAATGATGTGGTACTGTATCGTAGAGACTGCTCTGTGGCGACTAGCTGGCTGGATTTAAGCCATAAGGACAGACTGTGAAATAAGCAGGGCCCCCCACTCCCCACCCAACCCTTCCCTCTGGGCTGATGGTATCTCCCTCACTATATCAATTTCACTGTTACTGCTCAAATTTCCAGGCTCTGTGAAATGGTCCAAATAGCGTTACAAATGGTGAGAGATAAAAGGGTTAAACTAATTGCAGTTAGATAGTAATAAAAGTGATTCTTCTTTATTCTATGTCTACTATGCAAGACTGTCTGCACTATATCCTCAATAATACCCAGGCTGATTAAACTTTTTCCCTCATCTATTTCATTATTAAATGAAACATAGCCCTATAAGACACACTGCAATTGCATATCTCAGAAGACAGAGAATTCGACATGCTAATTTTAAATTATCACACTTACAGTAGCGCCATATACTCAGAAGATACATGCCCACAACTATCTCTTATATTCTCTAGTTAACAGATCCTATTGTGTTCTTGGGTTTTTAAATCAATTCCACTGACAAGACGTGACCAATCTGGAGCCACATACATATATATTCCCATTCAAACTGCACAATATGCTGACATGGCTTTGATTTTCGTTGAATCAGACACTTTCACTGTGTTTTATCCTGGGTCTTTGTGTAAAGCGGTCCGTCAAATGTCTACGACAATATTGAAAACAATAGCTGTCATCAAACTCTGCTCATCAATAATTCAGACTTAAGACTACAAAGAAAAGGTAACACAACAAGCTGTGCGGCTTGCAGCTCATGATTCACTTCACTGTTTCTGCTCATATGTTATTACTACACACTGTACCAACAAATGGCAGAAAAATGCAATCTGCAGTGCTCCTCATTCAAATAGCTGCGTCTGGATTTGTTTTGCGTCTGAGGTTTTCTAGCTCCCGAACAGGCAAATATTTTGTTTGTCATAAATTTAATAAAAAAGGAAGAAAAAAGTACTGTGTCTAGATTATTTACAACCAGATGTGAGTGACAGGAGGGCCGGTAGGTCTTTGGGCAAACAAAGCCATAGCAACCTGTGCCGCACACTGTGCCAGTGCCGTCAGTGTTTATGTAATGCTGGGCAAAAATCCATTATGTCAAAACTCATTTCCTGCACAAGAAAACTAAACAGGACCTGTCTGAAGAGGGAAGGGAATACAGTGAATATTGCACTTTGAAAAATTGATTCAGCCTTCCAGACCTTCACTGAGTAATGTGCTTCTACATGCAGGTACACTGCGTCTGTACAGTAGTCATTAGTGTTGGTGAGAACAAAATCTGGAGAAAAATAAACATTACGCATGACCGCCGAGTTGGCTGTGGACAGTATTGCAAAAAAACGATTTTCTTTTAATTGGGGTTTTTTGATGTATTGTAATATTGTTTTCTATATTCTATTTTTCTAACATTTTGGTCTAATTACAGTATTTTAGCTGAGCCTTCTGATACTTGGTGATGTTAAAGTTTGCTTCTAACATTCAGTCGCACAATAAAGAAGCTGTCACATTAACAAACATTTCAGAAACTTATCCACCTCAAACAAACTTTTTGATAGTTCCCTAAACAGAACTAATGACCTTGAAAGGAGAGCAAATTAGCAAACATACAGAGCCATCTATGTGCCCCGCAGGCAGGCGAATTATTCCGTCTTTGCCAAGGTAGTGTAATGAAGCTCGTACATTTTACATGCAAATCTCTGCCTAATCTTACTCCTCTCCCTGCCAATGTCTCCACCAAATAAATATATAAAACCCAATTATGATTTAATTAATAGAAATCTACCGTTCCGTGGAATTGCTACATTGGCTGGGTTGACTCTGGGACTTGGGCGTATTAGTTGCACCGTTAAACCAGTATGTGGCTTCACAGTGAAGCCTCATCAGCTCTTGCTCTTCAAACAGGCCCCCCAGGCAGTACAGGAGGCATCCTGAGGTCTAAGCACCACAAACCCACCGACCCTTTCAGCTGATGCAAGACAAACCACTGGGATACTGTCATTCTTGCCTGATTCCCCCTCTCGTTCTTTCTTTCTATTGCAGATGTACAAAAGATATTTGAAGTCACATTCACTATAGTGACCTCCAGAGAGCTGTTGTTCTGCATCGCTGTATGTGTATATGTGTGTGTGTGTGTGTCTCTGCCCTCTCATTCCCTGTCAGGATGAAGAAAGCAGACATGCTTCATTAGCCTCTCAATGGCAAGGTGTTATTAGAGCATCCAAAATCCCAGAGACACAGTTTTTTGCCTCTACCACACAGAGGACAGCAGATTCAGTCTCCACCACCCCCACCCACCACACACACACACACACACACACACACACACGCACAGCAATTTAAACTTTGCTTTGACATCCAGAGTCACTCAGCTCAAGTGAAGCTCACTCCATCTGCATGACTCATTCACTCAATCAGAGGCTACAGCTCCTCCAGACGACTGTGGTTTTCCACCTTATGTGATGTGACTGAGATTACCCCCGTCGCCGCCTTTTGCAACTTACACACACATTAATATGCACTGTTTCGTCGCCCGCATATAGGAATGCGCACAGTTTTTACACACCACGCCATCACACGCACAAAGTTTATCCCAGTCTGTTCTCTGGAAGTCATCCACTAAGTGCCCTGGATCTGGCGGCTCCTGTGTCCCCACTGATAGCAGGCCATGCAGCTTAGCACCACTGAGCTGGCCTCTGCCATGCCAGTCAAGTGTCTGCCCATACAAGGACATGCCTTTGTACCCCCGTTCAAGTGTCATGTCCTGTCCTCCACCCGGCTCCGGCCTGACCTGCAGACCCTTTGCCCCGCAGCCTAAATGTCCGAGTGTCCCTGTAGGCAGCGGGGGAGATGATGACCGGCCTACAAAGTAGAAGCCTGAAAGGAAGGATAACTGTGCTACAGGAAAGCACGCTGTTGTCTACATCTGCAATCTTTAGTTTGTGTCATTGTGAGATGCATACAATCCTGACACTTTGTGTTGGAGGAGGGGAGTCTTTTCTGTCAGACGGTATAAGCTTTGACTTCAGAAAGGCTCATGTGCCCTTTCCGATATCTGCTGCTGTCTCCTCCGGTACACAGCATGAAGGCAGTAAGACAAAGACTCACACACTTCTTCTTCCCTTTGTCTCTCTCGGAAATTTGTCTCCCTCTTTGACAGTCTCTGTCATTCCTTCCCAGCTTTCTCTTTTTCGTGTTTTCCCTCTTTAACTCTCACTAGGTGTCTAACCTGCCTTTCATTCTCCCTTTCTGTCTGCTCCCTCCTTCCCTCTCTTCCCTCTGTCTCAAGCAAGGGATCCAATGACTGATACGGAGTGATTTTCCCGGGACTGCGGGGATCGCAGAGCAGCTATCAGGGCCTTTCAATCTCTCCGCTGTGCAGGGCGATAGCAGGATCCTAATGGGCCTGTTCTATCAGCGAACGGCTGGTCCCTGCTCTGGAAGGAGACAAGGAGAAAGAGAGGGACACAGAGAAGGAGAGCGAGAGAGTGTGTGTGTGTGTGTGTGTGAGAGAGAGAGACTGATCATTCTGACGCCTCCATCTGATAGCACTGGAGAGGTCCCCTGTCAAATGATACAGCACAGGCTCCCATCTTTCTCTCTCTGTGTTTCTCTTTCTAGTCAGCTCTTTCTTCTTTTCTCTTACTCCAGCTCATATATTTGCCATCCTCAAATGTGCATTCTCCTGTCGACACTGATGTGGACAGGAATATTTTACTGAACACACGTCATTTTCACAAACACTAAATACCGACATCAAAAAATTTAATTGGTACCCATCTTACGACCTAATTCACCATTACACCTTTCCCATTTTAAGTGTAATGCTGTAAATTCAAAATTCAACAAATATGCTATTTGTATCCCCTCGACAGCACAGAGACAGCTACTTATCCCCCCCATAAACACCTTCCACCCACTCTTTCTGTTCTCACTTTGCAGCAATTATTAGGAGCTAATAGATTTGCAGTGTTGCTATTCAGTGATCCAATTACTAGGATCTCCATTAGCAATTAACTTCTAGCTAAAAATAACAATAATGCCAATTACATGCACACTTAATCACATAATCAGCATATTCTGTCACTACACAGTTATTGTGATTACCTCTATGTTTCATGAATTGCCTTGCCAGAGGGACGAGAGCACACATCAATGACAATTTTGATTACATGAGAATTACAAATGCAACATCGTATGCTCGGATAATGAGTGGGCCAGAGAGGCCATTCTCTGGTTCCTAAATTGATTTCTGTGGATGACAAAAGAAGATGGGGTTTGGTTTTTGTAAGCTGACAAATGTTCATAGACAATCAAGCAATATTTTCATATTTCTCTGATTTGGGTTAGCTGCTCACATTCCCGGTCTGTTCATAAAATGCGTCTTTATCCTTGCCAGAATTTTGGATACAAGATGGTTGGGAGAATAGCGTCCAAAAATATACACGGAAAGTTGAAAGCTCCAGTTGTAGAGGCAGGCAGCTATTATCTTACTGTTTATATCATTAAAAGATGGTGTTAAACATTAGCCAACATGCTGCAGTTAACAAATACTTCAGAATCAACAATTCATTTTTCGTACAACACTGATAAAATGTAATGCCTGTAACATACAGTATGTGTTTTGCATACTGTAATCTTTTATTATTTATTTTTTAAATTGCTTCCGATATTAAATGTAAATTCATTAAATGTAATCAAACCTTATTAAAAAAATATTGTTTCAAATTGCATGAATAATTACCTTTTGTTGATGCACTGTTCCTTTTAAATGTATGAAATGTTGGCTTCACACTACTTACTGGTACTTTGGGATATACAAGTTCTGCTTGTTTTAATATACCCTAGAGATAGGTTTAATAATACTAATATGGTCCAATATGGGACTTTCCCTGTCCACTTCCCAACAGTTTGCATTCTGACCATGGGTGGTGCTGCCATGGGACCATGGAGGACAAGTAAAACATGGGAAATGGAGGATGTTGGTGGTCTTTCCAAGAGGTCGCTGGAAAAGTCCCAGTATGAAGCTCTGGATTCCCGGTCCTTGTGGAAGTCTTGTACAGGGGATTTGCTGCAAGATGAACTTTGATATGGGCCCATGTTTCCCTATTTGTCTTGAACCCTGCCGTTGAACCGACTCTTTGCTTAGTAGTTACCTGAATCCATTGTCAGTGTTAGTTCTCCACTCTCCACCCTCAGGCTTGTATCTCTCTAGCACCGCCTGTGTGGGCCTACCCACCCCTACAATCACACACACTGGGGACATCGAGTTACGATGCCTTTTATGGGATTCGAGGGATGTGCGAATGGACACACAGACTGCAGACTAAATATGATTATGATTCTCAAACACAAAGTATCCTGTCGTTCACTGCGTGTCTGTGTTTCTATGCTATTGTGTGGAGCTGAGTGTGAATGTATGTGGCCTCTAGATGTGTGTACATCTGTCCAGAAAGTGTCTCTCTCCACAAGCTACTGTGCGTCAGCAGCAGCCATGCAGGCCCCCCTGTGGGGATTCTGGGAGTGAGCCCGTTGCGTCTACATGGTGTTGGGTGTCTGTGCAGTAATGACCAACAGGTGTGTTCTATTGTTAGTGCCCGCTGTGTACTCTATTGGTGGGAGAGGAGTGCACAACCATACATGGCTACAATCATTTGTAAGTGTGTGACTGCATGTCAGCCAAAATCACATCCTCCACCACTTGTCTCCCCTTCTTCTTCTTGTCTCATCAAAGGCTTGTGATCGCCGCACCCAAAGCAGACGCCATATCTGTCACTGTACGGCCTCTTACTCATCCCTGCCCCGGGATCAAAAGATACTTAACCAGGCCCAAATACTTTCCCTGCCAAAGAGTGGCCTTTGATTTAGGTTTGGACGCCATGTGAGGGGCGGTTATGACAGATACAAGCTTTCAAGAAGCCACCGGAGTAAAACGTTTTGGAATGTCTGTCGTCTGCGTTCGGAATGTGGACGTACGGGGGACAGCATTCCTGGTGGCAGGGTTTGAATTCCTCCACCAATACTTGCGTACAACCAGACCAGCCTGATGGTTGCATCTGTCCTAGAGGTCAAACTGTTTGTGGGGCATGTTGGAATGCAAGCTTGTGCGCAGATCTACTGTAAACACAAGCACAGATGAATAAGATCTATTCTTACTCAGTGATTTCATGTAAAATAATTTACCCTTTCTCTTGTTTCTTTAGAGAATTTGTCCACAGATGGACAGATTCTTTAAACAAACAAGCAATTGCATGAACCAACCATTCAAATTATGTTGCCCTTTTTTTCTGTGTAATTACCCTGCTATTACGCAAATATACTGGTTTGTATCTGAATGAGCGTTTCCGTCTCTTTTTTATTATGTGAAAAGTATGCTTTGTTCAGAAGCCATTTGAGCCAGTGGGTGTACTGTGGTGAGTGCCAGTGAACCAGTTCGGAAAGTGGGTTGTGAGACAAACGAGGAAGCCGACACTGCTGGACTCGATGAAGTGGAAATGGGCTGGAAGTTGGCGTTAGAGGAAAGAACAGAGGTGGAAGCTGCAGCGGGGCACTGTTATGGGGGCAAAAGGATGGCGTGGTGTCGTTGCACCATCCAGCCACAAATAGAGAGAGATCATGTCTGAACAAGGGGGCCGAGTATACTTCTGTAAATAGTAATAGAGCTGTGGTAGCCTGCCTCTCTGGTTCAGTCAACTTCCCTCCCTCTCTCTCTCTCTCTCTCTCCCCTGTCTCTCCCTCATCACCGACATATGCTGTCTGGTCGGGATACACTCTATCATTCAAAGGGGAGTTTATTAATAGTGCCCTGAGCAAACACAGTCAAGTCTAAAAGTTTCCAAAGGGCTGTGCCACAGGCTAGAATTTCATAATGGGATAATGGCATGTATGGATTATTACACATCCTCTTTATTTATCTGTAATAATATTAGCCTCAGCTAAGATGTGTCACTCATGATGAGTGACAGCTTGCAACATTTTATGGTTTGTCAGTGTGGAAATGTTTGATTTGTTTGAATGTGAGAAGCAGAGGACTGAACCGTGAGCTTGTGGTGATTCGGTTGTTGATGCCCTGCCAAACTGAGAACAATGGGAGTGTTTAGTAGTGACTCTAATGAGGAATGGGCATTTGCTGTGGTTATTAAGTCTCAATCACCATACCCATCTACTCTGAACTCCCCTCTTGCACTAAGTTGATACAGTTTTGAATCGGGAGAGGGATCCTTCAAAAGCATCCACAAGAATCAGAAGAATTTCCCATTGGCAAGAAAGCAGCAGGTTTGCTTCACCTCATATAATTTTGGGTTTTGGTTCTGTAAATAATTTGAAAGCCCCTATTTCAAATGAAAAGCCTTTCCGTGCACACATGTCATGCTGTGTGCATGGTTGCATGAAGTAATAGCAGTTATTTGGTCCGCATCATTTGAAAGCCAAGCCATTCAGTGTAATGCATTATTATAAGATATGAACAAAAAATAAACTTCAATGTCTGCTACTAAAATGCCTGCAGCACCTGTGGCAGTCTTAAAGTGCTCACAGGCAAAATTATTGTTAAGCATACAAGACATTTGACCTATGAGAGCTGATTTTCATTGAACTCCATGGTCTTAGATTAAGTCATGTGGTGTGATGTCTGAGAATAAGAGAAGGACATGGAAAAGGAAAGATAAAGGAAGGTAAGACTTTATAGTATCCACATGTTCCAGAAAAAGCAGCGCTCCTCCATCATGTCAAACCCACATTCAAAAACACACCGCACATCAAATGCTCTCTGTTTACATCTAACGGAAAGGCAACCTTATTGTTACATCTCTTCCTCTGACCCTGATCACGATCTTTTCCACAGAATGAAGGCGGCAGACCACTGTGTTCCCCAGCCACCACAGGACTGACCGCTGCCCCCACCCAGACAAAGTAGACAATCCCATAAGAGCTCGCTGGATGACTGAGCCAAAGAACACAGGTCCCAGGGCGAAGCAGCCATCCCCGGGTGAGGATTTTGGAATGCCCAATTGGGTTGAGAGGATCATAGATCAAGTCCAGACTGGAAGTGCTCTCCGTGAAATCCAGGATCCAAAGACTCGGATACAGAACGTTCCACTGTGACCACTACATTTAACACTGAGCACTATGACTGTTGCCTCCGAGCTGGATTGCATTTCAGCACACATGGAAAGTGATTCTGCAATATTTTCATAACATTAAAATCTCGACATAAACTCCAACTTTAATGCAAAAGTCATGAATGTAGAAACACAGGCCACATTGTGTGCTTGGCTTTAGATTTCCTGAAGACATGCACACGATAACCTGTAATTATTGCTGTTACGTGATCTTGAAAGGGATTGGAACAATGATATAATACCAACAACCTTAAAGGTTAGCTTTGGCATGGTTGTGTTGTAGTTTGTGGTTCACAGTCAGGTTGCAGACATATTAATATTAATCTAAATATACACATGATCTGAATCAAACTCATGTTCATTCAGGGAAAAGAAAATGTTTTTATACTTTCTTATTCACGTGTCTATTTCAAAATCCTGTCTTTTATGGAAGACTTTGCACTTGAGAAACATAATGAGACCCAGGCCTGCTATACTGGAACATATATACCTCTATGTTAAAATAGCAAGGCAATTTGAAGGCTAGCTAAGTGTTCTTTGAGTTGAGAATTTATTGTCAACAGCAGGCCAGCAAACACGAGTGAGGTTTTGCTTCTTTCTTTTTTTTAACGGGGGCAAGAAGCTCTGTCGTTGTCTGACCACAGGAATCTGGCCGTCCGGGCCGGCTTCTCTAATGTGGCCCGCCGCCACAACCTCATGCATTCCAGAGCGCACAAACATGTTGACCAAACGGGACTCATCAATCCAGATTACTCCGGCACCCAGCTCTTAAACATCTACGCTGTTTTTCACTTGTTCCCTTTCACCAAACCACCTGCCCATCAGGCCAATATGGTTCTCATTAAGCCGACTCTCGATACACCATTTCCCTGAGCCATGCTTCATTATTTTCCGGTAAACCTTCGTACTGACTATCCTATAATTTGGGGCCTAAACAAAAATACAAAACAAACTCAAGATTAAAAGAGCGAGAGTCATTTGTTTTTCACTTAATTATGTCAAATTACATTAACAAAGTTGTGTGAATCAACTTGAACTTATCGTTTCTTGGCAGTGCACCGATTTCGTTTTTTGTTCCAAACAATGTAGTGAAACGCTCTGCACTGAAACACAAGCCGTCTCAGGCATTGTCAGAACAATTATATTCTGTGTGCAGATGATAGTTTTGCACTACAACTAATAGAAATATGTCAGCAATGATGGTGATTAAGGTTGCTGGATAGGGTCAGCCTTCTTCCATCAGCGAGCGTCAGGATGCTGTGATGACTCTCACATCAGGGTGTCTGAGTTCCAGCATTCCTATTCTTCTTTCAATTTGATAGCTAATCAATGAGGGGCCTGGAGGAGGACCAGCTGAGTTCAGACGAAAGGATCCTAATTGAATCTGACAATAATTTTCACATATTTCTCTTGCTCTGTCTCAGATGCCATTAGCGACATCGCTGTGATAATAGTTGCCATGACAGCATGAGCAATGCTCATTAATGACCTGGCTGGTGGTAATGTACTGGGCCATATCTCCCTTTCCTCTTCTCTTTTTGCTTTCTTTCTTTTTAAACCCTCTCCTTCTCCATCTTAGATTAAGAGTTTTCATCACACAAACTTGGGAAACACTACTTTAATCAGGAAAGCATATGGAGTGAATCGCGTATTATTATCCGATAAAAAAAATAACATCTATTCCCATGTTTGACGTAACAAAGTAAATCTTTACACAAGGGGTTTGGGGATAATTTTTGCTGTTGAAATGATCCACCAACCCCAGTCTACACAGCAAAGTGGCTCAGTGGACAACAGCCTCCATAAGGATTCTATTCTTATGCTCAAAGCGCAACAGAGCAAAGACGAAGCAAAACAAACATCTGTTGTGGACAGGGCTGTGTTTTCAGTGTGTGGTCTGGAGCCGCTTAACGAGAGCCGCGAACAATTTCCCAAGAGGCTTGGAAGGACAAACACCTCCTCTTTTACTGAGGACAAACGTTTCTGGAGGGGGCGACGTCCGTCTGCACTCACTGTAAACACGAGGGTGTCAGGAACCAATGTCACATTCGGCTGGTGGGGGACTTCTGGCATTGAGGGCCGAGCAGGCAACCACAAATGCACTCTATGGAAGAAGCAAGCAGCTGTACGCAGACGCACCAACATGCGCATTTGCACGTACAGCACACATGCACACACGGTCATGCCTGCGCACATTTAGACACACATGCAAACTGTCACAGTGCAAGTCAAATAACGAAAAACGGCACTAAATAAGAGAACTAGAAGAAATTAAACCATCTCTTGTATGAATTTAAAGTAATCTTCCACTGAGCAGTTGCATCAGTGTGACTAAGTGTGCTGCCAGTAAAAAGAAAATACATGTGCTGAATTAGGGAACTGAGAATGTCTGCCTCTGTCCGTACTTAACGACAAGCCAGCAGGAGTCCAAAACTTTTCAACTGAGATCAGCTCAATTGGAAACAACAAACAACAGACAATCACACATCACATGTAGTGTAGTGTTTTGTCAAAGTGCATTTTGCAAAAAGCGCACATGCCAATTACAACACAATAAAAACAGATGACAAGTGGACATTAATACGAGCACGCTGGTCACATCAGTGAGGGTTAGATTACTGTATTATGTAGAAAGTAATTGTAAATATCTGCTTTATGAAGCTTTTAAGTTAAACAGAAAATAACTAGCACTAGCACTCTTAATGGAGCCTCATAAAGGGGACATGCAAACGCGAGAGGATAGAAGATCTCTTGCCGCTTGAGTGGATACACGTTTGAACCCTTTTGTTACGGCAGAGAAAGAAATGAAAAGCATTTGGAAGTTGGCTGACAGATTCCATTGGTCCTGAGGCTGTTTGACGTGCTGCATCCTGGCAAATTAAGGTTAAGGCAAGGTAGATGGAATATATCAGAGCTTGACTCTCCCTCATCAGATGGAACAAGCAGCTGCAGGGCATCCCTTGTCTCGGGTCTCGTCATTACACACTGTGTGTATGTACGCGTGCAGGCACACAGCCATCCACATTATGCACACACACAGACACACACTGTGCACTCAGATTTTGTATGCCTTTGCTTTTTCCATCAGACAATGCAATGCACAATGCTCACGCTATTTTCCATTTACAGGACACGCAGCAAGATAATTATCGATTTTAAGGAAATTCTGTGTGTCAAATATGCTAAAGACAAAACATCAATGAATCACCACTACACCCAACAGCACCAATTCACAGAAAAAATATTGTAAACCACAAACTACACATATTTTGAAATGAAATTTCAGATCCCTATTCCATGGTAAGTTTATGTTTAGATAAGTGCTTTGTCATTGAGTATTACTGTATCCTAATGTGCCACTGCCACATAGAATTTAGTAGCACAGACAATGACAATAAAATGACAAAAGACCAAAAGACACTTAAAGTTGCTGTTTAAGAGGAAGCGAGACAAGAAGTGCACATGTAAGGGAAGTTACTGCAGACACCGTGTCCAGTACCCTCGCCATTCCTCTATAGGAGCTATGAGTCACTGAACACGGTATGACTGAGAGGAAAATGATAAAAACATAACAATATGAAGACATGAAATACGTAAAATATAAAAATAATAGATTTATTTACACTGACTTGTCATATCCCCGTCCCATAATTCATACTTTCATACATTCATGCAATATGCAGAAACGCACGCCGAGCACACGTAAGAACCCGGGTGGCTGCTCCTGATGTCTGCTGCATCTCAGGAAGTGTTTCAACACTTCTGTCTTCTTGCAGAGCAGCTGAACAGACATTCAGGACTGAGAGGGGGTTTCCAACACACTCAAACATTCCGAACACTTATAGGTCCATATTGAAAACCAGACAGACAGAGAAACAAACACACATGCACACACTCTTTTCCTCCTCCTCCTCCCCCCGCCCACCCCACCGCAGCCTCCACCATTACGAAAAAAACACTTCCCCTTTTTGTGCAGCCTTTGGTACCACTAAGGCCCGATACACCACAGCCAACCCTAACTGATAAGCCACCAATACCACCCACTGAATAAAATGAACAATTCTTTACCTCTCCTTCATGTCATTATGATGAGAGATTCTAACGAATGATAACCAGTTTACTACAGAATAAACTGCATGTTAGTCTGGTGTTTAAGATTAAGCGAAGGACTAGTTACAGTGCACATGACCACTCCTGCTCCACCTACCTACTACTGTGAAAGATGACAGAATGAGGATGAGAGAGGAATAAAGGTTTACACTGCTGCAATTACATACGTTTTGGTTTGTGAATGAAGATCTTCCCATTTGCACATTGTGAGTGTAGCTTGGTAGAAGCCGAGATTTGTCCATGTTAGTGTAAACGGGCATTTTTTGGCAAAACAGTGTTGCTCAGAGAGAAATTGAAATGTTTTACTAAAGATGACATTGCTTGTATTGACTGCAACCAATGGAGAATTTGTAGAGAATTTGATAAAAGGAGTGCAAAATAATCGTATAACTACTTTTTAATTATTGCTTGCTCTTATCTTGCTTGTTCTATTAAACCCTCCGTCGTCTTGCACTGCGAGAATTTCTCACAAAAAACAAAAAGAATGCTAAGACAAGAATTCAACTTTCTATGGATATCTTCTTTGAACTCATCCACATTAAGATTAAGCATTAGCTCCATCAGAAAACCTCCTCTGGTATAATCAGGTCATACAGTGTGGATGTTAAGCAATGTATGATAGGGGAATGCTATGTATTCTATTTTGTTTGTATTATTTTGTGTAAATTATGAACTTGTCAAAAGTAAATTGACATTATCTATCAAACTACTGCAAATTTATAAACAGAAATTTCCCGTTTGCAATGGCAGTAACACTGCGTTGACAATGTCATTCTCTGGTAGTTCAATATCTCATCAGTTTGTGGAGGCTACATGTGTATGCATGGCCACATGCTTTAATATCGTTACTGTCGCAACTATGTAAACTTCCTTAAGTCTTACATAGTTAGAGCATAGCAGTGTACAAGTCTAACAAAAGGCATTCACAGAGAATATACACATCTCATTTGTCTTTTGTTTAAGCGAGAAATTTGAATATCAGGGCTAAGACAGTAGCAGCAAAGTCAGTTAATTATGTCTAATAAATCTTGGTCCAAATTGCCCTCCAGGGGTGGAAACGGCTGCCGGAGAATGGAGGAACCGAAGTGGCACTTTGGTATTTGTTATTCTACCTTTAACAGATTACGCACGCCGACTTGTCATCCCTCATCCGGTTGGGCAAGTGAAGTAAAAGGAGAACGTCGACGCGCCGTCGGTCACTGCCTCTGTTTACCTCACTGTAGCCTCGGGGTAACAGGCACTAATCAGCATCCAGCAAAATGCTCTGTAATTGGCCATGTTCACTCTGTTTTAGCATGATTGCATGCCTGATTGGATTGTCGTATCCCATTTGAGAATAAAGGGTCTCCATCTTATTGTGTACAAGTGTTTTGTGTAAATGGGTCTGTGCATGTGCACGTGTATGTGCATGTGAATGTGTGTGTGTGTGTGGTGGGGGAGGGTGCTACAGTATACAGGGTCTCAGGGTTAAAAAGTTTTGTTTGTTTTTATCTGGATGATTTTTATTTTTACCATCAACTAACTGAAGTACGAGAAACATTAAAATAACATATTTTGGAATTGTATCTCATTTCTCAACTTTGTGATAATTTTATACTGATGGTGAAGAAACAATCTTCAACAAGTTCCTCTTTTCTCCCTTTTTATAGCCATCACCTCAGTTCAACTCTATGCAAAATATGTCATGCTGACCACAGAAATGTATCTGAAATATAAAGAAGAAGAAGAAATATCCCCTCAAAATATATGGTGAGGTTTACGGCGCACATATGCAGATCATGTGGGCGCTGAGGTCTGTCCCCTACTGTAGACTTCCAGAACACTCAGCTCTTTGTGCAACAGTATGTAAAACGAAACTTGATAAATGTTCACCGCATACACTGGATCATTGGCGTGCAGGTTTGGGGTTAAATTCTGTTGAGAGATAGGTATGTGCCGTAACCAGCTATGTTTTTGTTGAAGAAAATAAAAACAAAGCTGTGGATTATGTTCAGAATCAAAAATTCAGAGAGTTCAGTGGACCCAGCAGTAAGTTGTCATCCTGTCGGACGCCCCACAGGACTACAATGAGAAATAGTGAATTTTTGTCGAGTTTACATACAGCCGCTGAAGGGAAATGAGAAATGACCTGCTGTGTTGTGTGCAAGTGAATATAAAGCACAAGTAGAACATTCTGTTAGACCCACACAGTCCTTGTCTATGTGTAAAATCTGACCTTCACATACTGAACAGTGGCTTGACAGTAAACTTTCCTCCGGGATTACAACTCAGGATAAGCTAATTGCTGGTCTCAACAAAAAAGATAGAAAGCAGTAGCACCACATCTCCAGAGAGTTCCACACATATTGGTTCACAAGGGGTTTTCAATGTTTTCCTCCTAACACCCTGTTTTTAGCCAAACTGATATGTGTCTTCGGGGTATTTTTCATACCGTCTGTTAACACTGCATTTGAGAGATGCCTGAGTGAAAAAAACTGAACTGCACCTTTCCAGAGGCTCTCAAATGTTTGAATTGGGAGCTATGAAGGGGGATAGGTGGGGTATAACTGGGATTTTTGCCATGAGGTAAATTGGCAACAAACCAATGATGGAGAGATGTCATAGATATGATTTAGAGGTTGGTTTTAGGGGTGCAGTGAGTAACCTAGACAGATTCTTACAGATCTTGAGAGGGACATAACTGCAGCAGTTCTGAACTAAGAGAGCGCAAAATCGGATCAATGAGTAACTTGAGGCCTACAATACAGACAAAAATAGACTGTTGGTATTGTTTGTGTTGTGAAGACTGTTACTAGTTTTGTTGGTGGTTGTACTGAAATGTATGGTTTGAATTTATTGTAAAAATATAATATATATCTCTATATTTATATAGATATATATTATATCTTTAGGTAGCCCATTTGTTGTTGTTCTTTAAAATTACTTCAGTGAATGGGATTTGAATTATACAGTAAAAAAGGATTGCTTAAGCAGAAGCATCTTAATTCAGATATAATTAGGACAATGAAAATAATTTGACAATAAAACCATAACTGAAAACTCATGAAGATGAGTAGCTTGTGTAATTACTTAAATAAAACCTATGAAGTGTGCAATGAAGAGGAACGCTGAGTGGTCCAAAGAGAGTATTTACACTCATTATTCAAATTAACCCCGTCCAAGTGTCTCTCTGTGTCTGCTGTATGGCTGTGGTGTAATTGGGTTGTTACTTAAAACAGGAATTATTTCTACGCTGCTTTTCCCTCTGTTGTTTTTATTGTTCCCCACACTGATGAAAATGGCCAAAGTACCTGCAGGGGTGATTTGCAAAATTACCCAATTTCACCCAACAGCCGCCGACTCAGGAAGAGAAACTCCGCTTTTATTTCTCATAATTTTAGAGGCTTCAATCAGAGAGCAATAGCTAATTACAAAAACAAACTTCTGTATCCACCTATTTAGTAATACTGTCTGGTACTGACCCCAGCCCTGTCTAAGTTGTGTTGGCGTGGGGTGGGGCTGCTGGGGAAAACCAGTAAGCCACAATGACCAGACTTCCTCAAACATGTCATTCTGAATCCCCGTTCGTGAGCTGTGCTGAGCCGTACCCAGGGCCCTGTTAACACTCCAAACATTCAGAGTCACAGACCCGTGTCCCCAGCCGTGCTCTTTAAACACTTGGTAAAACTTACACTTTTTTGCAATGTCAACAGCCTGAGAATGAGCCTTCTGGGACTGCTACTGCACTATATGCACTGTGGAACCTCAACGCAGAAAAGAAAAGGGGAGAAGCAGAGGGAGAGAGAGAGAAAGAGACTGAGTGGCAGAGGAAAGCAATGGAGGGAGGAATAACTTTGTAGAGTGGAAGTGGCGCCCATGCTCTTCTCCTCCCCCTGTCTGCTTCATGAAGGGCCTGATTGAGAGACAGAGCAACCCAACTCAGAGCCATTCAACCGGACCGCTCATACGCCCCTGACCTGCTGTCTAAACCCCCCAAATTAGACTACTGAGACCCCAAGAGCAGGGCTTACATTACCAGTACCTGTGAAACCTTGGCAGGCCTCATCACCCTGAATGGAAATGCTGGGCAAATAAAAGCAGGCTTGCCTGTCTGCACTCTCTCTATGTCCACAGATGGATGGTGAAAGGCAACATGAGCCTCCGTGGCAGCGACTGCAGGAATAGTTGGTGGGTTCCCCCTCTGGGCCCCTATAGGTCTCAGAGCCTAGTTTAGTATACCCCATGGAAAGTCTACCCTGTCTGAGGAGTTTCCATTGTTCGCCGATAGACAGGCTCAACGAGAAAGAGCAACTGGGACCAAGAGAGGAAGAAGGCAAGAAATGAGTCAGAAAGAGGACGTGAGAACAATCAAAAGAAAGAAAGAGAGGGAGAAAAGAGAGCCCCGAACTTAGAGATTCTTTTCGATTAGAAAATAAGGGATGAGGTGAGTCCCAAGGCCACTGTGGGTGAGGTCCTGCTCAGATCCTACCCATGAGACGCGGGATAGCGTGGATAATTCCCTCTTTTTGTGAAAACGTTGGTGGCAGCAGTGAGACTGCAGAAAGAACTGGACAAGTGGTACGCCACCCAGCCAAGTCCTTTTTACACTTCCAAGCCCTATGATGATATTCCATTGTGTCATAGCAACTACAATACTAAACACACACACATACAGTATATGTGCGTACAAGGGCCCGCAGACAGCCAGATACAGAGCAAGTGAGATCATTGGACAGTGTGTGTGTGTCTATAGGTACTGGGGACGTAGGTGAGGTGGTCCGCAGTTGGAGACTGAGAGCGGAAGCGATGGCAGGGGGTAGATTAGCACATACCCCACAGTGTGACAAACAAGAAAAAACCTTCATCGCAGACGTAATAATACAGATTCAAAATTGCCCCTACAGCCAGTGCCAGCCAGAATTGGCGCCCCACTTACTGTATATATACACATGTACGAAATCTGGTACTTTCTGTAACTCTTTGGTTTCTTATTAATATTTTTTTTCCATCCTTGATGTGATGAAGGAGAAATGTAATTCATCCGTGGATGGGCAAAGACAAGCTTCCTCCTCTTTTGCCGACACAAGGTGGCGGAAATAAGAGAAATGATTATGAGAGGAGAGGAAACTTAATGGGAGGAAATCATTCAGACGTTACAGTCATTTTAATGTCCTCATGTCTGTTTCAAATCATCCTCGAGGGGCCAAACACACTTCTCTACCACAAGAAAAGGGGTTTTACTTTGTTTTAACACAATATTTTCTGATTAGAAATCTGAGGGACAGGATGAAACAGGCAATGCGGGAGACTAAGTGCAGTGTGGGAAGTGGAGTTACTGTTTGACACACAGCTGTAACAGTCTAAAGACATAAAGTGCAAAAGCAATTGGTTCTATAGTGTTCTATGAAGAATTACATCACCGCATTGTGTAACAAAAACAATCTATTGTAATAAGAAACATATGATGTGGGATCATTTCTTTACAGTATCTTTCACACATGCCCTCAAACCTTTCTTTTGTACGTTAAGTAAGATGCCCTGGAGTCACAGCCTGAACTGCTTCCTCTGCCTGTTCACCCTGCTTGAGGCTCTGTGTCTTCTAAAGACCTGTTTGTTCACAAGTGGAGCACAGCAGGTGTTTGAGCAAAGTGCAAGGTGGAAAATGTGGCTCCCTCTGCTGCAGTGAGACTCATTTATTGAAACGCTCTCAATTTCTCTATACAACAGCGCTAAACTTTCAGGCTAGGATGTACAACGGTGTCTCCTTCCCATTAAGCGTGAGCAAAAGACGCCAGCGGTGGAGGGACGCATCTCAGTGGGTATGCAGCCCCTTGTTGCAGAAAACATCGCCACAGTCTGTTCTAAAGCAGATTATTCAGCTGCACACTTTTATTTTATTTGTCAATAATTTGCTTGTAGCTGTGAGGCATGGTGCATTTACAGTACACCTGCTCCTTAGTTCCCTTGCTACCAAATCCGTGCATGGATTCAACACAACCTTTGCCAATAATAAAGTGGAAGCCAATCAAAGCAAAGAGACCGGTGGATCTTTACTGTGTAATTGGGGATCTGTGTAATCGTTAACCTTGGCTCAGTGTAGGAAGTTAATGAATCAAATCAATACCTCTCTCTACTGATCCATAATTATTTGAAAAGAGATGAAAAATTAAACAGGCCGAGCCTATGAGGTTATCATGCCATGCAATTAGTCCGCCGGAGGGAGATTATGTTACCTAGATACCATTGGGGAAGTGTAATTTCTCTTACAGATGGAGTTTTTTTTTAATGAAGAGTGCAATTACCAAAATAGGTCAGCCAAAGACGCGCTGCTGCTGCTGCTGTTGCTGCTGCATCTCAGCGTACCTGAGAGGAAGCTCCTGGAGAAGGGAAAAAACAAAACAGAGCACTGTGTGTGCAACTGTTGTCCCCCCCCCCCCCCCCTCAGTATCCTCCTTGCTTTCTCTCCCTCTTTTTTTTCTCCCTCTCCCTCAGATGCTCCCTGGATGGCGCATCTCCTGCTTTTCCTAATTAAATAGCACATACATAGAAGTCTTTGTTCTGCAGAGAATAATGTTTCCTCCAAATCAGGCTCAGGTGATACAGAGCCTGATTTGTTGAGACCATTTGTTGACTGCAACGTGTGCGGCAGCTCATTCTGTGAAGCGCAACAGAAAATCTCTTTAAAATTAGATAGAAAAAAGTTTTTCATATTTCTTCATGCTGTACTTTGCATTAATATGCATTATTGATGATGGCATCATTAATTATGGTTTGATATGTATTGCCATCACTTTTAACAGATTTGTGTCCCGCATTCAGATGTGGCATGAAAATGAAAAAATATATAATTATATTAGTGTTAGTACTATGAATATGAATGTTCGTTTAACAGTTTACATTGTTTTTACATTTTTTTATTTTATTTTACATTATATATAAGTAATGCTCTATTGAGATTGGGCTGTAAAAAAAAACTATACATTTACATCATATTTGCAAATATTTAACATGACCAGCAATAAAGTTTGATATTTCTTAGATTCATTTCAATAGAATAAAATAAATCCATTCAGTACGGTTTAGTTGGAGGAGGAAAGATTAATATGCATTTAAATACATTATAATTTTGACAACAACCCAAAGAAACAGAGACATGATGAGAACACATGACAGTACTATAACAACCCTTATATTTATATAATAACCCTGAAAGCCACATTACTGTATGATTCTTACAATTCACTTAAAAAGGTGGTTACGAATAAATAAAGACATTTCAGCAGAATAATTGATTTGGTTCTGTTTTCTACATGATTGAAAATATACTGCCGTGATTAATGTGAAATTGCCATAATAACCACTTCAATTTAGTGTTTATATTTTGCTACGAAGTTGCAATGAGGAAAGACACATAACACACAGAACTCAGCAGGCCGCTAATTCTGAAAAGCAGAGAACAGGTAATGCAACACAGCTCAGACTACAAGGCGGTGAACTCATAATGAAAACTGTGAGTTGTATAAAACAAGTGAACTAAAGAACGGCCCTGAACAGGTGCCACTAATAAGCAAATCTAAGTTTTTTTTTGCTGCGTCTGATCCAAAACCAACTGTGGAAAAGTGGGTGGTACTCTTCACATGTACTATATGATTGAAAGGAGAATTTGGCACATTTCTTTCTCTCCTCAACACAGACGGAGTGACCTTGTGAACTGCCAAATGGTGCCTGTTTCAGGTTCTCAATGTGACAGGTGCCTTGATCATGATTCAACCAACTTGTCAACAAGCGCTGCTTTCCTGAAACTTGGCAAAGGCTCCACAACAGATTCCAAGTTGAAAGATGGATGATCGCCTTCCAAAGGTGGAGGAGTTGTTTTTTGTTGTTTTTAATATCTGTGATATACCCATTTATTGTTGCGCTGACCTGCACTTAAATAAAAAACTACACTTTACCAATGCAGTAGGGAAAACATCACAAGAGACTTGGATGGAGAGCAATAAGATCTGTAAATGATAGAGACCATGTATTCATCCCGTCTCTTTTGATGGACAGGCTCTGCCCAACCCTCCCACACACTAACAAGTAGGAAATATGTTTCAGGGAATGACACCAGCATAGCCTCTTACACTTAATCATTGTCAATCACTCTGCGCACTTGGCTCGTTGGGTAATAGGAACAGATCCAGCATCGCATCCCCTCCAATCTGTTTGGCTCTCACACGGGAGGTGCATGCTGTTTTCATGCCTGTGTGGGATGGCTTCAAGCTGTTTTCTTATCAAAAGGCCCATTCAGACATTCTCTTTGAGAGGCATCGCAAACCTCAGATCTCACAGCCTCCGTTCAACCACATGTCTTGATTTAAGAGGCCAGAATCAGATTTGCTGCCACGAAGAGCTGTCACTGCTAAAGAATGGGATGTGATTTATCATCCTGAACCACACTCAAGACATGATAACCAGAGCGCTGGCATTTCTACGCATATGTGCACAGACATACATGTGAGGGCGCACACACACACACACACACACACACACCAACTCCACTCCCCTTCACTCCTTCCACCTCACATAAATACCCTAAAAAAACAGATCAACACATGTTCTCAAGCTCCGGCTCAATCACTCCTATATGCTTGCACACAAAACGGCAATTTCACATAGATGCCGTCTTGCCCCTCGCTCTCTTGCAGTGTGGAGTTGGATCACATGCTTTTCACAAAACTGAAACTGCATCACCTTCCACCCAGGGATCCTCTCTAAACGCTCCCTTTTAAACCTCCACTAACAGTCTCATCATTGATTTTATGTCTCTGTTTTTTTCCTCCTCGGGTTGTAAGCAAGCAAACACAGCTGAACCCTAACACCCTGTGTCCCGCTGTGTCTCCCTCAGGGTGTTCTCATCACAAAACAGCTACACAACATCTCTGAGTGAAACACCCTCAGCAACACAGGCCATAGAAAGGCAAAGGTGACGGGAGCAAGTTTTTCACCATTTCAAACGTACAGAGCCATCAAATATACTGCTCTCTCTCTCTCTCTCTCTCAACATTCGGATGTTGAGCACAGTTACTTCTCCAAAGAAGTAGTTTCTCTTAACTCTCTATCCATTTCTCACTTTTTACCCTCCCATCTTTCTTTCTCTCGCAATTTCTCTCCCGCTCTCTCCGGTTGCTGCTTATTATTTCTTTGTGGAAGGGAGTGTGTGATTGCCAGGATTGCTTGGTGGCTGTCTCTTCTGAAGTTGTTAGTTTCAACGGAAAAAAAGCAGAGAGACTCAGATTCTCCGCTTCTGATCTCTCACCTCCTCTCTCTGCCCTATTGCGCTCTCTCTGCCTCCTTTCTTGTCATCCATCAACAAACTGTTGCAGTGCATAGTGGTGTCAGTGGGATGAATAATCATCACACGGTGTGTTGGTGGGGACGGCGAGCAGACTAAACTTGCCAAAGGCTAGCGAGTGCAAGTGTAAACCTCGCCTTCTCTCCTGTCCCTGTTAGCTCAGCCATTTTTGGGCGGTCAGGCTGTCTTGCCACAATCACACGCTGGCGCCACAATTGCCTAGCCCCAACTGCAACCCTTTCACTGTGTAATGAATACATCCAGAAATAAACTTTAACCGCTCATGCCCCGCTGCTTGCCCCCCCCCCCCCCGCGCATATATGTACAGAGACAAGACTGGAGGGATGTTTGCACTGTGCCCCGGATAGTGGCATGCTCACCTGGCCCCGGGACATCGTGTGGCAGCGGTGTGGTTATGGTTCGACACAGAACCAGTCAGTGAGAAAAAGGTGACCACTGACCGCTGTCACCCTCTGGTGGGACCATGCACACCCCTGCTCCAGGAATGTCGGGGAGGTAGAGAGATGACCAGAAGGTAGTGTTTTTCTCCATGTTTATGTGTTCTCACGTTCAGATGAAAAAGGGCACGCTTATGAAGACATGCAGGAGATGCATGCATATAGCCGCATACTCAACAGGTTTCTGTTTGCACAGCACACGTGTATAAAAATGCTTTTTTTGCGGAATTCAATTCTGTCTGCATGTCAGTATGTATGTAAGGTTGGTTGCCACAAGAGATAAATATACCTGCACTCAGCACACAGGCTCGAGTCTTGATTGTGCAAGGGGTGGTTGGATCAGAGCAGTAATTTTCCACACCTACACTAGACCAACTTGAGTCTACCTTGTATGGCGTTTTCGATGAGGATAAGTACTGTATGGTTCCATGGGTGTTTGTGTGTCTGCACTGTAAGCATGCAAATATTTTTGCTTGTCTGCATCTGTGTGTTTTTGTTATTAGTCTTCAGCGATATCCATCCTTCATCTAAAAGTGTCATTACAAATTTCTGATTCATTTATTTCCATCTGGTCTCTCGAAGCAAATAAGCACACCTACGAAATCAGATAGCAAAACATTTATTTTGTATTTCCATCGATAATAAATGAAACCAATTAAGGCTTACTTTTAAAATTAGGAAGGAGGCAATCCTAATTTTCTCCTTTAGTGCGGTTTCCACGGCAATCAGAGGCCTCTGCAGGGGGTCGGGAATGGAGGCGTTGGGTGGGAGCGCACACAGCGGGGACAAACTGACTGAGTGTGAGAGCCTACTGCACTCGCAGCTGAATCTTCATCTGGCATGCACTCTCCCTCTCTCACACACACACACACACACACATATGCTGGAGCTCACATACACACACACACACACACACACACACACACACAAACAAAAAAAAAATCACACAGAGACAGCCAATACCACACAAATATTAGCACATATTCTCCGTGTTAATTTGGCCTCGTCCATAGGCTTCATGGAGTTATAATTGAAGGTAATAAAAGTGTCCATGTTAATATGTTTTTTTGACAATTTGATGAAGTGATGATGGTTCAGTCGGTGATTCGTAAAGTCTTTCTAATATGTAAGTTAGACATTGAGAGACGTCGTCTCATGAGTGTAGGCCCGTTCTTCTTATTTTACTGTAAATGCGTTTGTCTCTGGGCAAATGTGGATGTGACAGCTTCCTCAATCGGTTAACTGGGGAAGTATTTACAGTTCCAGTCAGAATATTAAGGAACTTGGCCCGTGTCATTGTTTTTTTGTCACGTCTGACTGGATTCTCCCATTTCCTCTGATGAGTATAGGCTGCGATTTTAACAGACAGATGCTAGAAAATCCCAAATGCAGAATAAACTAATGCTCATTTTTACATGCGACATATATTTGTATTATTATTGAATGTCTATTGCACCTGAAAGGAAGACTAGAGAACTAGGAACTTTAAAGAAAGAAAGACATGTGGAAATTGTACTGAAACCTGAAATTACTGTGTAATGAATAAAGCCCTGTGTGACATCAGAGTTTCATTCAAGTTCCGCTAAATGAACAAACAAACTAAATGAATAAATGAAAGCTGTGCAAAATGTTGACCAAGTAAACAGGCAGACAAGTAGACTGGCCCGCTGTGAGTATTTATAGCTTCAGTTTGGCTGCTCAAACTCAGAGCTGTTAATTGAAGATTTTCTATAGTTTGGAGCGAAACTCACTGCTCCAAGATGCACTTTTATGCCATTTTTTGTTCAGTGTCGCTTCATTACTCAAAAAAAAAGTTTGTTTTTTTTTACAAGCAACCGATCACCATATTTACTGTAATTAGCAGTCATGTCCAAAATCCGAACAGCTGCATTCATTAGTGTGCAGTTATTTCGAATGTGTGACAACGTACATTTCACTTAAAAGGCAGGGCAGTTATGGATAAATTAGTTGTTAACATTTTTTTAAAATACTTTTTGATAGGAGAGCATGGGTAAAAATGCATGCAACATTTCTAATGCTATGACATTTTACCCATAATATATTTTTGAAAGGATTAATTGTTATAATTAAACAGATTTGTCTTTGTTTTGTTCTGAAGCTATTGTCGGCTTGTCTGAAAATAAACAATGTACAGTTAATGACTAAACAATGAGCTTTCTTAATCAAGAAAATAACATAAACAATATTGTAAATATTAAGGTGTGATATTTTGACACTCATTCTTAAAAAACCTACAGAATTACTGATAGAGATGGCCAAACTTTTTGAACAGACGACTGTGATTCCAAATCCAACTTTACTTTTACAACTCCACAGAACTTTCCCTCTCAAGTTTCCTCTTGTACACGGCTTTGATACCCACAATTCCTCTAGTCTAGCAGCCACTTTGCTCTTCTGTTGAAAGAAGGAAAGAAAGAATAGAAAAGGTGGGATTCAATCCGTCACATTGGATCTGGCGTTGGCATTTTATAGTTTGAGAAAGCAGCGAAGAAGTTGGAGCTCAGACACAACAGTTGTTAGTCAAACACAGAAGTGTTCCACAGGCACAGGGATGGAGAGGCAGAGGGAAGGGAGGGAGAAGAAGGCGTAGAGAAAGAGAGGGATGAAAAGAAAAAGAAAGGACGCAGGCCCTCCTCAGAACTGTATTCATGGAGTCTGGCTCTTTCAGGTTCATCTCTCATTACTCCTGGGTGCTCTCTCAAGCTTAGCGGAAATGGATTATGCTACACAAAGAAAGGAATAATCACTCTATTCTCCTCCTCCTCTGATAAACACACGTGTAGGCGCACGCGGACACATCCACGCACATACACACAGGTATAAACATACACACACACACACTCTCTCTCTTCCAGTCTGTTGTTTTGACGCACACACTGACGTACACACACCGAGTGAGCCAAGCTTTGTCTGGTTGTGAGTCGCTGAGTGTGGTGCTCGTTCTCTCGCTGCATGCCAGGGGACTCGTCAATTATCTCCCCAAACGCACCCAGTCCTCGGGGGGAAAAGGCGGTGAGGGAGACGTCCCTGTTTTTGAGGGAACCTGGAGTTTGCAACATTGAGTGACAATACATTCACGCTCTAATTCTAGGTTAGCAGATGTAATATTTTCTCTCTCTCTCTCTCTCTCTTTCTCTCGTTCCCTCATTCTTTGTCTTATTCTTCCTGCTCTCCTTGTACTTCTTATCATTCCAACTTTGAGAAGTTGGAGCTCCTAAAGGCTTTAGTGAATATGTGTGTTTTGGGTGGTTTTGAGTGGATTTTGAGCATGTGTGTGTGTGTGTGTGTGTGTGTGTGTGTGTATGTGTGTGTGTTGGATTAAAGGGTATCTGCTTACAGTTTGATCTTTTTATCTAATGCAGGCAAGGTGGTACTCCCTAAAGATTTTTTTTCCCTGAGCAAATTTAAGAAATGTCTGCATTGAAAAAAACACAATAACAAACAAAAGAAAAACAACAATTTTATCATATTCATGTAATTAATTGTGCAATGATTAGCATTTCCTCTTTTCAAGCATGAAACACAGAAAAGCTTTAGACATGTATTAATATAAACAATCGTATCAAGCCTTTCACGAAATTCAAAGTTTGAACTGACAATAATTTGATACAGTAATATTTTGATGACTTTGTGCCAACTGAACAATATATTTAACAGATGGCACTCGTATCATTACAGTTTTGAAGTCTTGAATCTTGAGCCGAACATATAATTGCTCTGTCTCCTGACAGCCAGCAAGCAGATTGCCTCACTGGGAACAGCTTCAAATAATATCAAAAAAAAAACCTCCCTGTCCGTGTTTGTCTTGCGGGGCGACTCACTGTATCTGTGAGCGCTAGGCTGCGAGGCCACTTCTACCTGGTTAAATTAAAGAGAATATGAATAATAGATGGAGAGAATGACACTTCCGTCGCCAGTGGTAATGAAAGACCGACTCCCAGCTCTCTCTTGTCACTCCTCTGACTCACCGAGAGCGCTAATAAAGATGACACTTGACAGCTAACGAGACCTATCATGGGCGGGGACATGCACACATACACAGAGAAAGACAGAGAGAAAGAGTAAAAGAGAAACGATAGAAAGGAAAACATGATTTAAAGAGGAGGGCGAGGGTCGTCAGGTCAGCTAACCTCTGGCTGGCCAAACAACTTCGTGTCCCGTCGGGAACCGAGTGGAGATCTCCATTAAGCAACCTAGTTTAGAAAGTCAACAAATGACCGTCACTCATACAGGGGCTTTCATTAATAGAGAGGGAGAAACAAGTTGTTTATTAAAATAAAAGGGTATTTTATGGAGAACGAAGTGGGAAAACAACACAGAGAAAAAGACGGTGACTGACATTTAAGTCTGTCTACGGAGGCCTAGCGGTGTGTTGGAACAGGGATGGTTGGAAGTTGGAGCAAGCCTTGCCCACAGCCTGATCTCCAGGTTCAGCTCCAGCCTCCGCCGCAGAGCGCCCAAAGAGAGGGCGTGCCATTGTTTACTGTCCACGGTGCGGGTAAACAATAAACAATGAAAAGACTGTGGGGTTGCCAGCTCCTCGCCCCAATGTTACCATTTTGGGAACTCAAACACGCCCCCATGCTCCCTGCAGCCCCTACTCAACACCCACTCCCTCTCTCCCCGTCTCAACCTCCGCCACCTCCCCCGTTCAGATCCATCCCCGGCCCCAGAAACCCCAGAGGGGCGGTCGCCCAACCTGCCCACGCTACCCTCTAAGAAACCACGAGAGGGTGTGGTTCCGCCTGGAACAGGAAAGCCATTTATTTTGGGCACATCTCTGCTGACTGACTCATGTGTTGACTGGAAAGTTGGCTGCATGCTCAATGGGCCGAGGCTCCACCAGCCCTGTGGGCTATCAGTCCCTGACCTGCCCTCCCTCCTTTTGGGCCCCCTGCACCGCAGCCCACCACAAGTTCAAATGCACCAATAGCCACCCACTCCCATCCTCCCACCCACTCTAACAAGCCCTCATCACCATTCTATTTTTGTATTAATGTCAGCACCGCCACCTACAACCATGCTCTTAGTCTCAAGATGAAGAATTGCCATTGTTTCACAGTGACCTTCAGCTGTTTATTTTGTCAGAGCTGATCACCTAGGGTTGTGTTATGATAGGCATGTGTCGCATGTTGTTTGAGAATCTTTTTTTCTCCTGGAAATATGCAAAGTAAAGAGAACAACAAAGAGGCAGAGAGAGAGAGAGAGCAGATAGGATTCGTACTGCCTTACCGAATTAACAAAAATCACATTACTTGATCTTTAATCATAAACGTGCAGATGTTATACATGTATTCATAATTAAATCTTGAATTGTAGGCCTGTGGACTGTGAAAGGGTGAGACTTACTGATGGGAGAGACTCACCAACCTAAAATTGTAATATCCCTCCGCACATATACAAGTCTATTTTCCTTCAGTGGCTAAAAACAAACCAAGCACACACTCTTTAAATACATCTATACCTCCTTAAAATACACCTGAAACCATATTTATCTGTGGTGTACTGGCAGTCCATGAAATTAGGAATTCTTTCAATCAATTTCACAGTGAAAAAAAAGGGTCTTTAATCCAATAGTACCCATTAAATGTCAGTAATAGGACACCATAGAGAGCTAATACAATTCTTAGTTAAGTCGTCAGCTATTATAATACACAGCTGTTACTTCTCAGTGGAGAAATAAGTGACCTACACAGAAACTGTATATATATATTATGTGAGTAATAATTGAAAATTGGTGTTTAAATTGTGCTGATCCAGTTAAGGAGAAGGTCTGCTGTATGCACACTGTATGTTGCTGTGTGTGGGAATATGGTCCGACAAAAAAAAAACTCAAACTACAGTTGACAACATTTTCACAGCTGGAGCATTCCAGATGGCCTGAGAAGTCAATAAAAAAGAGGATGAGGGCCAATAAAAAAACTTTCTAAAAAATGCCCAACTAAAACAAGACTTTTATTTATCTTCCTGGCAATGAATGGAGAGTCTTTTATATGGTCTGGATCAAATGTTCTCTTCCTCCATATAATGTTACTGGTGGATGGAGACTTAGTTTTGGACTTGAAACTTTCATAAACGTAAATTTCTTTGCATTGGTCGTTTTTTTTAAATATACAGTTTTATTTTGCCCGTGAACTGGTAATGAGTCAATTTCGAAAATAAAATCTTCTTGCAGCACCACCACTTGTCATAATATTAAAAACCTAAGCAATGGATAAGATTTGATTGTAATCTGTAATCCCCCCAAAACATGCTGACCAACTGTACTGCGTGTTTTTATCTTTACCTATTTTCTATTATGTAATGGTCAAAGGAAGCTGTGAAGTGGGGTGCTCTTCATCTTCTCCGTTTCTCCCCAGGGTCCCCATATTGCTCTGGAGATGTCTGTGGGTTCCCTGCTATGGCGTGGCGTTCTGACATTCCCTCCACACCCACACTGGCAGCCAATGTGCCAATTAGTGGCCTTCTCCGCAGGGGTGGGTGTATGGGAGGTGGAGAACACAGAAGAACGAGAGACGGTGGAGAAAGAGCGAGAGAGAGAGAGTGTGGATATGAGCGTTTCTGGTGTGTGTGTGTGTAACAAGGCCTCAGACCTCAGACATTCCTTTCGCTATGACCTAGGGTACAATTAAGGGGATGTCCCTCCCTTGCCTCCCCTCCTCGGTGGACCACATCAACGGAAGTCCTGGACCAGCTGGAGGCTCTAATGACGGGAGGGAGGCCAGGTCGCGACCCTGGTGTGCCACCTCAGCACCACACCCTTCCTGTTTAGGTCCAGACAGGGTCTACGCCAGCAGAGGAGGAGAGGAAAGGGGACAGGGGAGACAGGGAGTAGGAAAGTGATTTGGATTTGTCCAGATTTGGAGAGGAGTTGAGAGAGAGATTGGTAAAAACTAACAGACGCCTTGTCGCAAAAGAGAGTACTTCAAACTGATCACAGTCCTAAATTTAGCAGAGTTGCAAACCTATCCTTGAGTAAAATAAATGACTGTTATTTCTTTCCCTGTACCTTCTACAAAAACATAGAGACTTTGGACTAAACGATAAACTACGCACATTACAGACCAACATTAATACGGTAAAGGGTGACATAAAGGGCCCGGATGGACTTTACATAAGGTGGGTGACTGGGAATTTGATAGTATGCAAAGAGTTGTGTTACAGTATTATGGGACTGAAAGCTGTGGTCCTCAGCCCTGTTATCGTCAGACAACCCACCCTGATGGTGAGGCTCGGATAATGATACGTCTGTGAGTCTGTCTGTCATGTCTCTGGATTTGCTTGCTCCTCTCCTGTGAGTGAGGAACAGCAAGGGACATGTGGGGGTGGTAAAGTGTGTGTGAGTGTGTGTGTGTGCGCGTCCGTGCGTGCGACAAGGGTCCCCACAGATGTTGATGAGTGTCTCCTCTCAGCTTGAAAACCCTGTAATTGTCACCTTGCTCAAGTAGGGGTGAGGGGAGAGATACACATTGGATAACCACACTGAAAGCCCGCAATCAAAGAAAAGGGAAAGGTAGAGAGATATGCCACAAGATGAGGAACAAGAAGAAAAAAAACTAGACCTGACCAAAAGAGAAACTTTGTGGTGGACATCTCAGTGGCCATCTGAAACAATGGGGATGTACACAACATGTGCTACAGTACAGTATAGTGAGCTCATGTAGGTAGAGTGTGCATTCAACCAATCAGTGTGTGAATATCTGCCTGTGTATGTGGGAGAGATAGAAACTACTAGAGTGAGGGATAATCAAAGCTCATCCAGTGATCACAACTATTACATTAGTGCCTGAGTGACCAATAACACTGACAATGTTTCCACTTTGTCACTGGAAAGACCAACATGTTCAGGGTGAGTTTCTATCCATTTCATTAAGCCATGAATGTAACTGAATGCTACACTTGCGCTGTATGTAAAATGTGTAAAATCCTGACACTATGCTGTACGTGCCCATACATAATATTGTGTAGATTCAAGTCTGACTTGCTCAGTAATTCAATTCTAATTATTTGCTCAAATTTTAGCAAACAAATCGCTAAAAGCACCATTGATTTCTATTATTACATTATTGATGCAAGTTTGAATAACCAATCAACTTATTATAACAAACTTTTAAACATATGACTTAAAAAAAAAACATGAGTAAAATAGATATTATCAGCATATCCCAGCATGCATTGGGTGAATGTATAAAAGCACAGTCACACCAACAGACAATTTAAAAACACAATTCACTTTATACTTTGTGGGGACAGGAGCTCCTAGGGGAAAGCAACACCAACAGGGGGCTAAAAAAACTAGTACACAGTAGTCAAAACATCATTACTTGTGTGTAATTCATGCATAATAAAGTTTTTTTCTAAGTTGTTTTATCCTTTTTGTCATGGATTCATCGGCTCTCACAAAAGAAAATTACTTCTATTCACCTTCTACTTCATCGTTGGGACATTGTCCACCTGACTTGTGATTGAGGAAGCATAGCGCTGTCACAAATGTGTTTACATTTTTTAATGGAAGTACTTAGAAACATTATTTCACGTTATGTGACTTTACCTAAAAAAAGGTTTAAGTGCGCATCACCCTGACATTAAGTACTGTGTGTGTGTGTGTTGCCATACTGTCTTCCTATAACGTCTGACCGAAACAGAAAAGATAAAGACAAACACTAATTTGTATGTATTGGCTGTACTGCTCCTCTGCCTCTCATTAGCTTCTATTAATCTATTTACCCTTCACGGTGCCCTGACACCACCCCCAGAACCCCAGCCTTTGCCAAAATCAAAGTGACACTGGCTCCGCAGGCGAGGTTGGGAGGCCATGAGGTCATACCAATGATGGCACTAGCTGTCGACCGGTGAGATGTGGGGGCCCGTAGGCGGAGGGGTGCTAGGTGCCTGCGAGGGGAGAGTGAAGGGAGTGTGCCGGGGGAAGTGAGACATTCATTAGGAGAGCCAAGCTGACGCTGTCACCCTCACCCTCGCCTGCATCTAAGGAGCCTGCTCAGACACACGCCAGCCTCAGCTGCCACCAGACCGCTGCTGTGCTCTGCACCAACGCACACTGTTTGCATGTGCATATACTTACTGTACACTTTATACGCGTGTGTGCAATTGAATGTTAAAACGCTGTTTTACGCTGTGGACCGCGATCACAGAAATGCTATTTCAACCAAAGAGGCAGATGATAGAGTGGAGAGAAAAAGATGCAGGAGCAGAGAGAGACATACAGTGAGTCTATTATAAAATACTAGTTCAAGTTCATGGTTCATCTGCTGAGGCTGTACGCTTATTTCAGGGGGTTCTGATGACAAATGAGACAAGCATGTTCCCTCAGTCATCTTGCACGCCCGTGAAAGCAGAGCCCATTTTATTGGGCCCTCTAATGCGATGAGAGGCCAGGAGTCAATTACTGTTTACTTATTCTCCCTCTGCCTGAACACAGACTTGTTAACGCTTCCTAATAATGAGCTGCAGTGAACAAAAGGGTTACACTAGATCCTTTTGACTCACAAAAAGGAAAACATTTTCCATTCTTTGTGACCCATCACTGACGCTTGATTTAAAAAAAGAATGAATAAAGAGGTGAGGGACATGGGAAATGTTCAACTTAAAAATGTAATGTTCTAGGCTTGTATTGTTAATACAATCAATGCGGATGTGGATGTGCAGTCAGGCACAATGATACACCAGGAAATCCACTTGAACTGATGTATTGTAGACAGGTGTAGGGCAGACGACGCTGGCACAACCTGTGTTTATTAAGCAGAAATATATACAAAGTATTATTACCATGCACAACTTTAATACAACGGAAGCAATATGTGGTAACTCTTTAACACCTGAATGGAAAGGAACTCACATGTTTACTCAGACAAGGATTGATTACAGTAGAGAGCAGGGTTCTAGGGCCGGTAAGGGCAAGAAGGGCTCAAACCTGAACTCAATCCCCCTTTACAGGCTCTACTGAAGCCAGGCCCCTCCCACTTCCTGCTCCTCCTCAATTGAAAGGTTGAAATTGTCAAATTAGAGCTGTGACAAATTAAAGTGTGAACTATTCTACAGTGTCAGAAGCTTTAGAGGATGCTGTCTTCACACATTTTGTTTGGAGAATTGCACCGTTCAATGTGCTGGACTATCCAGAATATTCTGTCAATCTCTGCTTGTCACACATTTTTTTTTTTATTTAAATGCTATGACTTTCTTTTTAAGAATGATACAATTCCTTTTCAGCCCGTGTGTTTCTCAAAATGTACCTTGGCTCAGATAATGCACAGTGGAAATAAGATAATTAATTCCACTGCATTATATTTTAATTGACTCCAAATGAGGTTGATCTTTGCCAAATCAGGTTATGAGAACCCCTGGCTTTGTTCATTTGTTTTAATTAAACATAAGAGGAGAGGTGAAAGAAAAAAAACACTGGCACATTGTTAGTGTAATTAAAGATTAATTCCATAATATTATGTGTGTGATAATGTCTCTAATGTCGAGTAAAGATATCTATATTTTAAATACAAACAGAGTGGTTAATTTTAGATAATCTAACACAAAACCTGTCACAGGCGCTCCTACTCCTATTCATTGGGCATTACCAGCGCACCATGGATCACAATCCATGTGTCATTTCTCCTGTCGAAAAGATGTTTTTATGCGAGGATAAACCGAGGGGCAACTGTTTGAGTGCTGAGTCAGGTATTGTTAAGGTGAATACTTCATTGTGCTGACATGACAGAACAAGATTCAAAAGTTCAGTTTTCAAGATTAATAGACAGGAAGTCAACCATGGATATGACAATTTTAAGATTATGATAATTGCAACAACAAAAAACACGGTCATGGCGCCATCTTAATGCACACCATCACAACATCAACAAAGATATGCCGACTGCATGTTCTTTAATTCCCTCCTCTGACACAGAGCCATGCATAACTAGAACATTGCTCCTGCATGCTGATAAGATATACATGTAATATAGCCAACAAAGTCACATTGTGTTTATTATTGTCTACAACACATATACAGGTACCTAATAGGACCAACCTGTCTCTTAGAAATGTATATAACAATTTGTAACAGCAAAACATTTTGACAGAAATGTTAGTCACATTGCATTTATAACCATATAATGAGAACATTTTTCATAAATATCAGGCAAGTTACAAAATGTTACTAATATTATGGATGCGCAAAATATTCACAGACAACGCATTTCCTTTATTTTCCCTACGATATCAACGTTACAATACAAAGCAACTAAAGCATAGTGCAACTTGTTTGGGTTAGTTAAAGTGGTTCCAGCACTAGGTCAAGGTTAAAGAATCATTATGGAAAAATATTTTAAAAAGTCAACGGTTAACATTGAACCAAAACATTGTTTTTTGTTTGTTTCCTGAACTTCCATGCAGCTATTCCGTTTCCTGCTAAAATGCAGTTGACCAGAGAAATGCTGTGTATAGGTTATATACATGTAACCTCTAGGATAAAGGTCTGGATGGACTCCTTTCTTGCAGTAAAAGTTAGCTTTTAATTGCCTACATCAAATGTGGATATTTTTTAGACTCATAATAGGAATAATAATAATAATAATAATCTTGTTAATTTTTGTAAGTCTCATTTTGTTTTAAATTTGTGCATCTGTCCAAGAAATGTCCCTAAACTGAGATATCTTCTATACAAATAGTTATTTGGGGTAAAAAAGTCCAATTAGATGTATTATGAATCTTGATTATTTTGAAAAAACTCCTCAGGCCTATTCAGTGAGCCTGTTTTCATTCCACCTGAATGCTTAATTACCTAAATGAACTCATTATGTACTTCACTGGACTGATTTTGTCCAAGGTCAAGTCTGATAGAGATTTAAAGTGACCAGTCTTTAGGCCTGAGAGACGAGGAACAGTGTCGAGTGCCAAGAAGAGCATGTAGAAAATGAGAGGGGAAAGGAAATGATGGGGTGCAGATAGGTCTCAAACGAACAATTATTTTCATTGTTGATTTATCCGTCAATTATATTCTCAATGAATCGATTATTCTCGTCTATAAAAATATGTTTATCTGTGTTTCCCAAAGCCCAAGACGACACCCTCAATTACATTCAGCTTAAAGAAGTAAAGAAACCAGAACATATTCCTATTTAAGGAGCTGGAATCAGACAATTTTGACTTTTTTTTACAAAATAATAATATATCTAATATAATATCAAAATAGTCTGTGATTAATTTAATAGTTGACGACTATTCTACTACAAGATGTCAGCTGACAACATGTCCGTTTCTCTCTTTTATCCTAATGGATCACACCTACAGCTGGAGCAGGAAAATACTGGAAGTCCTCAAACAAGTACCACGGGACCATGTCACTGTTTTTTCTGTTTGGCCTGTATTCTGCATAATAGACAACAACACTGTTGGGTTTTGTTTGTGGCTACATCGCAAAAGAGTTGTAAATCATGAACGAGAGTTATTTTGCATTTTGTCATGTTGCTTTGGGCAGGATGAGTGTGATGAATAGGCCGACAGTGTAGGGGACAAATGAGTGAAACAACATGGGGAGAGTCATAGGTCCCACTTACTATTACGCCCGAACAACTGCACTGGTCCCCCCCCCCAAAAAAAGAAGAAAAAAACCTATCATACATTTTAATATATTAATAGTTAAAGAGGCTTTATCATATTGTTTGCTTTGATATAATGTATGTATCCTGCTTTATGTTTTGCAAGCAAATGGGACCCTCTGCTCTCTCCATCTCTTATCTGGCTCTGCTCGACTCCTGTTCCCGGGGACCATGGGGAAGGACAAGTCCTGGCTGTCCTGGCTCTTGACAGAGGAGATAAATCACTCAGCACACCGGAGGATAGCCTTCCAGTCGGCAAGGGAACTTCATTATCCCGCCCCTGCCACACATTACCATGCAGATCGTCACTGATTGGGCCGGCGCTGTGGCGTGCGCAGCCTACTTCTGTCACCGCCAGAGGAGTCTCAGATCCGTCTCCGTGTTGAGGAGAGGAGAAGAGAGGAGGATAGAGTTGTAGACACAAAAAGAAAGGTGGAAGTGAGAGATGATATTTTAAAATGAGAAGATTTTAAGAGGAAGTGGGAAAATTTCACTAACACCCCCTCGATACTGGGATATTTGGTATAAAAAGGTTGTAACACAAGTTGGTTTCTGTTGACGTCAGCAATACTCTGCAAATTCAAGTAAGCATATTCTGTGTAAATTCCACTATGGTGTACTTTCTTCAAGCAAGGAGAGGCCCAGGAAAACCACAATTTCTACTTTTTTTTCTCACACTATTCTGCGTCAACACTTTCACTCCAACACCTTGTATGTTTTTGAAAAAGAGTCATTTTCTTCACCACAAACCACCCATCTTGAGACCTCATGATTTATTTATATAGATCAAACTTACATATGATTTATAGAACACTAAAAATATTTAATTAGTACGGCTTCTATTGCCTTTCTATGTCATCCAATGTGATTATATGAATACAGCTTGGTTTTGTTAATAATCTGTTACACGGTTCAGGGAAAATTAACATTGTTTCACAAAACAGAAGTTGCATATGGCCAGTTAAAGCTATTGAAGATGTATAAACACAAGAGCAAGAGTGAGTGTGTGTGTGTGTGTGTGTGTGTGTATGTGTGTGGTCTTGAGGCACAGGGTAATGTGATCCATGCTTGTCTTTGCAGTCAGCATGTGTGGGATCGGTGCCCTCCCATCTCACTAAGTAAGCGCACACACATTTACAGAATTTCCTGGCAGAGATCAGTAAGTGATCGACACCATGTTTGAGTGTCAACTTCAATTAATTTGAATGAATGCCTGTGTGTGTGTGTGTGTGTGTGTGTGTGTGTATGTGTGTGTGTGTGTGTGTGTGTGTGTGTGTGTGCGCCTGCCTGCTCAGACACAAGCAGTCCGGTGCCCTTGTGTGCGTTTGTCTTTTTGTGTCTTGCTATGCTGGCAACAGTGTGTTAAGTGGCAAAGGGACTGTGACAGAGAAAGGAAGGCGGCATATGAAACTGTAGACTACTTCTGTACAGTGATCAATCCTTAAAACTGGAACAATGGAATATGTGAAACTACACCATTTCATTCCGCTGTGCCTCACAGCAACACAAATTGTCATATTTTAGCCAAGCGTGTCGCAGAGATAAGTATAATTAACTAGGCATGTACTTCACAAAAATAACTTTTAATTACATGTTGTTATGAACTCCATCTGTTGTCCATCTACGTTGCAGACGGTATACATTTTTACTCGTGGAAACATCCACTGTGATGCACCCAGACTTCAATGGGGCCAGCCTGGCTGAATCTCTCGCACTCTCAGACTCTTTTCCATCTTCTGGGCATCGAGGCATCGAGCTGGATCACTGCATCAATGAGCTGTAATCTAAATGCACTGAACATTTTACTTCATTTATTGGCACACAACCTGTGAAATTTAATGGAGAGAAGAGGATGAATATGAGAAGGGGAAACACAATGTCCAGAATGTAGTGAATTGTAGATATAATAAATTGAAAAATATATAATATAATATATATAATTGTGCTTATCACAATATTTAAGTATTGAACCAAGTAAAGAATTAAGTTTATAAATCATGCAATTTTAAATATATATACTGTATATATTAGATATATTATCATATGTATGTATATATATATATATATATATATATATATATATATATATAGTATATACACAGTTGTTGGAGGTGTTACATCATGAAGTTATTGGAAAGACACCTCAGTGTAAGTGATGGACCGTCAGCCTGCAGATATCAAGAACGGCAGCAATGCATTGTGTTATCATCACTGGGAGTGGGAGGATGGGCAGGAGTTCCAGGTGTTCTTAACAAGAATAAAAGTGACATCTGAAATTAACAAACATTTCAATCCACACTTCCGAACCATGGGGTGAGTGCAAATGAAACAGAGAGGAGCGTGACTGCTCCACCTCTCAGCCTCCAGTTCTCACTGCTGTCAGCAGATGTCAGTTAGCTTCTGCCTGTGCCACTGTCTCCATCCTTCTCTCTGATGACACCAACTCGTGATAACATTCTGTAATCAGGTATCAGCAGAAGAGCGCATTGAGAAACTACAAGGATCCATTCTTTCTACCTACGCTTTATATTTTTCACTCTACCTTAAACTTTTATATGCCCTCCCCGCTTTCCCCGTCTAACCCTCCCTTCCTCACCCCCAGTCCAGGTATTGTGCATCGGAGGATCCCCAGGGTGTGTGTGGGCTAATTAGGCTGAGGCAGTTCGGAGGGAAACACAGGTGTTAGCCAGACCGTACTCGCTGTACAGAGTAATGACTGTACCGAAGCCCCTTATCCCTCCACCCTCCCCCCCAGGGTAATTTGTCGCTACTCTGTATAACCATGCATCTCTCTGCTCCACTTCTGTTTGCTTTTCATTAATTCTTTTTATGCGGTTATTTGTTAGCATTATTTATGGCCCACACAAATATTAACACCATTCGAAGGAGATACAACAATGACTTTGCCACTGTGGTCCTTACCTGAGTCGCGAGGGTTAGATCTGTTGATGTGTCTTTAACAGATCAAGGTGGTCTGTTATTGTGTATGTACATGTGTGTGCTGCTGCGTTAGCATAAGCTTTGTTTTACAACAGCTGTCAGAAATACTGTATAAGTTAATTTGTCAGTTTCCTCACTGTTTAGTGCTTCAGTATCACGTATGTCATGCATCACATTTCAATAGTGAAATAATACTAGTCTCTCCTCTAATAATCATATAGGACAATAAATGACTGAGCAAATCTCAAGAAAAAAAACTGAGCAGGAGAACGTTCTTCTGCTTCTTACTTCTGATTATTAAATTATGGCTAGGGAGCCGAGTAAAAAATTTATAAGCACAAATCGACAGAGAGTTGGAGTAACAGACAGTAAAAAGAGAAAGCAGAAAGGGTGAGTGATGGGAGGAGTGTGTAAAAAGAAGTTGTTGAGACAACTGCAAGATAGACAGAGAGAGGATGAAGAGGGGGAAAGAGAGAGCACGCTACTGTTAAGTGCATAAGTGGCAATATGCACCCAGTCAGGTGGAACTGGACCTGGTGAGAGAATATTGTCCTAGGTCAAGCCGAGTCAGAATCACTTGGGTGACTGTTGCTCACTAGAGCAGAACACAGCTGAGGAAGAAATCGGGTGCAAACCTGAGTCAGCGCCATTTTACCACTTACTTTGTAGAAAACACACTCTGTGCTACCATCATGATACGAAAGATGCTTATCAAAACAACTATATTATTCAGTTATTCGCTTCCTTCCTAAACGACTTTCTACCTCGCACCGACATGTGGCAGGGTCAGACATTGCCCGCACGTTGTTATCGCATTTATATTAATGACAAACCCACACAATTCAGCAAGCATTGTGCAATGTCTATTTGCTACAACAAATATCCAAAATTTCTTTAAGATATTATTTTTGGCTTCGGAAAGGGAAAGAGCGAGCGAGAGCGAGAGAGAGAGAGAATGACAGGAGGCAAAGGTTCGCGCATCATGTACCAAGGACCCCATGAACCTTGGTACATGGGGCGCCGGACCTATCGAGTGAGCTATACTGTACCGGGGTGCTCCAGACATCCAATATTTGAAATGAGTGAAAGCTGTCCTGGAAAACAACTCACTATTACAAAGTTACAACCTGATACAGCTGATCTGTTTGCAAAAAACAACTTGGTAGTATTTAGTTTGACAAGTTAAAGAGATCCCAATAGGTTTCATCCGCGCTCATAAATCAGATACTGTATATTGTACTCTCGATACCTAGAGTTCCTCAACACCTCAGATCCTCAGCCCCAGGTTCACAGCAATCAGTCCAATCCTCAGCCTGCTACCATCCAGTTAGCTAGTTCCCAGTCCGCTCCTCGGCCTGCTAGCATCCAGTCTGTTTCCCTGCCTGGTAGCCTCCAGTGTGCTTGGCAGCCTGCTAAACTGAGTCTCTCCCCCAGGTTTTTAGGGAACAGAATCCCTAGATGGAAGCATGTAGCATCAATCCTTGAAGCCGCCTTGCTCCATCTTGCCAGTTCCTGCAAACGGGTCCCAGCGAGGTCTCGCCAGTTCCTTCGTTGGGGGTCTCAGCTGACGTCTCACCAGTCCCTGCATCAGGGGTCCCAGCTGACAGAGACGTTCCTGCGTCGACGAACCCTAGTCCTCATTTTCTGTGGGCGGTCTGGCGGACACCTGCTCCTTGTTTCATATTGGCGGTGCAGCCGACAGCTGTGCCTTATTCCCAGTCGGCGGCCTAGCCAACACCAGCTCCTGGTTGCCAGTCGGCGGTCAGCTAATACCTGCTACTAGTTCCCAATCGTGGGTCTGACCAACACTTCTTCCTTGTTTGCTCTTGGCAGTCCTGCCAACACTTGCTCATGTTTCCAGCCAGCAGAGGGGTTCCGCCACCATCTTTGTACTCCAGAGGGGTCCAGTCTCTGTCACCAACCTCTGGACCATCCTTCAGAGGGATGAAGCAAATGTCGCTGACCTCTGGTGGTGCGTCGCTGGTTGGTCATGCTCACCATTCTACTTCCTGTCTTTTCCTGCCTTCATACTCTTATGCCCTTTTTTTGCTCCACTCGTGTCTAATCCCGATTGCGTTGTATTTGCAACTGAAACCATAATAACTTAAACAACCAGATACTCCTCAACAAGATGATCGTCAAACTGATTTCTTATTTGTCAGAATTTGCTTATTTCACCCACAGTTTACACTGTCCTTTCAAAATGCTTCTCTCTCTTTGGCAGAATTCTGCAACTGTTTAATCCTCTTCAAAAAAAACCTCTCAACAGCCCTTTGTAACAACATTCAAGGTATCAGTACAAACATATTGAATTAATTAAACAAATTACCCACATCTAATTATTACCCATGGAGTCAATTATTATTTAATTGAAGCCATTTAGTTCGTACTGTCAAACAATGGAGGTGATTATGATAAGGTGACTCACTGGATCTACTGAATGCATGTGGGTGCCAGGGAGACATTTTGGCATAGATAATTGTTAACTACATTTTTTTTAAATCTGTTAGATGTGTTGAATTACTTGTAAATGTAAAATGAAAGGATCCTTAATAGTGCTGCATCATAGAGTGTATAAAAGTAGATGACATCGTGAAGTCACCCATTGTTTTGTAGACTGCCATTTTGAAGCCTTGAGTTGAGCAATTTGACTGTCGCCATATTGGATTATGGCCGTCGCCATCTTGGCTTTTTTGTCACCAATGAATGAAGTGACCATATTTAGGTGGCGGAGGAGTGACAGAGACGTCATATATGGCTCTGGTAGGGTAGCGACCTTTCAATCACAAGGTAGCCCCGCCCTAAAGCATACTCGGCTTTATGGTCTATTTTACTCTAAATGGGACCATAATTTACTGAATGAACATCATTCTGTAATGAAGAATACTTGAAACTAGCCATTGAGACCATAAACTCATGTTTACAATGTTTACTGAGGACATAAATCGAGTAAGAAGTAGGGTCCTTTTCTTACAGACTTCTGTAAATTTGGACTTCTTTTTGCAACCAGAGGAGTTGCATCCTGCTGGTCAGTTTAAGACACTCCCGCATTTGCTTTACTCTCCAGAACTGGAGGTTGCCGCCTGTGCTGCACGTAGTGTGTCAGTGTTGTTGCACTGACAGCAGAGTTATCATCCGAGGAGTAGAAATACTTTTAAGCACTTCTTCTACTGAGGTCATTAGGGTTTGGGTAAAATGTTCAGAGCCAAATGCCACCTCTATGTCCTTGGGGGCTTGAGAGCAGAGCCAAGGTTTCTGCCAACTGCACGCGACCAGCCAGGTGACACATTTTGCTCCCATTCATTGTGTATGGGAAGAGACTGATTCAATGCATAAAGCTTGCTGGGATACCTGCGATGCGGACCCAGCTGTCGGTGCGACGAGAGGGCAAGACGATTTCAAAAATTAAAATGATGCTTACATCAAGCCAATTAAGCTGCAGCACTGAACAGTATATCCGGAAAATGCAAAAGCAAGACTTTTGATAGTGTGCCGTAGTTGATGATCTTGATGTACAAAGAAAAAAAAATGTTTCCACATGTGACTTTATATATTCCAAGTGTAAGCAGTGATTTTGAAGGCGATAGTCAAGTCCTTTAAACCCATAAGCACCATACTGCACCACTTGAGTTCTGGGTTTGCCTCCCTCAAAGTTCAGAGTCTGCATTTAAGGGGCTCCAGATGCAGCCACTTTTTAACCTGTGCACGAATGCCCTTTTACATTTGTGTAACAGGCCATGGGCCACCCTGTTGGGATCCACCCCGTACAGTATCCTTGGAAGAGCGTAGGTGGTGAGTATCTCCAGCTTCTGCAAGGGTTTCATTGTGGACTTCGAGATTGTCGATGGGTTGTCCCTGGCCAAGGGGACAGCAGATTGCAGATGCTACTGTCTCCAACTTGTCTCGCCTGTTCTGGTCCTCACCATCAGCCTCTGTAGGCATCCTTAATGAGTACCCGTATCTGCTCATTCACTCCCTTACGTTCCAGTACATCCAAGATGTGCCCATGGGACAGTGTCAAAAGCCTTGGCAAAGTTGATGATTACCATGGCCAGTGGTGGGGGGGGGGGGGGGGGGGGGGTCAAGGGACTCTTTCCCTGCATTCCTTCCAGGCCACCAGCAGTAACCACTTGGTTGTGTTTGAGCCAGCAGCCGCAATAATGCATTGTGCAGAGCATTGGAAGATGGCAAGCGCAAAACAGATGTACCAGATATAATGTAGCTAAACTTCAGAAAGGTGTCGGATAGTTTTGGAGTTAACTGTGTCTCAGGAGATTCACTATTAATCACAGAATGATGTGAAAACAACAATTTACTCACTCACTACATCCTTAGTGAACTAGCATTATTACTAGAAACTTAGATGACAGTGATGTGGCATGCTACAATAAGTTGGATTTTAGAGATATGGAGGGGCCATTGAAAACATTTTCTTTTTGCAGTAAAGTACTTCTTATGCTACCTTTACGACTTTCAGTGCAAATGCAGGAAATACTGTAATAAACATATAGTGCATCAAAAAGGAAGGGTGTGAAGGTCAGGGCAGGCAGATTACAATCTCTGACATTTAACCATGCTCTTTCATGAACCTTAGCCAAGTGGTTTTATTTGCCCAACCTGTATGAGTCAAAGCAATCAAAGAAGCTTGGTAGCAAACATTTAAGTCACCGTTACTGAAAATAATTTGAGCTTTAGCAGAACTGCCCAATATCAAAGTTATTCTTAACTCTATAGTCTTTTTATCTGAGGCTGTATGTATGTACTGTATGTATAGGGGCACAGCTGTCAATTGACCAAAGGGTGAGCTGAATCAGATGGCAGGGATGAATGCAATAAGGCCAGCTAGACCCAAATGTGTAATGACAGTTTACTGGGAATATCTGGCAGAGGGCTCTGGTCAGGATGATTTCTCTCAACTCCAAATTAACATCTGTGTTTACTCATTAGTTTTTTGAATATGTATGTGTAGCTTGTCAGTGCAATGTGTTTTGGCAGCAAACTTTCAAGTTTGTGAAATCCTTTTAGACCAGCATGAAGGCACTATACATGTCACAAAGCATTTTTCTTTTTTTCCACTTTTTAAATTCCAACTGTAATTGGTTTAAGTGATGGGTTTTGTTAAGTGTCAAAAGAACCAGTAGGGCTTACACAGTACTATCTGTCACATAGAGTCCCAGACTCTATGTGACAGATAGTAGTGGTGTAACAGACCACCGTCGATACGGATCGCCCCTCACGGTTCGGCACGCATTTAAACCGCAGATTAATTACAAAGCTTAAGGTCAACCATCACAGTGTGAAATACAGTTTTACTAACGATCGTTCGGTAAAATATCGGCATTTATGCTTTTCTAGTCGCCGATCTCTGATAATGTTCCATTGTAAACAACCAATCTGTGTTTAAATTGAGAGGAGAAGAGCTAGTAAGTTTGGCAGCATTGCTAATGTTTAACGATCAAAGGTTCCGTTCGGTTACATTATGATACATTTAGGCTCTGTTCAGGGAAAATGAGTATTGGGCGGAGGTAAATTATAACATTATCATGATGTGTTCACATGTAATCCCGTAAAATGTAGTGTTTGTGACAAACTTGAATAAAAGTTAGAAGGATATTTTTTCCCAGCAACATAAATAGATATTAGAGATGAATTATGACCGGTTTACAATACCTCTAGCAGCTTATAATACATCATTAAAACTACTAATGACAAGATTTGTCCTAATCCATAAAAAAAACAATCATATATTTCCAAATTATTGAAATTGTGTTTTTAATGTAGAAAAAAAACCACTCTAAATTACTATAACAAAGTAAAAGGATAACATTTAGAATTTCTGATGGTTTACACTAACTTCAGAGCGGTTGAAACGATTTTTGGATGGAGCCTTGTAGACCAGCTGCTATAATCAGACAACAAAGGGATCTGTATCTTCCAATAGGATCATCAATGATCAACAATTAGTAGCAGCGGCAAAAATCAGGGATCTTTAAAAGTTACGTTTGCTCCCTTTTTTCTTTTGTGCTGATCCAATCTGTGATATGATCTGAACCGTGAGTTGTATGTTTTGCTGCACCACTAGTAGGGGGAGTAGGATAGGAAAGAAAGAATAGTTGGTAAGAAGTCACTGCCTGACATTTGCTGCAGACACAGGTAAGCGCAGACAGGGGAAGTTACAACACAAAGATGATTGGATAGTAAGCTGATCACTCGTTCATTTGCACTCTTTCACCCTGGGGTCGGAAGTGTGACACGAGGCGTTTGTTCATTTTTCCACTGCTGATGTCAGTTGTTTTTTTTAATCAGCACCACCAGTCTGTAAGTAGTGCAGGTGTGGCTCAGAGGAGCGGTAATGCTGAGGATGTGTGAAATTACACTCGTTATGGGGGTAAGAAGAGCTGCACAAAATAAGCATTGTAAAAGTTTGGCTTAGCTACGGATTGTTAGACTGTGTGGGAATTTAAAAGTTCTTAGCTCCAAATGTCCTCCTTTACCAGACACAACACTTTGGAATATAGAATAATTAACAGAAACATGGGTCTGCTTTTCCACTTGATAGCTGTATCATTTAATTCCTTCTCTTTATGTTTTAAAACAATTATTTGCTGTGTTCCAATTCTATGAAATCAAAATTTAAATATATTTTCCTTTTTTTACATATCTTAGAGCCTGGAGGCTGAATCTACCATACCTTCATACTATGTTGATAATGAGAGAATAGTTGTATTTTATGATGGGATTTATGTTAAAACCTAAACACATTAGTAGTTTTAGCAGAGGCACCAAAACAACATGTTTACATTGAAGTTACACAGCCCTCTGGCAGCTGTAGTAATGATGACAGGAGCTAAGGAGGAAGTCAGGTAACTGGCTTCAGAGCGGCAAAGTCCACAGAGCGGAGGTTGGGGTGGATGGACGGATGAATGGGTCAACAAAACCCCAGATTTCAACACAGGAGACTGCTGTTTCCCGTTTCCAACAGACATTCAACATTATTTTTTAAAGCATAACTATGATTGCTCAGAAACCTTCACTTACATATTCAATTTTGTAAAAATGACTACAAAAGATCCTTTAATTAATCTTAACAAAATTTACATTTTAACCCAAACCACAACCAAACCCTAGCGTTGTCACATCACACATTTGTGATGCGTGCAATTTATATTTTAAAGTGATTTGTCTGGAAGGCAGACACAAATGATGATGTCCTGCTGACAGGGGCTGCAGATCAGATCAGATTACAAAATAGAGCATGGACTTGCATTTTCCGTTTAATTTCTGTCTATATCACTCTAGATCCATCTAGATCAGCTACATCAGGACCTACATGAAATCATAAGATCTGACTACATCAGTACACGTCTGACCAGAGATCTTTGTTGCATATCGTTCACCCTGCAATTCTGGAAATTTCTCTCTCTTTTATCCAATAAAAGTCATAAAATAACCACTATTTCTGCCTCTCTTCTAGTGAATTTGACCGCAATAGCATGAAATCACAAGGATCATCAAAGCCATATAAGGCAATGCAAAATAAGACCCAGCTTGAGAAAAAAAAAGGCGACAAATTGGCACCTTTGTGTGTGCTCTCCCAGTGGTCTGACTGAAGGTGAGAAACAAAAAGGTGACATTCCAGATATCACATTTCAAAAGACAATCACATACACATATGGCATAGTCTGAGCAGTGTTTTTCTTGATAATTGAAATTATCAGATATTATTCTGACAATGCACTGAAAGCATAGAAACTCCATATTTTTACATTTCACACTCTGATCTGGAGCTACCGGAGGTTTGCAATTGTCTGACAGGCAGCTATTTAAGTATTTAGTAGTGAGTGCACTTTGAATGAAAAGATAATCTGAATATATATATAAATAAATATATATATATATATATATATATATATATATATATATATATATAGACCAAACACTGACCAATCCTCATGTCCAAATATGGTCTTTTTAGTGACTTGACACTTTTATCACAAATGACAGATAATGATAATGATATCTGCTCCGCTAGTCCATTACTGTGGTGGTCAATGCGAAGTAGCCTCTCTACACAGGCCACTCGACCACCCAGAGGCCTTGCGTTATACTCCCAGAGAGCCCCTGTTATCCCCTTATCAGCAAGAAGGGATGTACACTCCAGCTGTGAGAGTTTGATGTCTCGGCAAAGGTAAAAGCTTTAGAAATGTGGACATCCCACTATCTTAACAGCGGGTTGACATTTTGATAACAAAGATGATGGTTTAACCTTTAAGTGTAATTGAAGAAAAGTAATGCCTTTCCTGCAAGCTTTCTTCACTGGCGAGTTGCTGAAATAAAGAATTCAGTTAAGGATTTTCCATTTCCTAATCCAGAGTTCAATGTAAAGAGCCCTTATTTCAAAGCCTTTTAGGGCCTCATTCATTTTTATGAGTGTTTTTCTTGTCAAGTCCAATTCTTGTCTCTGCCGCTCCAACCCTGAAACTATCAAGAAGCCTTTATTTTCCCTTTTGAATAAGAATCAAAGAACCTCTAGGTGAGGCCTCAAACACATCTTACAAAATATTCCTTTGGCGGGTTATGCCTAATGTTTACTTGGCATGGGCCCGTGCCCAGAGGCAGCTGCCCTTATTCCCTCTTTGACACCAGTGTTGTCTTGAGCTACAAGAGGAACCCTCTTTGCCCACAATTAATTTCCGCCAGAGCCATAATATTCCTCTGGCGTCTGTATTAGACTGGCAGTGACATTGAGGTCCATGGTCTCTGAGCCTGATCTTGAATAGCTGTCTATTCAAGACTTTCCTCCTGCCCACCCAACGATATACATGTGCAGAGACCTTTCTCTCCACCTTCTTACCTCCAAATGTCTTTCAGTGAAATGTTAAAATCCCCTGTGTAGTTTGCAATGCATGTTTACTCACGTTTGATAGTGAAACATTAAATCAGTATAAAAAAAAGAGAAAACGGAAAGCATTGTTCAGAATACTTTGTTTATTTTACCATTAACAGCAGTGGAATAGATGTTTATTTATTTTATACACATATACAGTGTATATACATATATATATATATATATATATATATATATATATATATATATATATACATACATACATACATACATACATACATACATACATACACACACACACACACACTAGGGGTGTAACAATACACGTATTTGTATTGAACCGTTCCGTACGAGGCTCATGGTTCGGTACGCATTACAAACCTAACAATACGTTTGAATAATACTAGTGCATTTGGAAAATGCAGAAGCTTCAATTGTGGGAAATATAATGTTCTCTCGGTGGAGCCACTGCGCTCAACATGGCAACCCACCCGATGTAACAGATACTCCCACCACGGTAGAACAACATTCTACACGCTATGCTAAACTAGCTTACCCCACTAGGACACACACAGTCCCCACTTCTTCAGACCATAATTCTTGCTTTGTAAAACAAAACAAAACCCCAAACAGAGAATCAAATGTCTGACCTAACCTCGCGCATGACGGGATGCTTCGTCATTAACGGACAATGCATATAGTCAGAATCAATGTAATTAACACAATGACAAGAACAAACTCACAAGAACCAGTCACATATATGACAACAAAGCATGACAAATCAATCCAGCAACACTGCGGCGCTAAAACATGTATTCCGCCACAAACTGAAGAGCACGGGCCATTCAAGTATTATTCACATCAGAGGAAACAATATTAACCATATCATAAAAATGACACCATAGACAAATGAACAATAGTAACGCTACTGCAGATGTAAAAACACAAAGGCAGTTCACTTACCAAAGCTGCTTTTCACTTAAAGACAAAGTCCATCCTCCTTTCTTTGTTAACAAAGAGTTTAATGACTCGGTTGTACAGAACATCGGTGCGGTTCAGTTCCAGCCAGAGGTCCTCCTGCGAACGTGTTTGTTGAGTTGTAGATCCACTCGGGTCTCTCCAAAAGTTTTCAAAAGCACCGTCGCTTGTAAGTGTCCTGTCGTGCTATGGTGTCGTGTTGCTGCCTTGGTTAGCCAACTCAGGATAGCGTAGTGTAGCTCCAAACACCAAGACGCTCAGTTGTAAATATAACTTATTCTTAGCCATAAAATGGGCAAAGCTTCTCCGACGCTGTCAGACAGAAATACTGTTCGTACAAATCCTTTTCCTGGCTGGGTCACTGCTGCTAGCTGTGTAGTTGGCCGACCCTTTCTTACGATGTCCAGTTTTTCTGGAAATGTCCTTGAGAAATCCATTTCTCCTCCTCCTTCAGCCATTGAGTGTTAAAAAAACAAAGCTACACCAAGCAAAACGCTAAAAACGTCATGTCAATGTCATAACTTCTTACATATCTTTCAACTTGAACTCTTACTACTAACTTCTGCTAGCTAGCTTCAGCGTCAAAAGAGCCACGGTAGCCCACTGCCCAATCACGGTGCACGTTATTGCTGAGCCAGCCGCACGTTAATGCTGACGTACTTGTAGGCTACCTCGGTAGCTCTGGCACGTCAAAGAATACGCCCAACATGTCAAACTAAAGATCTGATTGGTTGAACACTATGACAATCAATAATATCGTGCCCATATAATTTAATCTGCAAAGTCTACCTAGAGGGCCTTGGGCCTCTCTTCTTACCTAGAGACATAGGGGTGAAATCTGATTGGATAAAAGCTCTACTTAAAACAAGCTGCACTGGAAGGAGCGCTGCAGGCTGGAAGCAGAGCAACTGAGTAAGACAGTAACTGTGCAATGAGAAAATAAGCTAATGGGGAAAATAATTAGAATACATGTAGTGTATTTGTGAAAAATTATAAAATAGCTATAATTTTGTGATTCTGTTTAGGCCAGCAGAGAAAGCTTTGCTGGTCCTGACGACTCACCACTGCTGAAATCGGAGATTCAGAATTACAGTGTGTGGAGGAGGAAGAGGTTGCCACAGCCGAAAGTCAAGTAAAGCCAGCTGGTGAGGATAGTGGCGCAACTAGCCCAGTGCATTCTGGTTGATATAGGTTTTCTATCTTTTGAGCAAAGTGAAATACCACAGCCCAGGTTTACTCTGGTCATGTAGCACCAATTTGAAAAATATTTGCGCCTTTGTTTCTACCTCATAGTCAGCCCAGTTTTATGAAAAGACCATATTTCCAACAGTAATACTTCTTTAACCTTTGATTAAAGTTTCAGTTGGATGTCCAGGATCCTCAAATGACATCTGCATGAACACAACAGGGTGAATATCTCTGTCTGTGTGGTAATTATACTGATGCTCGCTCTGTGCCTTTTGAAATCACTACATGAAAGCCACCAAGGCCTCTTTCTGAAATAAACTAATTTACACATCAGTTTGTTTAGCTAATGAGGCCTGTGGTCTTAAATGTGTGACTTTAAAAAAAAATAATAACTACATCTGATATTATACCATCTCATTATTCACAGCATCGGACATTAATAAGAACTCAAGGTGGACGTTGACTATATAACATTTTCTTATATCACTTTTTTAAAGCATCTACATACCTATCCCCTTTTAAATAAAGACCGTTAGCCATTGTGAGATCATTTTTTTCTTCAATTTGTTAATGACCTTTATGTGTAAGCTATGTAAAGAATGTGAGAATGTTAGCCATTGCTCATTTGAGTCTCCTCCTGCGTTCTTTGGACAGCAGACAATGTGTCATAAGTTTCAAACGGTCTCTGAAGTGAGAGGGTTGGGTGTGAATTCAAAAATAGCAAGAAATTACACATTAAATGAGAGGCTACCATTCATCCTAACTGGCATGGTGGGATAATGCTCCACACAGAGTCAACTATACAGAAGCATGGATCATACTAATGCAATAACACATTTTAGTTACAGTTACATTTCTAAGAATGCATCAGCTGTCCAGAGACAGGAAATGCATTTGAAGATTGGTAGCGTGTGCAAGTTATCCACTTGTGAGGTGATAGGGGGATATTTTGGCTCACCAGTAAAAGAGCCCTTTGATCATCCCATTAGTTATATTTCCAAAACAGTGGAATATTTGGCTAGGCTGAAGGAGAAATGGGACATTTTGTGGTCATGATTGCTCTATGCATAAAAAAAGCACTAATAATCATAATTGGATTCTAGGTTGAAACATATAATAGTTGATGATGAGGTAGGAACATTCCGTATGCGTGATATTTTCTTAGGGCCATACGAACAGATTCTTTGACAGCGCCGGTTAAGGTAAAGTACAGTGTTTGTATAGGCCTACAGACATCTTGTCTGTAGCTTCACACAAATCCAACAGGCCACTGTGGGAGACAGTCTGGCTGCCCCTGACTCAACAAACATTGTCACAGCAAACAAATCTGTTCCCAATTTTAATGTGATCAAATAAATTACGGAAACATTTTCCACAGGCTATACGCTTTAACTGAGACATCCAGCTAGCTAATGCCAGGAAGAGAAACATTCAGCCAAGATGTTTCTCCTTCAGGAAAAGCTCTGTGAAGTCATCCTTTCTATCTCTGTGACAGTGAGGGACTGCGAAGTTTAGCCGTCTCTTGAAGCTCCCCAAACAACATTTTGATACAGTTAGGGCAAAGGAAACATGATTATTTGTGCTGTTTCCTTCACAGTAAATGTGCTCTGCTACAGGGGAAAGGAGTTAAACCATGACAAGCTTGTAAAATGAATGACGTGCTAGGGATTCTTTGCCCTTATCACCGTGTGTCTTTTTTCTGGCTGGTGTTTGAGGCGTAATGCCCACCCCTCCCGTCCTAATCATGCCCTCCGCAGAGAGATCCTGGCAGACCTCACATACAGAAAAACCTGTTGATGAGTGGTTGGTGGTGTGGGAGGGATGAGTTGAGTGTTGGGCTCAGGCCAAGGGTAAACCATAGTTGGAGAGTGGGAATAAAACAAGTATGAGCAAATTTAGGACTTTTTAACATGTGTGTATTGTTTTAGAAAGTTGTCGTCTCGGTTTGCATAAAAGTGCATGCGGCAATCGATGCCATCAGTCATTTATGTGTCAAAAATGTATACATATTCAAAAGATATTTTCTCAAGGTTGGGCTGGCAGTTTGGCTGTGTATGGTCCAGTAAGTGGTGATACACTCCTCTGTCCTCAATGTTGCCTCCCACTGTGCCCCTTAAAGAGCAAGGGTTCATGGGAATGACCAATGGGAAGCATTGCTCAGCTACTTCCCACAGCCAAGAGACAGCTGTAATCCTTTAACCCTTCCCCCCATACGAGGTTTATACACACACACACACACACACACACACACTCATAAGCTTTCTTAAACACAATGGAATTTGTAGGTACACACATTTGGGGACGTATACAAAGACACATTCCACAGTACAGTTCCTCCCAGTCGTGCTGTGATACGGCTACTGAATTGATGGTGTTTCTGCTGCAGTGTCCTAGATTGCCTCTGAACATTCATCACTGGACCCTCCATGGAAAGCTGTGGCCACTGGCCTTCACTCAAACCCCATCCCATAGCGCCGGTGGGGCACTGATAAAACAAACAACGCACTGCTGCCTACACAGTGACCCCGAGTCTGCTTCTCAAGACTCACTCTCTAAATCTCCCACAATATGGCATTTCCCCACCTCATTCACTCTCACTCCTTCCCCTTTCTTCTCAAGCTGCACCTCCTTCAGTGTGTTGGCCAATCTCCTTTTTTTTTTTTTTTTTTTATCGGTTTCTTTGTGCCATGTGATGAAGAGGATTTTAGCTAGCTACAGTAGCTGAGGGGGTTGGAAAAGGAAGAGAGGGGTAAGGAGTGAGTAGGAAAAAGGGAGGCAGGAAGGTGGATATGGAAGGGAGGGAGGATGGGGGCTCCTAGTATACAGTCCTCAGAGGAGTGAAGTGAAAGCCAAGCGTGTTCTTCTGAGGAAGTGGGTTCAAGATGGATCTCCTTTATTCGAACACAGTCATCACTCTGCCTCCCTCGCTCTCATACATGTACACCTTTTCACAGGGCATTGTCTTACATACTGTACAGTATAAAGCAACGAGGGCAAGATCATGCAACAACATTTTGTAGATATAAACAATGTGAACAAAATAATGTCGGTTCACATATTGATACTCCGGTTAACATTCATCAATTTTGCATTCCATTTGCAATGTTTTGACATATATTTTGGGCCAAGCACTTTGCACTGCTCGTTTCCATTGCTAGGCTAAAATAGCACCCAGTCGTGTAAGAGCGGACCCTTGTACGAGTGTAGACAGGGACACTGGGGAAAGGTGATGTGTGCACATTAAGTAATATGTGTACACAATCACTACCTAATAACTTCCCCCTATTCGATTGGGAGCCTGCATTGCAGGCAGTGCATATTAGCAGAAAAATAATGCACAAAGCAGAACAATACAATTGTAATAGAATTAGGAGACGACTTAAACCCATTTTGGTACTTGGGCAGTAGTGCCTCTCCCCCGAAAACATCCCTGTTCCCTAATTCATACTTTCAGATGGCCCAGGAGCTATTGATAGGACATAGGACTCAATATTTCCTTGTTGTACTGTTTATACAAAGAAAAGGAGAGGTGTCATAGGCCACCTCATCTGCATGACACTGCCATCACATTACACTGCACCTTGTACCATTCTCACTGGTAGTGCAAAAGCAAGAGTTTAGCTACATTCACGGTCATGAAAATAAATGTTCTCTTTGGGACTACAGTTGCACATACTGGATGTAATGTAGGATATACCCACATTACAATAATGCACTTAAAACAATATTAGTGCAGAAATGTGTCAATACTGGTGTATGCATTCAACTGTGGTTCTTTTGACTGGAGATGCAACACTAGCTAACATGATGATTTGAACTTCCCCATTGTTGACTATTACATAATCTTTCCATTTTAAATTAGTTTACCTTTTCCATACAAAGATTGTGATGAGAAAACTGAATGTTTTTCGGGTTGGTGCATGGCGGCCTCGATTTAGACTAAGAGAAAGAGAGCATGAAAGTGAGAGAGTTGTTCTATACCAAGCCTGTTATTGCGTCTGCCTGGTTGAGCATGGAGGCGTTAATGTCTCACTAATCACATTAACACACACAACGCTCACCCAGTCATGGGGATGGAACAACATGCATTCTCTCTATGGCTTAAGAATCATCCGCTTTTTGATCAGACAGAAGCATTGTAGTGTCAGCAGTTAGAACAAAGATTCCTTGATGGGATCAGGGGGAGCTATCGAGAAGTACTGGTCTCACAGTTAGCTGAGAAGATGCATCATCTGTTTAGTGCTGGAGGACATTGGAAATGAACAAACAATACGAGGATACATAATGCAAAAAAAAGAGCAGGAGACTGCTTTTGCTGACAGTTAGTCAAGGCCTGACTTAAAGTAAGATAGGATCAATTTTGAGAATTGAGGGGCTCAATGTGTAGAGAAGCTTAGTGGTGCATGGCTTTTCAGAGATGGCTGCTATAGCCAAAACAAAAAAAGGAGTTGACGTATTCGAGAAAGATGCATTTTTTAGGCAAATATGCAGGCAGAAAAGGGATGGAGAGGAAATGTATTGGTGTCTACATTCGGTCTTCTTTCAAAAAGTCTTGAAATAAAGCATAGCAGGAAAGTAGTTGATCACGAAAACTTGTGAAAACATTGCGTCTTAGTTTTAATCACCTCTTGCCTGTGCTATCCAGAATGAGTAGAAGATGAATTAATAGTCATTCAAGTAATAAACATTCCTAAATCATGCTCATCACTGGGAACATTGCTGACATACTGTAAATCTCTAAAATATGCACACAAGACAGAATCTCAATAGCATTAGTGTCCACCACGGGAAGCTTAACTGTCACTTCTATACAATCCCCCTCCTTGTGTTTAACTGGTCTCACACATTCTTTGCTGGCATCCGTGCCATCTCAGAAGCGGGCCCTGTCTCTTCTGCCTGCCCACCTCCTAACGTTATTTGGCAGAACAAAAGCTTCAGCGCTCATGCCAACAATCCTGCCGAAGGAAGTTCTTGGGCATTTGAGTTGAGTTGTGGTGGAGGTAATATTACCGCTCTCAACAGTGGCTGCCTGTGTGTCAAGGTATGGACGTAGAGAAGAGGATGTTTGTCATGTTTCTTTTGTTTGCTGTGCCTTCGCCTCTCTATATGCTCGCTCCTCTGGTGTCTGGCCTGTCTGTCCTGCTCCTTCTTGGCTTTTTTATTTCACTTTCTGTCTATGGATCCTCACCTCCCCCTCATATTCTCATATTCTTTGTTTGACATCTCGTTTGGAGTTGTTGTTTCTCTCTCTCTCTCTCTCTCTCTCTCTCTCTCTCTCTCTCTCCCTCCCTCTCTCTCTCTCCTTGTGTCTCTTTGATGCCCTCATGGTTGGTTGAATGACTGAAGCCATAAGGCTGTTCCACCCACACACACGTACACGGTGCTGAGCTGTCCTGTGCTGCGCTGTTAATTCTCCTGCTCAGCCCATCTGAAAGAGAATGCAGAGTGTGACTCAGATGCTAAGGTGGGTGGTGTGGGCCCGGGTGGGTGGTTAAATAGGCTAACTGTAGCTTCTTCAACACATTCACTTTCACACGGGAGACATTCTGATAAGTATCTAAAACACGCAAATTGGAGACGTGAACAGCTTTCAAATGTGATTTACAGTTCAAAGATCGTCGCTGTTATATCTCTAGGTTGTTTTGGAGACAAACCAAAGCTCTTGATTTGCTTTGCTGGGATGACTGTTACTTACTATGATAGCTCCCTCAGCCTCAGAGTCAAAATGACATTAGCAGATCTGCATTATCATAATCATCCAAACCATGCAGCTCTCGGGGTTATTTTCATATTTGCCGCATCACAAGAAAGTGTTTTGGAATAAATGTGTATAAATTTAATATTTGATATATTTTGAATCAGTGTGGAGGAAGTGAAGATACTTTACAAGCTTCAAAACATGCTGAGATTATTAAAAATTAGATCAAACAAAAACAAATGCAAAGTAAAGACATCGTCAGATACACTTTTGTGGTTGTGTTTTGGTTGGGACGAGATTTAGATCTAGACTTTTTTAAAGATAAAAGTTAAACATGATCTTATAGTCTTGAGGTATATCAAATTTAAAATCATAGATATGATAACCTTTTGCTGGCGGCACACAAGTCAAACGCTGATCGACAACAAAGTCCTTTCCTCATTGGAGAGGTTTTAAATGTTGCCCTAAGTTATAGATTTAGATTTTCACTTCCACCATGGGTAATTCTCCCTGACAGGCTAAAGTGACTAAGTAACATTGCATGCAATGGGGGAAACAGCAACTGGCTTATCTTTGAACGTGATTATCTTTATATAATTTGGCTGTCTGTAAAGCACAGTGTGAGTCACTATCTGAGGGCTATGTAACGTCTCTTTTCGAAACTGCACAACACACAAATCCTTGGCTGGACTTTTACCTTGGAGTGACAGTCTTTCTCATAAGGGAAGCTCCAGTACTACGATGATGCTTTGAGACTCTGAACATTAATGTCAGATGGAAACATAAGGATGCAATGTACATTTTTTTCCACTTAGTATTTTTGCAAGGAGCAAAGAATGTTTAGTACAAAGTATAAGTGTAAGGCTTTTTAGTTGGCAAAAATGAAGGGCTGCCTAAAATGTTATGTTCCCATGGTGCAGACGTAAGTAATATATTAGTTTATCAGTACCGATGACTCAATGATTACTTTGGCAGGCTCGGAAATTTAGACATTTCAAAACCCTGTCTTCTAGACTATACTCCGTTTTGCCAATAATATTATAAAATCCCTTTGTATGATGAATTTATCAAAGATAAAGGACGGTGCACCATTTTGTTCTCAAGCCAGAAAATTCCAAAGCTAAATTACTTTTCATTATAAAAAATATCAAGCTTTCAATAGACCTTTCTTTCAAGTCTTTACTTGTTCACTTGTCTAGATTTTGAAAACATAACTTGACAGACATACACTGTGAAACATACACTTTACGCTGTAATGTCTCAATTTTGTCTTTTTTATCTTCGGCTTAGTAGCAAATCAAATTTAAAATCAAAGGTCACTGTAGCTTGTTTCACAGAGTGTGTTGTTACTTTTAAATATGTGGTTTGAACAGTACTTGCACCCTTTTTCTTTTTGTCTATTTTTATGAGCACAGGCCTTACCTGTGATTACTCCCAGCCACCCTCTATATCAAAACACCTAAAATGGATGAGAAAAAATATACAGTCATACAGTATCTAAAGTCATTTTACTAAATAGTAATCTAATCTAGAGAGACGTAATGTTAAAGAGAATACATCTGGCTCCACAATTATTGAATGCAGACGTAGTTATTCAAATAAGCCAGGCACATGAAGGATAGGCTGCACAGATGACCGAGGACCAGTGTCTCATACTTATACTTATTGTTTTTGTGGTGAATGATGTGATGAATAAAATAAGAAAAAAAAGTGACAAGTGTTGTTAGGAGCTTGATTTTGTGTCAATATGGTCTTTTTACACTACAGCACCCAGTCTGACGAAGACATCACCAGTCCTGTCTATCTGACACCCGCAACCATCTGTTGGGAGCCCATGGTGGAGCCTTGATGGCTGTGCATTTGATGGTAATTGAGCCTGAAATGTGCTTAATAACGATTGTCCTGCCTAATACGCCACATCAGGAGCGCAGAGCACCGTGACAACCCTGAGCAGCCGAGACAGGCAGGCAGGCAGATAGGAGATATGGGCAGAAACCACATTTCTCCTCCTCATTAACCTCCAATACCTGGGAACAGCCCACACAAATGCATCAGTGGGAATCAGCTAAGAGAAAGAAACAAGAGTAACAGCTCTCCTGAAAGGCTGAGATATGCATCAGTCTCTCTATGTTCTGGGAATTGTCCGTTTTATTCAGATATTATAAGCAGATCTCAGTTTTGTTTGACAGAATGCTTAAAAAAAAAAGAATTGTACATGCTATGTTATTTCTCTGTCATCTGTCTTGGTATTGGCTCCAGTTAACAATTTAAAAGTATAATTAGAGACCTAACACATAATTCCAACCTCAGTTTCAAATAAAATAAGCCCAACCAAATGGCCACACTTTTAATACAACCAAGACAACTGAGATGAGCCCTGCTTCTCTAACTGGTCACATAATGAACTTCCTTTCGAATTTATTTGTCATGTTGAAATTGATCTTGGCTGCCATAACTATGAACACATCCTCTGGGAACAACTTCCCCGTGTTGTTAATGGGTGTAAGAAGAGTTGTAGGTATTAATACAGTCTAGTCTGTGATGGGGGGCTCTATTCACCATGACAGCAGCCCCGGGAGACCACATGGCAGTAAGAGGTACTTGTCAACAGTGGGTTAGAGACAAAAGGCAGGCGTCTTTCCGGTCGGCAGGGGACAGTGTGTGGGATCAGAGGGCGTGATATCCTGTCCAACACCCCTGCTGACAATCCAGAAAACCCCAACTCCCTGCACCTGTCAGGCACCGCATGGAGGTGGTTTGACGGTGTCACACTCGTAACATAAGAGGAACGCCCCTCTCCTGAGGTGCACGTGTACAGTAATCATCATGGCTTCCGTTTCAGATCTATAATCAGTCGTTCAACCTGACAGAAGCAGTGTTTTTGCCTGTATCCAGAGTTGTGTTGAAGCTGAAGAGATTGGGTGCTTGGGGTTTTGGAACGGTAATTTCCTCACAAAGTGAACTGAGTCATGAGGAAATGAGCATCCTCAGACAAAATTCTGTCTTACAAAGTAACTCATATACACAACAACTAGAGCCTGCTGGTGAAGCATTACTTATTCCCTCTCAACTTCCAATGTTATTCATTTCCCAGTCTGTTCAACTTACAGTGTGTGGGTGCCGCTAACTCACCCAGCCGCATGTGTAACCTGCTCAGCAGTAGCTAAATGTTACTCTAGGGATATAGCTTCATAAGAGCAACACCATGCATCACAGAGACCACATTTAAATACCAAATATTGCCCATTCGTTTCTCCCTCTCCAATCGTGGGGGAGTGTACGGCAGCGTGTTTAGCACAGGCCAGAGGGATTTGAGCAGGCAAACAGATGGGACCTGAAAAAAGGTATGGATACGGTACACATGCAGGAATGGGAATCCCCTGGGAGCCCCCTGCTCATTCTGGCACCCACTTTCATGGTGTGTTTAGTGCCCTACTCTGTATGAATTATGAACAGACTCACAGACTGATTGTGTAAAGCTCTGAATACAAAGTGTGTTATGTTGGGATAGAGAATTTAGCATTTCTCTGTACATTTACTGCTTTTATTAAAAGGAAGTTGGCCTGCGATGCCGTTCCTTTTAACTGAATAGAACCCAAGCTATACATCTCTTTTGTTGCATGAATTATTTACATCCCCTCAATCAAAAAAATGCAACTTTATTCAAAAACGATAAAAAACAAAAGATATTCTACCTCCACATCTCTTGAGAAATACTACACCTGGTGTATGGCGGCGCAGCAATCACAGCAATCAGCACTCTTATTTCAGGATTCCTCCGTACCGCACAGCACTGACAAAACACATGTAAGAGCAGAGCCGACAGATCTGGATACAAGATGGGCACTCTGACCTTCCCCTGGCACGCCGCCCACAGCCTGCAAACCCACTCAACATGACGGGTATCTGTGCGTCTCTGCTGAAATCGTGGCAGGCATAATTGAGCCTCCTGTCCAAGTGCGAGGAGCATATTCTTAAGGACCTTTTCTCTGTGCATCTGTGAGACACGACAGAACAAGAGTGCTCATCCTCATCTATGGATCAGACCCCAAAGGTCCCTTGCTTTAGTCGGAAATGTAATGAGACATTGTTAACTCAATTTTCACAATTTGAAAAATAAATGAAAAAAAAAAGCCTCTTTGTCAGACTGCAGAACATCACTACCCTTTAATTCTCTTGTCTGGAGTCTGATGTGGCTGAACAAATGTGACTTTAACACTTACAATATCAAACTTCTCACAATATGTGGTAATGTCATGTTATAGCTGCATTTTAATAATGCAACACTACACTATATTTTGTATGTAATGTATTTTATACTATAAATCAAACATATTGTACAGTATTGGTTTAAATGTATTTATTATTATTATTATTATTGTTGGCCTTGTTCTTACATGAACAGTGAAGAAAAACTGGGTCTGTCCCCAAGAATGTGTGTGTGTGTGTGTGTGTGTGCATGCATGTCTGAAAATAAAGTGCGTCTAACTATGGTTGAGACAGAAAAAGAGATAGCCCTGCTATTCTGCTATCTCTGCCTTTCTAGGTGTTAAAGGGTGCTTACCACAACCATGGGTTGCTCTACGGAGGCCATGACATTTACACAGCTTTCTCTGCATGGACAGACACACACACACACACACACACACAAGGAACCACAATGTTAATCTGTGTCACAATGCCCTCTGAAAAGATTGGGCACCCTTCAAAAACACCCCCTGCTACAAAGGACGGTTCGTGGCACGAGCACATGTTGTTAAGTCTGAGGTCATGGTGAACCATGTCACTGTAAGCCCAGGAAACAAATGAGGCGGGTCTATTATGCCAGCTCCTGGTTACATCGATTTAGCGACACGGCGGTTGGAGCGGCTTGGAATGACTGAACTCACCCTGGATGGCTGGCAGAGAGTGTGAGAGAGAAAAGGTCTTAGTTGTACTCCTCTGTGTGCCATGCGCCCCCCCCCCCCCACCCACACTCTTCTAATTGAACACATGCCCATCGACTACCACAACATCTCCATTTAGTACGCACAAGGGGTATGAGTGACCCTTCGCAACGGACATCAACACCCACTAGCTATGTTTGGATTCTCATTCTCTACAGCTCGATTCTTAAAAACACAAATTACCATGCGTTGTAGAATATATTTTTGGGGTACATCACATAGTGTATGTAAAATTGCTTGAGGAGGCCAATGCTGGTTTGAAGCCGCTTGTCTGTCTGTCATCTCTTTCACACAGGATGTCTGGACTGTGATGTTAAGATGCAGGCTTGAGGGCCACAAGAGAAACACACAATGATTGTTCTGTTACTACATCCACTGCCGCTTCCGTGCTTAAAATCTGAAGACTTTCACATCTGTATGTTGCTCCTTTACTTACAGAGTGCATCTGCCCACGCAGACCAAGTGTGAATGCCCAATGGGACTACAGTAAGAGCAGGCATGGGGTGTGAGGGAATGTTGTTTTCCTGCTCAGAGTCAGACTCACTACCAATGACGAGGGGAAGGAAACTAAAGTCACAGTCTCCTTGGTAACAACATGCTCCAAAGTCCAATCTCAACTATTTAATTGCTTTAATCAGTAAAATCATCAACACAATTACATCAACAATGTAAACAAGTGAATAAGCAGTGGAGCAGTGTGTGTTGCTGAATAATTGGCATTGATGAACAACACAAAGCCACATGTTTATGGCACATTAACCAAGTTATTGGCAGTATGAGGTTATTAACTTTTTGGAAATCGGAATAAAAGGATTAAAAAAAAGATGTGCGAGAGATCATTAACAGAACCATTTTTTTCAGATTTGCATTGCACAATAGTTAAATCTTACTAATTCAACTTGGCAACACTTGTATTCTAAGAAGTGTCAGTGTATTTTTTAAAAGATTTTCCTAAAATCAATTGTATATTAAAGCATCGTTTCATTAGACTTACTTTAGTAAATTTAGAAAGTAGTCGCCAAGTTGACTGAATAAAGCAGGTGGACAGACAACCCAACAGGTAAAGTTTATTTACAATCTGAGCTGTAACACATCATTATAATCATCTACCCACCCCCTGTCCTTCCTCACTACTAAACAACTAAATTGATACCACCAGAAAGCATGCACTTCACCGCTGACACTGAGGGGGGTTTGGTCCTGTTGGGGTATAAATACCTTCAAAATCATGGAACACCTACCACTGGGAGATGGAGAAGAGGCCAATCAGGTAAATAATGGCCACAGTTTTTACACCGTAGCTGCCAGTACTGGTTGCCATCAGTAGTAATGTCCACCTTGAAAAACCCTAAGTGTGCTGTTTGATCAATGCTGCCTGATGGGAAGGGAAAAATCAAGCCCATAAAAGGGCCCTTGAATGCTAAAAGGGGAGAGAGACCTGAGGGACCTAGCATTGAAATGTATGGTGAGAGGTATATTGATGGCCGAGTTCCGAGAAGTAGAAGTGTTTGACCCTATAACACTTTCCCCTAGGGGTGCACAAAACTCACGGTTCAGATCGTATCACGGTTCTTGAGTCACGGATCGGATCAGGAAAGAAAAGGGGGGGGGGGGGGGCAAGTACAACTTTGCTTTCCATTTATTACTTAAAGAACTTCAAGAACACTTAAAGCAAAGAACTTTTTGCTGTAGTCTTAGATGAAAACCACAATAGTTAAGATGCCCAATGTGAACCAAAATTAAATAAATAAATAAAATCTGAAAGTAAAATTCAAGAATGCTCAATTCTGTCAAGTTAATGTGCAATATGAGACATGTTGACTGCCTCTTCCTTTGAACAATATCGAAAGAAAAAACAGCCAGTGTCAGCATCAAAAAAGTAAAACAAAAAAGAAAGAAAGCAGAGCAGACTGGAGCTAGCTTCAACTGAGCTGCTAGGCAACAACTTGGGTCTATGTGTACTTCCTATCAGGTTATGTCATTTAAATACAATGTAATACACTTGGAATGTTTACCATTAAAACTGAAATGGTCGATGAGAATATCTACATTGTCTGGGAAAAGGATAGCGCCAAATCTGTGGCTGTGTGACTCTCTCAGAGGGGTCTGTAGCACTGGACTTCATATAGCTCTCTGTTGTCCTGGAGGTCCACCCGCCTGTGGCGATGGCAACAGAGGATGCCTTGGATAATTCGTCCACAATCCTGATCTTTTCCTTTTCATAGAGGAACGATCTTCATACTGAAGTGGATGCGTGAGGCGATTCAAGTAGCGTGGCTCAAGCACTTTAACCAGATTTTCAAATCCTTTGTTTTCCACAACAGAGTAAGGCCTCATGTCTGCAGCAATAAAGATTCCAATAGATTGGGTTATAGCTTTAGCCCAGTCTGATTCTGCCACAAATGATTTCTTAAATGATACCTTCTTGTTGTTGTGCCTTGGCCCCCGTCACTGACAGACTGGGATGGTGGCGCTTCATATGTGTGGACATGCCCAATGTATTGCAGGTGTCGTATGGCTTTCTCGTTGAACAATGCCTACATACCATAACTGTTTTGTCCACCACCCTTACCCAGTCATAATTTACAGGGAAGCCAAATGCTGCCAAACATGCCACTTAAATTACATTACAGTCATTTAGCAGACGCTTTTATCCAAAGCGACTTACAATAAGTGTATTCAACATAGGTAAATGACACCGGGGGCTTCTCAAGTTTCTCCCCTCGCCATGGCGCTCCGTACACGTGAACACACTACTGCTCTATATCTTTTCACTGCAACTCTGCATCGATATTTGGGGACTTGTTACTTGAAAAAGAACAGCGGCAGTGAAACTTTATTACACACTATGATGCTTACACTATATATTTTTTTAAAAATGCAATTAATCCACGGTTCACATGTGTGCCATACCGTGAGGTGTGATCCGTTACACCACTACTTTCCTCTATTTTAATAAGCATGTGCTGTATACCTGTGATTGTTTGTTTTTTAGCTGACACAGCCTATATGTGCATAGGTTATGTGCTACATACATGTCATTAAGATAAAGCAACTGGCAAGCTGCAACACAGTGCTGAGAGACAGTTATGACCTTCCTGCATGTCTGTCAGATCATGCTTCTATGGTTGAAAAGTGCATCTCCTCAAATGGAAAGACTACTGTAGAAGTCTATTGAAGCAGACAACAAGAGCAGAAGAAAGGCGGCAAGAAGAGAAACAAAAAAAAGAAATAAGTAGCAAAGTTGTTATTCCCAGCCAAGAAGAAGACATGTTTCTGTGTCACTGTTTTCCCTTTTCATGGCAAAGGGAGGAGAGCCAAGGTCGAGTGTGTCAGTGTGAGTCAAGCCTGAAAGTGTGAAGACTCCAATTAGACATAGCCTCGGGTCTGACTCCAAAAGACAAGGATAACACACACCCCTCCGTGAAAATGTGCCAAACAACGCATAGTGCAAACACACACACACACACACACACCACATGTCTTCATGTCCCTGTTTTACATGAAATGCATGTTGATACCACAGCTGTTTGCACCCCATCCATCATCTCTAGCAGGCAACAGGCAGAATTATTAACAAGCAAAATCTATCATGCCCTATTAGCGCAATAAGGAACGTGCAAAGGCAAGTAAACAATGTATTAATTTATGGCTGATGTATCCAATCATCATGTGTTTGAAAAAGACCAAATATTTATGATTTCACAGTCTATTTGCACTTAATTGAACATGTTGCTTGTAAAAAAAAAATTATATTACCACGGCTTTAACTATTTAATGAGCAGTGGGAAGATTTACAAAGTTTATAGCAAATTCATTTGCGTTGATCTGAGCTTCTTTGTGAGGACATGACATCATCTTTTTTTTTTTCATTTACTTGAGGTAGTGACCTCTAAAAGAAATGGAGGGTTTTAATTTTCACCATATGGGGCCAGAGGGTGTAAAGTGGGGGACCAATGGCCTCTTCCCCACTTTTCTTAGTTCTGTAGGAAGACTATCCACGCATTCAAACAAATCAACAAATTACCTACATTACAAATACTGTACGATTTCACTGATGCAAACAATAATGGATCATATTACAGCTCTTTGAGGGGATCCAGGTAGACCAAATATCTTTTGGGTTTTTGAAAACCACTGACCTTCACCAACAAAAAGTACTACTTCTACAATCAGTTGTGAATGATGTAACTGTTTTGAACAAGTAGCCTGACGAACAAAGAGATGAAAATGCACTGGCTTCTTCTGACCCAAACTTAAATAATTTGATAACTGGGGCCTCATAAACCCAATTTACCACATCACTGGATAATTGAGAGCTCACTGCAACAACTTACTTTGTGAGGGGAACACACATAATATGGATTTTTTTTTTAAAAATGAATAGCCGTCACCTAGTTTGGATAGTTTTCCTGCACATAAAGAACCTCTCAAAAGCTCAGCCCAGTTGAGATTGACTTAACCCTGAATTACTGTTGTCTCCTTAAAGTTAGGTGCATATACTACAATGAGGTGTACTTTCTAAAGAAACTCAGTCAGAGGCATAGACTGTACATATTTGTTCGGGGGCTTCAGTTTTGAAGCCTAGATTTCACATGATGGCCTTCACATTCTTGTTCTTTTGCAACCAGATGTGACCAGAGGGTGGCACTAAGTCAAACCACAACGCTGAATAAGACATTTTTCATGAATTAAATAAACAAAAAACACACTGTGAAAGATTTAAAGTTCTAAGACAAAAACTCCTAGAGCGGACATTGCCATGGTAGTGACCCCTCAATCATAAAGGTAGCCATGTCCTAAGGCATACCCTGCTTTATGGTCTATTTTACTCTAAATGGGACCCTAATTTACAAGAGGAACTTCATCCTGTATCGAGCAAGGCTTGAAACTAGCCCTGGAGACCATAAACTCATGTTTACTAAGGTAATAATTCAAGTGACAAAAAGGGTCATTTTCTTAAGAATCTGACTTTGAAGGAGTCACCTCCTGCTGGCCATTAGAAATAATGCACGTATGGCACTTCCGCATTGGTTTACATTTTTCAGAACTGGAAGTTTCCATCTGGTCAGAGGGCGTATCTTCTTAATATCGTTCTTATCCAAGACAGGGATCATTAAAACCAGTATAGGTTTAATTATGCCAACCGCCTATTGGATCAATCCCATATTAATCTCTTTTGTGCACTGATGCCTGGCTGAATACATCAAATACCCCAGTGTGCAGAAAATGCAATGAGAGAGAGCATTTGTGTGTGCTTTGGAGAGAGCTGAGATAAAATAATATACAGTGTATAGTGTGTATAAAAAATACAGACAGTAAAAGCCCACGTACACATACATGGAGAGCAGATGTCCAGTGTACAGTGTGGACTTAATGAGCCATGAATGATATGAGAGGCACGTGGAGATGCCCGTCTCTATCTGTTCAGAGACAGGCTGTGGTTGGGACACATCTGGTACCTGCCCTCCTCCCTACTGCACCTGTGCTTTAGATGCTCAGGGACGGTTGTGAAGCAGACCACAATTATGACCTCTAACTTGCCATTTGTACCCATCTGATTTTAATCTATTGCACAGTGTGAGAGAAGTAAACCTCATTTACTGTATATTTGGTATTCAAATGCTTTCCATCTCATTTGCAGGATAAATAAAACTCCTAAATTAATTTTTCAGCATTTTGGGAAGTACACTATACTTTGCAGTTAGATGAAAAGATCAACATCACTGTCCTGTGCTAAGAATTAAGATAGAGCCAGGAGGTGGAACAGTTAGCTTTACGCAAAATCTGGAACTCCCCTGCTTTTCTAGTTTTCATGCTTAAGAGTGATTCTCATTCAACTCACAGCCAGAAAATAAATAAGCATATTTAAATGTCGAACTACTCCTTTAAAGTAGTAAATTTTCACTTTCTACGCATTTTGAACTTGTTAGCTACAGTAGTTCAGCCAGAGACAGTTAGTTTTGGAGATAGAGATAGAGATAGAGATAGATTGTAGATTCCTGTTCTATGTGTTTTGGGGAAATCCTAATATATATATATATATATATTAGGATTTATTAGGATTATAATCCTATATTAGGATTATATATATATATATTAGGATTTCCCCAAAACATATAGAAGAGGAATCTACAATACCGAGCCCATGCACATTGACAGAAGATAGAAACAACATCTGGAGTCAACCAGGTACATCAATTATTTCATGTTTAGAAACTCACAGTGAACAGCCCAGCTATAGTGACAAGTAAAGCATCCATATCCACTCACATTACAATACTGATCACATCAAATATATGGAGTCCAAAATTATCCCATTGTGATCAAGTCCATGGAATGTCTTGCATTTCCCTTTACATATAATTAATCACAGAAATTCTCTGATACCCAAGTACTCATTCAGACCTCTTGGGGTGAGATTATGATTACTATCGACAATAGTTTTCTCCTCAGGAGAAGAGAGTCAATGTCACCTCCTCTACGAGAAAATGCAACAGCCTCAACAATATCAGTGATGTAGTCAAGACCACCTAAACGAAGACCAAGTCATGACAACATCCGAACCACAGGCACTTCTCAATTTGATCCACAAAGAAATGAATAAAATCACAGACAATGAATATTCCCCTTCATTCAGCTCTTTTATTGTCATATATTAAACTGTATGTATACCATGAGCAATTACATTTTATGAGTCTGAATTTTCTTTTGTTTCCTTTAAGCAATCACAGTGACGATATTAATAACTCCTCTCTTGAAGCTAACCAAATATGCAATGGAGTTCAAGTCTTTTTGTCTTTGAATGTTTTTGTATGCACTTATCCTGTCCTGTCTAGCTTCGCAACACTCCTGTTTCCTCCAGGACTAAATGAAAGCTTAGCTGAGAAAAACATCCAGGCTACCCCACCGTGACTCGGACCTGGAAATATGAATTTATGTATTTTTTAATTTACTGAATATATTGTTCCAACAAAGGGCAAAGGAGGTTTAATGGTTTTAGTGGAGAGTGATTAAAATATGGAGAGGGTGATTATAATGGGACAGAAAGGGAAATGAGAAAGGGAAGTGAGAGATATCAAGGATGAATGAAGGATGATGGCGATGCACTGAAGCAAAGCTCTATAAAAAAACCAAGAGAGGAAAATCTCAGGAAGGAAGCATTGAAATAAATGGTGGTCTGCTGTTTGCCCACTGGTCTGCAGCTAGCTCTGTCATGGGCACAGATGACCCAAAACCAGAAACTCTCCCTGCTGTCATCTACCTCCCGAGACCTCCATGGCACTGACCTAATTTAGCCTGATTGATCTTCTTCCAAGCCCTCAAATGTGACCTCTCAGCCACTTTCCTCTACCTCACAACTAAACATCTGGATTGGAAACTTTCATTTTTGAGGGTTTTAATGCTTTAAACTGATCTTTTATAGCTATTTTTTATTTACATAGATGCATACTATATAGATGTAGAAAAGTGTGCATATTTCCACCAAAAAGGACTACTGTCTATTTTTTTTCATTACTGTTTTCATGCTGCTCTTGCTTGACAGTGAGAAAGCAGTTTAATATCAAAAGAGTAGAAAGTAACAGAGAGGAGAACAGCTGTGTTTAGAAAATCCGCTCTAAGATCAGACAGTGTTATTGTTTAACAATGTCAAAAATGCTGAAAAGAGGTACTGCATCTCAGGAATTGCTGCTACAGCATGTTTCGGGGAGCAAAATGTTTACTTTTCTGAAGAATTTGTGCCATACAGTCTACAGGATGTGCCTGATGGTACTTCACTTTTTCTCTCTTTGCGCAAATTGTGGTAATAATCAAATCACAGCAATCTCCACTTATTTACTTCACAAGTTGTGTTAGTTGACACTTCCTATGTGTGATTGAGGTTCACCAACAAAGCCTGTTGATTCATAATGTATTGCCAAAAGTTGAACTCATCAGAATTTGAGTTTGGAAGAATCTGAGTGCGGTGAACATGATGTGTTGATTTTTGAATGAAAATATATCAAGATGTTTGCGCAACGCAACATAACATCTTAAGAGAAGTAAAACTCTAATATTGTGCAATACTTTATATCATACCAATACAAACTGCAGGGCTGTCATCCCCACATCTTCACTCCTTATAAAGGGAAATGTTTAAGATTCAAAGTTTGGTTTAAAAAGTTGAATCAAAGACAACGTAGTCTGAGATGAAAAACATTGTACATATTGATTATAAAGTTGTTTGCTGTTTAACAGTGCCCTCATTAGTATTATTGTCTTTGCTATCAGCACTATCATCTCTAGCAACAGCAGCAGCAACATCCACAGCTGCATCGTCATTATCATCACTAATGGCATCATCACTGTCTTCATCAGGTGACTAAACAACTGTGATTGCTGGGCACCACGCAGCATAAATTCTGTTACTAGATCCGAAACCCAGATAGAGTGCAACTCCATCCATCCCTCCATTCGTCCATCCGAGGAAAGAGAAATCATTGGTGGCCTCTGACCAGCCTCAGTAGTCCTCTCCTGTCCAGGAAGCTTCTCAGTGAGTTAGACTGAGTGGCCCTGCTCCAGCATGTTGAATAATGAATAAGAGGCTGATATCCTGTGACGGAGACTGGGAGAGAGCACTTCCTCCCTGGGCCAGAGTGGGGCTTGAATACTCGTGAATAATACATGGCCAAAAGTGGGTCTGTTGAAATGACTCAATACTGGGAGTCAAGTGCGAGATTATCTTTCCATGGTTATGAAAATATTGCAGCCTTGGTAACACAATAGGAGAGGTGAGAAGATGATCGTAAGAAGCAGGCTCACAGTTACTGTTCTGTGTGAACAATATGTTGTCAAAATTAAAATTTCAGAAGTTGTTTCTGAAATGCCTGTCTGAAAGAGTCTCTGCTTGAGCCTTGTTTAGTCATGTATTGTAGAGAGATAATAATGTATCCAAACTAAGAACTAATTCTGGTTTAAGTCTACTCAAAAAAGAAGAAATGTGTTCATTTTCACTGAAAGTGGACAAAGAAGTCTGCTCTGTTCACCATGGCATGAGTCCTACCTTGTTTCTTCGTCTTCCCGAGTCCCACCATGGGATTCTGGTTACATGAATGTGGAAAACTAATAATCATGGCACCTGTCATTTCAAACTAAAATAAATCCTCCCCGACAGAATTATGATATATTGACTTATCTTCATACAGTTGTCAATTTACACATTCAGAAATGGATTTCCGGCCTCCCACAAGACTAACTGGGGCCCCCCTGGCTCTCACTGGGCCAAGTCAGCCTCCAAGAAAGCTGGAAACCGCAGGCTCTCGCTCAGCCCCAGCTCTCTCAGCTAACCACTAATCCATGTGTTTGATACATTAGACGCTCTGCTTGGCTTTGTTCTGCAGGGATGTGCTGTCCCTTCTCCTGCCAAGTCTCCCTCTTTTCCTCGACTATCTCTCTTGCTTGTGCTCTCTCTTGCTCCTGCTGCAGTCCAGAGGATTAAGCCAGAGTCCATGGGATTTATCTAATTGTGTTTAATTAGGCCTGGGTCAGGCCAGAGTCACAAAGCTCAGGCAGTTGGATTCGAGGAAGCAGATACTATGGTGTAACCCCTCCAGATCTGAAGCTGGCAGGTAGGCCTGAGTAAGGTGAGAGAGAGGCAGAGAGAAAGAAGTAAGAGAGGATAAATAAATAGATTGCGAGTGAGGAGAAAGAGAGAGCAATAGAGGACAGAGAGAGGTGGAAGAGAGGAATCAGTAAGGCGACAACGCTGTCTGTGTTGGATTCCCCCAAGGAGAAATCGATTGCCACGCGCCTCGCTGTTCCCCAGACCTCTGCGCCTCCATGCTTCTCTCGATGACACCATGCTGTGGGGAGCCGTAACTCACTGTGCCCTTGGTCGGGGCTTACGCAGATTGTGGGTCAGGAAGTCTTCCCTTTGGCATGATGCACCGTATCCCAGCTAAAATAAATTCTCCGCTGAAGAGCCTTGAATTAACAGCAAGCGGCCTCTTGCACTTGTCTGCTGAGGAGTACCAAGGGCTTAGAGGAAGACAAAGGCACAGAGGGGGTGCCAAAGGAAAGCACCAGTTTCTTTGATTTTCATCAACCAAAGGCCTCCACATCTACTCCGAGCATTTAACACTCACTATATCTGGGTTACTTTGATTCTATGTTTTCACATTACAGTCCTATCATAATTCACCTAACAAGCAGTCATGCATACATGTAATACAGAAAACAACATGTCACCATGTTCATCCATCATCCAGTGCAAGACTGATCCAAGATGTAACCATAGGAACTGAAACAAGTACTTAATGACTCTCATCTCTCATCAAATAAAAGGCACCCACATACTTTTTTTTTCCATCCAATAAATCAGTGAAATGCTATTGATATTATTATAAAAATTCAGCAATGCGTCAAGAAAACATGTTTATCCTTGTAAAGGAGCTGTCATTTGAAATCTCCAAGCGTTTTCTCCTGTTGCAGACAAAATGAATCTGGTCGCCTCATAATGAGCCCTTATTATGGCATTGTGTTTACGCTGGGCGAAACAAATTGTGATTCCTTTGGGTAAAGCTGGGGAAAAAGTGTATGTAATTTGTGCGCCATTGCATTGTCATTGGGAGTAACTGTAAAAACGAGCGGCCTCTGAAATGTGAGCTCTGAGCACACACACACACACACACACACACACACACACACACACACACACACACACTATGCAATAGCAAAGCCACACAAAAAGGAGTTCTGGTGCCTATAAAAGCATGCTGACGGAGTGGCAGTTGTAAATGAAATGTAATGAAATGCCGCTGCTTGCTGTTGTCTTGATTCCCTTCATCACGTTGTGATCAAAGACTTTATGAGACAACCACCCCAACTGACAAATCTATATAGTGTGTTTTTTCTTCCTTCCGTGCGTGTCTGCAAATGTGTGTGTGTGTGCAGGAGAGAGACAAAGTTGGAGTGTTTATGATGTTCAAATATTGACATTGTTTTCAACTTTAGTGGTTAGAAATCTGATTGTGGACATGTTGGAAGAGTCTACAAAAAGGTCCAAGATGGTTAGTCTCTACATAATAGCACATGTCAGTGCACCCTTTTTAGATAGAATTTCAGCATGCTAATTTGCTCAATCCAAATAACTGCCACAGACTAACCATACTATAAAACCCTATGATTCCCTGGTGTCCATCATAACCAATGTGTTGATTCAGTTAGAAAGACAGATGGCCAGTGACAGTCAATGCTATTAACCTCCACTGTCTCCCAAAAGCTCCCACAATTACTCACTATACCTCTTAATCACAATGACCCATAACAGTATCCAACACACTCCATTGGGCTCAGAAATGGTTCACTGTACAATTATTCAAATCACGGCTGAATAAGAGCATTGGATGGAATTGTTGGAATTGAGTAATTATAGGGGGAAGCCAGCGGTGGCTCAAAATGCCACAAGCTAAGCGATTAAGTTATATCCTTGTATCCACGGTAACCTTTCTGAAGAAAAGTAATATCAGTATAATGTGGCCCCGACTGATCAGCAAGAGAGAGAGAGCAGAGAAGATGTCTGACTTGAAACTATGAGAGAATATTGTGGAAGAGGTTCACCAAGACTTCTATAATTGATTTTTAATGGATCAGAGTTAATTAGTGAATTTGTGTTCATGATTTTAACACAGGACATTTTTCCGAGGTGCCTGGGTACCGACACATTCAGTCAGTTATAAAATGGTTTCTGACATGCCGAGGGAGCCACTAAGCTGGCTTTATGGAAATGTTGCCGAACGTCTCTGGTTCCTCACATTGGAAGTATAGCAACTTGCCTTTTCATCTATGTTTGTGATACCTAAGAAATAACTACCGTCACTGCTCTGGAAAAAAAATAAACTTTGCTTTCTACTTCCCCGGCACCTGCATGTATCCTATCATAAAGAAGAAATGGCGAAACGTCAGTGTGAGGCTTCATCACGTGGACCCATAGATGGAGAAAATGAATAAAACTTTATTATTCATCACAAGGTTGGCAGGGCGAGCTACTGAACACAATATATCCATTTTCATCACCCTAACAACTCAGTCCTCTGTCATCCCCAACATTAAGAATTGAGTTCAATATATCAGCCCCTTCGAATCTCTGCATCCTCAAAACAACACTCTCCATTTGAGTTTAACTTGTGCAGCAACTGAGAAGGATTTGTGTGTGGGTTTTTGTGTGTGTTTGTGTCTGCCGTGAAAAAAAAAGTTTATTGTTAACTCTTTTTTGTGTTTTGAATGTAAAAAACTTAATTCAACATTCTTTACTTACACTATACATACCAGGATGGTTATGTATATTTTGTTCCTATTGTGGTGTCAGACATTTGATAAAAGAAGATTAAATAAGTCATATTTTGTCACTGTATGTACATTTTATATCTATTTAACTAAGGACCAGTTAGGAACATAGGCAAGACATGGCTGACTTTTCACTGCCCTCGAGGGATTTTTAGTGAACCAGACATCTAGTTAGACGAAAAGGTAAGCGAGGATTTTAGTTACATTTATCATGTTTCTTTTAATCGAAGTAATCTTTTCAGTTTGATAATTAGAAACATTCAAAATGTGATTATATTTTTCAGAATATGTGTGACAGCTCAAATATATGATTCTGAATAAAGCATGACTGTACATATGGCAAGTAAACTTTCTGGTAAATCCTAATAACCATAACCAAACATTGCAGCGACTAAAAATTGGTTGAAGGAGTGAACTATTGTGTTCTTTGCATAACCTTTGTAGACTCATTCTATGAAGTATAGCTGTATTGTCCCGACTGCATGAAGTAAAAGTGGGACACAGCCAGACTTAAATTAGAGAGAGGCACAGCAGTTGCATGTGTTCACATAACATTGAGGCTGGTTGCCTAGTCACAGCGGAACACAGCGCTGCATCCTGGTCCCTGAGAGTGGACTGGAGATGCTGACTCAGCCACATCCCTCAGCTGCAGGCTACAATTGGCCCCCAGGAGCACAATGTCTGACCCACATAGCTCGACGCTAGGTAAAATACAGCACCAGCATACATTAAGTTTCACAACACTTTACTTGTACTAAACTAACACTTCTGGTGACATTATGTCCCGACATAACAGCTCTGATACACTCTAATAAGATATATGTTCTACTGTAGTCGAACATTGCACAAAGAAAATTATTTTGAAGTGCCTTAGCAGGTACTAACTGAATTACATGCTTGAATAGTCTGTCCTCACATGACCCATGAGCCTATGAGGACATTACAACATGGAATAAACACCTTGTTTTTGCAACATCTGTGTAATCTGTGAAGTAGCTTGAAGCTTAGTGAGTGTTTTATTCTCTGTCAGTTGGGTAAATGGGCCTTTTTGTCCTCAAAGTAGGTTTGAATCTAACATTGTCCATATACTGGACAATTGCACATACATAGACACACACGCACACACACACACACACACACACACACACACACACACGCACACACACACACACACACAAAAGGCAATCAGATGTGTGGTGGCCTGAGGCTTACTTGCCCTTGGCAACAGACCGCGCGACCATCGCCTCCCATTAACCTCCTCCAAAGAGGGGAAAGAAGACTGCAAACAGACAAGAGCTGAAGACTTTATATTTAGAGGTGTGCTGCTGAGGCTCTGCTACCGGTACTGTCTTTGATCCAACTTGTGAGGCAGTGTTTGCAGGCTAGCAGTAACCTGGCAACAGGTTATGTTTGATGGTGTGCTTTTATAATGAAAGAAAAATAAATATATATACATATATATATATATATATATATATTCTGAAAACTGAAATTGAGGGTTAAAGACTGAGGGTTAAAGTCAACCCAGAGGAAAAGGAAGGGGGAAGGAAAGAGGAAACTTGGGTTCTTGGATGTACGAATGTGGCCTTTTATATTGAAAATGTGACCTAGATTAGCACTTTATGTGGAGTAGGATTCTAAAGAGTAGGATCCTCTTCTCCACTCTTCTGGTGGAAATACTATCCTCAACATTATTCAAGATCAACGTTTGTATGAGAGCATGCTTTTGTCTGTTATTGAGCTGTGCCCTAGCCATTTATCATGCTGGTACAGCATGAGAGCATTGGAGTTTGAGACTGGGAAAAGAAGCCAGAGGTTTTTTACATTCTTGGTCAGTTGTATAGAATACGAGCTGTAACGCTAGATATATTTTCCTGTAATTATATATTCTTCGCTCAGTGTGCCAGAGGTGACTATTTGGACCTAAAGACGTGAAACTGTGTGTACTGGTGGCACATGCGTAATACTTTCCTTTCCACAGAGAGACCACTTAATTAATGTGGTTCTGCTTTTGCCTGTTTGTGTGCGTGGTGTTCTGTAAAGTATTATTTGGATAATATTGTTCTGAAGGACTCTTCCTTCCTTCCGATCAACGATTCAAGGTGTTTTTTTGAGCAGTGAGTAAACTGTAAACAGGATACTGATCTATTCAGATTACATGACCTCCATTATGTTATCATGAAGACCTCGAAGGTCATCGAGGAATGAGGTGGGGAATCATTAGCAACTTTCAAGATGTTTCATCCGCAAGTAACTATTGTGAATGGAGGGGTAAGAAGATCGACTAGTCCCTACAAACTCATGCTAATGATAAAAAGAATATACAGAGACACACTTCCTCGAAAAAGCAGACATGGTAGAACACATTTATGGCTGTATGATTTATACTTTTCTCAGTCTAAAGTATGAAAGCCTTGTGTGTACTTTTCCACGCCAACTTTGATCAGAGCCCTTGAGAAAATGGTCATCTGGAGTCTGTAAAGGAAACTTTGTTAATTGTTAAAACTAACACTGTGCAACCTGTACTGTGTTCTGCCTGGGCTAAGGTGGACACAACGGCAGCTAGCTCTATTTTGTTGTCAAATACAGGAAGGCCGGGAGGAGAAAAACACCATGAACTTGTATCAGTAGAAAGAGAGAGGACACTTGGTATTATTAATAGTAACAGACCCATGACAGTGAACAGAGAGGAGCCTGTGTGAGCTGCCTTTTATTTCAACCACCCTCCCATATGCCCCACAACCTCCCACTTCCCTCCACCCAAGCATCTTATGAAATATGTACAAGGCAAACAGAGGTGGGGTTGATGCGCAGACCTTCCTCCTCTATGACTAACCGCTACATGTCCAGTACCATTACTTATTTATAAGGCATGCCGTGTAAGTGCCAGAGTGGCCTCGCTCGCTTCCCTCCATGCCATAAGGGCACTTTCATAACACCCTGTTTACATTTCAACCACCAAGAGAGGCGTGATAACAAAAAAAGATCTCCAATTAGTTACAGTGTCCAGAGCATGGCGAGACATCCCGGTCCTGATAAATATTTGTAATGTGTCTTAGAACCTATTGGTTTGTGCTGGTCATCATCCAAAGTTATTGGGGGAGATGAGTTGAATACTTTTCCATAGAGCCTCAATTAGATTCAACTTCAGAGTGGGAAAGAAATGTGAAAACAATAAAGGCTCAGTTCTAAAAGAGCTGTCCAATGTACATTGCAATTACATTCAAGGAGCAGACCATGTTTATGTTGTTCCTGTACATTGTGGGCACTTTTGAAAATTACCTACTTTTCTTCTTGTCCGTCTTTAACATACAGGATTAGATTATAGATGGCAATTTGTATTTTTATGTTCCAGGACTTTACTGTTACCGGGATTCAATATCCTAAACACAGCGCATGGTTTAAAATCATTTTTAACGGCATTCATTTCAGTCCATTTACTGTAATGATGTCAAACAGATGCACATAGAATGGAATGATGGATGCTCAATAGCTGGATTAGATTCTCTTGATGCACATGGATTGAATAATAATTAAAATCAATTTTGACAACATGGCGACATTTATTATAGAAAAATCAATGAACGCAGCAAAGCCCCTTGCACAGTGAATACATTGCAGATTTTCACAGAGACATCTGTATTGGAGTATGTGGGAGCTTTGAAATTTGCCTTCTCAGGAATGAAAGCAGTCTTTGCCACTTGCATAGAAATAAGTGGGAGGATTCATTGTCAGAAAGTAAACAAAGCAGTGTGACAAGCCAATGCCCCACCACCACCACTCAGTTTGTGTAACAAATCAAGAATCAGATCAAATCTGGATTAAGAACAAAATGCCTATGGCATATACATGTACCTTCCAACTGTATAGATTACAAGCTTTGTACTTACCAAGGGACACCATCTGGTATAACTGGATTCTCCTACATGGTATTATTAACTTTGTGTAAACCACGACGCTCAATAGATTTTTGTTTCAGACACCTTTATTAAAAATCAGGTCATACTCTCCAACATGTTGTCTCTCTTCCACCAGAGCAAGAAACTGATACTCCTGATGAAACTGAAGAAAACAACATTGCCATCCTTAAAATATCAAAAGTTAAACAACTTTACAGAAAAAAAAATTATAAAATATTTTTTATGGAAAACTGAAGCTGCTCAGTAATTTATGTAAGATATAAGAATGTAAAACTTGTAAAAGCCGTACAGTTTGAATTCAGATTGCTTCTGTGTACATTGTGAAAGCTCAGCATCCTCCCTCCCTTATGGCAATGTAGGTCATATTTTCCTCCAACTCTGCCTCTTGAGTGTCTCAGCATGAGGTTAGCCCTGCCCCATCTCTGGGTGCCACCAAACACAGAGCTGGCACTACCTCCAGGGGCAAACACACACACACAGACACACACACACACACACACACAGACACACACATTCTGACAGAAGCGATGCCAGGAAGACCTCAGACATGTTACCATGCTGCACCACTGTCTGGGGCCTCCATTGCCACTGTATCCCCAAACCACTATCCAGCGCCACGCCTCATAGATCCAGCCTCAGGCCAGGCCAGCCCTGCCCAGCTGTGTGTCATCCAGACCAGACCTGGCTGACACCAGTCTACCCGCCATCCACACTATCCACTCGATACTTCTCAGCATCGCCCACACCCTAATCTCTCTCATCACTTGTCTCTGGATGGATGGGGGCATGGGATTGACGGCGCGCTTGTCGCCTCCGTCCTTGCCATTGCCATCTGCTTGGTGAGCCCAAGGAAAGCGAGAGGAACGACCGCGTGCGTCTGCCAGCCAACCAGCTAGCCTTGCAGAGGGCCGTTGCGTCCAAAAACTCTGTGCCGTGCCGCAGAACCTTAACTCACTGTCACAGGGCCGTCCAATGTGATTGATCTGGTCCATTTAGTCAGAGCAGCCAAGTCTGGAGGAGGCCTGGTCCTCTAGTAGCCCCTCCAGCCCCCCTCCAGCCCCCCTCAGCCCACTCTAGCCCTGAAATCCCAACTAGCACAACACAAACAGCAGAGCCCTGCCAGCTGGCCTAAAGGCTTGACATGCTCTGTCTGCTTTTTAGTAAACGCGCCACAGGCCTAAAACCAGGCTTACATGGCTGCCCACAACTCAACTCTTTTGGCTCTCCTAGGAGTAATTGAACTGAATTGAATCAATGTTCACATTGTGATGTGCTTTCAGTACATGATAATGCCATTATGTCAGAAAAGCAGAGTATTTGATCTTCTTAACCACAGGTAATCTGAGGTAAATTAAATGCAGCTGCTCAGCACTACCAAATGAATGCTTAAAGAGAAGCTTCAATCAGCTCTATGAAACGGCACTGATTCAATGTGTCCTCCAGAATATTCTCAATACATGAATTAGTGGCAGATGAAATGCAGTTCAGAGGAAATTAAAGAGGTCATCAGTACAGATTTGTGCAGTTTCATTTTTCATCCCCAATATTATTTCCTGTTCAGCGTATTTACTTATCCCTATCCCTTTTATTGGCTGGTCAGTGCTCTGGCTTGGCTCATTCCAGGGAAGATATTTCATTGGTGTTTAGTTACTATGAAAATGAGTTCCCTAGACACAGAGGTCATAGCCACAGCCCTTCATGCAGTTGCTATTTGCGCTCTGTCTGTATTACATCACTTTGAAATCAGGTTTTCCAAAGCTTCGACTTCTCAATGCTACCTTTTAACAAGCAGAGTGTTAGTTTTTGGGATTTACCCATTGCCAGGCTTTAGGATTTTCCTTAAAATTCCAACCACATCACATGGACTTATTTTTCTTTTTAGACGCCTGACTGCTGAGGAGAAATCGATTCTCGAGCTGCTCCATTTCACTCTATAAACAGAAAATGATTGTAGATTCAGTGTTAAAAGTAATTTAAGGTTTACTTGATTTGTTGATATAGATGTGACATTTAGCTGAAACAGACATTCATTTAACTTTAATTGTGAGCAATGAAGCATGGCAAAGATACAAGCCTTTTAGTTTCAGGCCAGGATTCAGAAGAGATATTAACTCTATGTGCTGCACGTACACTGAGTGACTTCAAGAAACTCTGGGAAGTTTTTAGGAAAGTTGAGTGTCCTATCACCTAAATATTTAAAAAGAGGAAAGCTTTTTCTCTGAAACATTTCAGCATCTTCTTGGTCACTATATTTTTCTACTCGTCTCTCTCTCTCTCTCTCTTGTTCTCTCTCTGCCTGCTATTTCTGTTTTACTTTTGCTGCAGAAGACAATCTGTGCTTCAAACATGGGGTAAAAAGGACAAAGGATCTAGCTGTTCATCCAGATTTATTAACAGACCAACTTTACACCTGAATTTACCCTCAGGCCATCAATAAAGGCTTATCTTATCTTATATTATCTTATTAGATTGAGACTCAAACCAAATATGCTCACACACCATAACTAAAGTAATATCAATGTATGCTTAAAAGTATACACAATAGAAAATGTTTTGGCATTTTTTCTTTAATACAGTTTGCATACAGTGGGTCAATAATTCAAATCTCCTTGATCCCCTACCAGAATTTAAGCAAACTCCCTGTTTGACTTAGGCAGTTGGAGCCCTCGCCTGTGAGCTGGCCAATGACCACCATGGGAACTTTACTAGAGGGGTTAGCTGGAAAGATTGTGGGAGTGTAGTGACAGTTGGGGCACTTTTCTCATGTGAAAAGGGCCCAGCCGTCCCGTAGAAAAACACACCAAACAAAGAGCATGCGTGACCTGATAATGTGGAGTGTGATCTTTTTTCAAAGTAGTGGCAATCTTCCTTTTTTTTCTTTTTGCTTTCTCCACATTCGTAATCGTAGCCAGGTTAATTAAAGAATCCTTTTCTTAATTTCCCAGAATATAATCGTGACAGTCTTACAAGCAGCAAGGTAACATGATCTCATATTGCTAACCGTGTTGCAAAGTAGTTTTAAGCATGTCTCCAATGGTGACACCTCATCATGCCGCAGTATGAAATGATCCTGAAGTTGAATGAGACCCAAACAAAAGCGTGAGGGACTTAGTACATGCGAGGCACATTTCCAGAAAGTGTTTATGTTCTTCTTAAAGCCTTTCTCTGGCAGAAGCGATTACATGAACGTCTCCTACTCATTTGTTTTCATCTGAACATTTGGCTGAGGGGTTTATCCATCTTGACAAGCACATAATGTGGCTTTTGGTGCTGTGAGGGAGAAAATGAGCGAGATCGGAGGAGAGAGAGGGGAGAAATTGTGAAAGTTAAAACAGAGGCTCTATGGTGGGGTTTTATCACTTTTCTTGCTCTTCCCTTCCTCTCTTTAACAACATGCTTAACCCCCCCTCAAAGATGTGTTAAAAGATCACAATAATCCCCTCGAAATGACATTAGTCCTCACTCTCCTCTTTGAGTAGGTGGAATGTATCTGAGCCAAATTACTGAAGACACTCTAGGGTGTTGGGAACGATGTGATAAACACATAAAGTTCCAAATGTAATTTGATTAAGTCTAAAAAGTATAAATATGGTGTCTGCTCGGCTTCTCATGCTAAGCCAATTACAAGCTCTACAGTAAATGAATTTGGGTCCCTATGATAGTTTGACTTGACTTCTGCAGCAGTCAAAAGGAATCTTATCAAACAGTGAGCATTATAGTAAACTTTCCATCATCTGCTGTTGGTCACTATGATTTCTTAAGAAGTAGCCTTAAAACCATACTAGCATCAAATATAGATTATAGAAAATTCCTTTTACACTTTATTGTGAATGTAATTGATCACATTAAATCAAGAAACTGTCAAAGACACATTCTTATGCTATATTGAATACTATGATGTACCACACCAACCAAAACCACCATAGTAACAGACCAGGGCAGAACACAGTATGTTATTTGCTGAGGGAGAAGAGAAAAGGAAGAAAAGGGAAAATGTGTAAAATAGCTTAGTAGGATTGTCCTCTAAATCACTGTCTCAACCACTTGGCCACTACTTACGGCAAACTTCAAAATAGAGCATTACAGAATGTGGACCTCTCCCTCTACCAATGGTGCATTTGGACATTGCAGAAAGAGCACGAAAATGCTTATTTCGACTCCATCAAGTGGGGAAGCTGGGAGGCTGGATTGGAGTGCTCAGTCCCTAGAATCGCTGCCAAGATATGCCACTGACTTGTCAACCAGATTTCAGTTACAGAACAGTAAAACAGGAGTGGACAGGAGGGCATCTATCCATCTATATATTTATATATATATATATATTTATATATATATATATATATATATATATATATATATATATGAGCCTAACATTGTGTTTGCACTCATACGTGTATATGTGTAGCTGTCTGTTTGCAGATCCACTTCCCCTTGTGGGGGAAGTGGATAATTAGCTGCCTTATCAGCCTGGGACACGGGCAGTCTCCTCTCCACTGACAGGTCATGGAGCCCAGGACCAGCGGGAGGTTTGAGAAGGAGGAGGTGGGATGATAAGACCACAGGAGAAGAGACAAGGAGGAGAGAGAGAGAGAGAGAGAGAGAGAGAGAGAGAGAGAGAGAGAGAGAGAGAGAGAGAGAAGGAGAAGGAGAAGGAGCTGAAGGGAGAGAAAAAAGGGGAGAGGGGGAGGGGGCAGAGAGGCAGACAAAACCTGAAAGAGAGAAATGGGATGAGGAGCCAGACAGAGGAGGAGATAAAGAGATGGAGCAGATAAAAAGGGGGAGACAGTTAGGCCCCGCAAGGACAGAGCAGCTGCTCCGGCCTATCAGCACTTCCACGAGACCTCGGCACTCATTAGCATAAATTCGAATGACAAATGTGGCCCGCTTTGGCAAAGACTAATTAATTCACGGAGGGGGGAAACTCACCAGAGTAAGAATTCAAATCCTTCAATGCCACAGGCCTGAACAAGTGTTAAGAGGGAGCGTGTTGAGCTCCATTGTGTTTTGGAATTACTACAGTTGTCCTGAAAAGGTTACAGCTTTCCTTTAAGTTGTATTTGTATTCTGTACATATATTTTTTTCAGAATTCAGGTTGAGCGCTCAATTTTTTTGGAAAAGTTTGAGCTTGTTAAAGTAAAATGTTTTTTAAAATATATATTCCATATTTTTGCGTGTTGGGAGCCTGTGCTTGGGTTGATTAGACTGATTTCAGTATATTTTCACACACATACAGGCACTCACACACACACACTTTATAAGAGGCAACAATGGACAGGAAAGCTTCGCTCTGAAGTGACGGCAGGCTGTGCGGCCTGGGAAATACAGGGAAAGGATAAGTGCTCCCCCTTGTGTTCAGCTCAATCTGGTTTCAGAGACTATGATCATACTCACTAGGACAGTGTGACTCCAGGTCACATTCAAATGATATTAAACTCTGTCACTATGGATACCTGAACAAAGTTTTGCACATCACAATCAGCCAATCTTGCTTTCTTCTTAGCACAGCGAGCATTACCTCATTTTATCCTCCGTTCCCTTGAATGAAAAGTCTGCCAACGAAGTGTCTCCTCAACTTTTGTTACAAGCCTATCGCTCTTAGGGGATTGATGTATAATGAATCACTCCAACATGTTGGCAAGTGGCACTGACTGGAGTGGGGGGGTCTAAATGATCCGTTTGAATGAGATTATAAAGTGTCTGCTTCATGCACCAGCTTGTGTTAACCCTAAATTCTCGTTGTTTCCCACTTTACAGCAGGTTTAAGTCCAGGTGTTCTGGACTTCTGCAGCAGCAGAAACGTGTGTGTGCGTAACTGTATGTGTGTATTGGAAAGAGTGTCTCTCGTTCTCTCCTGCTCTATGTCTCTCTCTCCTGCTCACTACCTCCTTAAATCTTTCCTTTTCCTCTCTGTTCTCCAAAACACACCACGCTCAGCCAGGTGCAACCATTTTCTTTACCAAATCCCTTGTTAAAGACCCCACAACGGTTGCCCAAGAGTGCTCCCTGCTAAACCAGGCTCTTCCTGCACCATAATTACATCAAAACAGAACATGTTGTGCAGTGTGAGGACTATTTATACATCCACATCAAGAGCCAGTTTTTCGCGTTTTCTGCTTTCAAGGAACATCCTTCTGCTACACTGTGAGTGCATCTGTGTGTGACTCGGGGTGGGTGTTTGGGGAGTAAATGGGTGGTGGTTGGCTGGGTTAGTGTGATTCTCCAGGTGGCACACAGGGGCCCCAGATGCCGATGCCCATTACCAATTACCTCAAGACTCCCACACCTGTGAAATGCGTTATATCTTGACCAAACACTGAAAGGAGTTGGTTCTCTTTTTGTCTGACAGTGGCGGACAGCTTAAGGAATTTGAAGGCAATGCTATAACCAACTGTTGGTTCAAAAGGCATCGTTCAGGCTAAGCCGCAACTATTATGGGCCTACTATTCATATCTTTGCATGAAACCATCACAATTTCCACATGAGCTCTGTATGTAATATGACTGCTCTCTGGTTGAAGCTACTGAATGGTCTTTGTTGGACAGATACTCGTGCAATGTTCCAGGCTCTGATGGTCAATTACACTGTAGGTCCGGTCATTTACTTATTTAATACCACTGCTACTATGGCAACAAAGTTTGTCTCATTCATACTAACATGCTGTCATTTTATTTTATTTCCCACATTTGTAGACAAACTTTTAAGGCATCATAATGTCAATGTCAACAAAGGAAGATATGTTTCCATACATTACAGTAAACTCAGTAAAACTCAAAACTCAGTTTATTTTTTAATTTCTGTTTGTATGTGTGTGTGTGTGTGTGTGTGTGTGTGTGTGTGTGTGTGTGTGTGTGGAGGAGGAAAGAAAATGTTCAGCCTATAAAAATATATAAATATGTTTTGATATATTATGATCATGGTAAAATGACCACTAGGTACATGTAAGGAGCTGGTTAGTCGAAGTGATAGTTATGACTTTATGGGTCGGGGGCTGGACCCGAGGCTGAGCACGCTAAGAACAAAACAAAGTCTGATTTAATGGAAAAACACATACATGCTGCTTTGGAACTGCAACAGCTACCTTAAGACAGATACACTTAACTGACTAACAGAATGAGAAGCTTAAATACTATATGATACACAATTTAGTTTAGCTACAAGTTAGAGTTCCTCACATAGAAATTGAAACACAGCTGAAATAAAAATCTGGAAACAATTCATTTTCACTCTTTTTGTAATTAAATATTACATCCGCTAGATTAATCTCACCGATTGAAAGCAGTTATTTGTCAAATCCATCAATTGTTGAATTAAAAAAAATATAATCTACAGAGATCCCACATCTGCAGGGTACAGAACTCAGCCTAAATGCAATGCCCTACACTCACACTATCAACTTCAGAGTGTCCTGACCAGCAGCTTTGATAGGTTATCCACTGAAGGGACCCTCACATTACTGATAACAAGCCTGGGGAGCTTCAGAGAGAGGGATACAGCAGCAGGCCCCACCAAAACTCTAAGCTAGTAAACATGAATTGCGTCGCAATCGCTTTACGGACCAACAAGATATTGTCATTTGGTTATGCAACTAATTATTTGACATTATTTGAAGTCCTACATCCCCCCTGTTATTCATTACAAATACATTTTTAGCAACGTTTGCAAGCTTGATATTTTGACTCACTAAAGGTATGACTGCTGCTACACCTGGCTGCTGACGCACGTTGAGCACAGAGGAAGGGAGTGGAGGAATCATGGGAGGAAATGGTTTCATGGCTGAGCTGACTGTTTGAATTAGTGTATCTGAAATGGGCATCGTCTGCTAGCACTCTGACATGGTGTTGCTCTCGCCTTTGGCATGAATCCATCCCTTCAGACTGACACACATGCACACACACACACACACACATAGGCACACGCTCACACATGGAAACTCACATCGTGCATTTAGCTTGCCTTCCTCCGACCTCCCCGCTGTGTCTGACACAGCACCCATGATCCTTTGCCTCGCGGGCTGTGAGCTGTCAGAGTGACAGGGCATGAGGAGGTTGACATGTGACACTGCGAGACAGGATCAAATGTGTCATCATCTCCTCAAACAAAGAAACAAAGAGATTAGAAACTCTTCTGTGTACCGCGGGCTAATTTGTGTTTGCTATCACAACAATCTTTAAATTTTTATCGATTTTAATTTCATCAGTTTCACCCATGATTGAGTTCTTTTAATTAGACGCATGTCTTCAGCCAAACCTGCAGTCAAATAGGCGAAACAAACCAACAAAAAGACAGAGTTTAAAAAGAAGTGAATGGGATGGGTCAATACAGAGAACTTGAGCTCAATTATTACCTGATCTGAGCAGGCTGAGGTGTTAAAATTAGATTGGGGCATAACCGTAGAAGATTACTGCAGTAATCCTCTACTCTCCTGTGTCTGACAAGCTGTCGTTAGGTAGAGCACATGCAGTAGGATGTGCACACAAACACACACACACACGCACACATGCAAAAACAAAGCTGACCAGCTCTTACTAGCTTAGTCCAATCCATCCAAGGCTGCCCAGGCCTCTGCTGTGCTAGCAGACCACACATCTACACATCAGCCCTTTATTGTTCCTTCCACTGTGGTAATGGAAACAGAGTCAATGTGGCACGGAGGGGGAGGAAGTGGTGGCCAAGGGCCCTGCATGGCCCCTCCATGGTTGGCATCTCTTTACTCACACACACTCATGCACACATATACACTTATACGCACAACCTGTCTTTCTCTCCCTCTCTGGATTTGACACACACATATATACACCATTATGAGGGAGTTCGGCAAGCCGCACGGTAGTGAAAACACACACCGCCTCTGCATCCCTTCAAATGGTAGGAAATCCTGGACATGTCGGGCACATTTAGAAGAATACTTGAGGTTTTGGGGAAATCGGGATCACCTCATCTCAGAGTAACGTGATGCTGGATATATTACAAAATGTGGGGGTGCCCATATGGAAGCCATCGCAGACCTCGTGCATGCACGTACAAATCAAAGGAGCTCCAGCCCGGCTGCTAATGAGGGTGACCGTGACGTTTTTATGTTGTTATCCTACTGTGTGGCTTAGGTAATGGCTGTATAGGATGGGAGGAATTTCATCCACACACGCACAGGGGGGTCTGGACGGTATTGTTACAGCCTAAACACATTTTTATGGTCTTTGTAGCATTTGAATTATAGTATCAGCTCTACACATGGCAGGTAGGGTTTAGTGGACGGTAAGCAAGCCGGATTTATTTACTTTAAATGTCTCACAGCAGCCAAACTGACACAGAGCGACTGGTGCTCCAGTTACAGTGGCACACCAAACACCAGTGGTTCATGTGAGCAAAGAAGAATCGAATAGAAGATATGCTTTCATTTGCTGCACGGGCCTTTTATACTCTAAACAGAACTATAAAATTACTGTTTTGTAGTCCTCTAATGCTCCAGTGTGTCTTTCACATTTTGCAATTGATCTTAGTGTGAACAAAGAGCTTTTAGATGCTGTGGTATTAATTGTGTGAGTGCTGGACCTGGTTGCTGTTTGTATGTGTGTGTGTGTGACAGATACAGCGCGTGCATGCCTGTGTCTGTGTACTTCTGCATCTGTGTGTGTACTTGCATGCTCCTGTGCTATCAGTCTTGGTCAGGTCCCTGCCTGGGTGTGCGAAGGTTTGTCTCCCCATGTTGTTGCAGCCTGTGTAATCATGGTATTAATTATTAGCTGTTTGCTCTCCATCATCCACCTCCCCTGGGGGAGGGCACCGTGCCTGGCCTGCCAAGGGCTGGCTCTGGGTGTCTCATCCACTATAAATCTGCACGGTTAACATCACAATCATAGAACAGCAGTGTGAAGCACAAGTTCTGGTATGTCTTATTAGAGGGTTGAAAAATGTGAATTGTTTAGGGTAGAACCATTTTTATTTGAATTAAAAAAACAAAAATGCAGCTGTGTGAAACAATGCCATGTTGTTTTTTCTGTGTTTCAAAACCACCCTTATAGCCTGAAATCATGTCGTTCAGCTAAGAAATAAACCATGCATCCCCATGGGCTTAGCCTGAATGGTGTGAGAAAAGATGTCTCACTTTATCCTGCTTAATGTCCTCAGGCCGGGCTGTGAATTAGTCTCAGCTCTATCTGATCTCATATGTGTCCTTTTCACGCACTGCCACCGGCATATCCCCATCACTTACTAACACACGCTTATGTACATTTGTCTCCCTCAGATGCCACCATCGGCATTGCTCCTTCAGAGATACTTGTGAAATGAATTGTCTGAAAGAAAGTCACAGCATCTGGCAGTGATTGTGGTGCCACAGGCATCATGTGTGAAACCCAGAGCGTGTGTGCGTGTGTGTGTGTGTGTGTGTGTGTGTGTGTGTGTGTGTGTGTGTGTG
>NW_022280039.1:1202609-1216338 GCF_004355925.1 Anarrhichthys ocellatus
GTGTGTGTGTGTGTGTGTGTGTGTGTGTGTGTGTGTGTGTGTGTGTGAATTAACCAAGAGAATAAGTGCTTTTAGCCCTGGTAGTCTTTAGGGACAGCTCACCCAATTATTGACCACTAGGACTTTACTCATGTTTACATGCTGGCTGGTGCCTTCTGAAAACAATTTAGACTTCAGTTTAAGGTCATGATTTACTCTGACAATATTTCACTATTCTTCATAGATCTTTTACTATGGCTTCTTATTAAAACATATTAAATTGTGTACAATCAAAAGCAATCCAAAACATTTAAAGTCATTTACTGGATTGAAAGCAATTTAGAAAATTTTAAGATTAAACCCCATTATCCATCATTCATCTTGGCCAATTTTGCTTTAGTTGCCTTTCAGCGGTTAGCACAGCCTCTGTCATGTTCCCCATTGCTTTCAAATCCAATGATAGTCATAAAGACCAGAAAATATCATTTTAGAAAAACACATTTTTTATCAATTTACTGAATGGAAACATAAATGATCGCTATGAACAAAAATCCAATAAACCTAAACCAGAAATGGAGATATTTCTTCTGGAACCACAGCAGAGTTAATAAAAATCACTTATGGTTTCCAGAGACACAACAGCATTTCATTGTCCAGGATAACGGTTTGAAGACGAGGTAACAGATTTGAATGCTCCTGTTGCTAGATTCAAAGCATGATTTATTTTTTTCATCTTTAGAATCAAGAAAATACAGCATTTGTACAGAGTCTGTTGCATTAATTAACAACTACCAAAGTTCCCCTGTGGTTTCCCACCACTTTGAAGATTCCTTCACAATAGACTGAGAGACTTAACAATTTACGAACTGAAGGGGGGGAAAAAAATCTCGTGATTGGATCACAATGCCACATGTTAGCTGATTGTGAGCGGAGGAATTGTATCGTAAAAGCAAAAACCGCCTCTTGGGAATCATGTCAGGAAATATCCCGGGGAGGGGGGGGGGATGCTGCCAACTAGTCTTCACCAATGACTGGTAAAAAGAGAAAAAAATCCCTTTTTACTGTTTTTGCTGCAAGACAGAGGGATGTTCTAATCCTCTATTCATTGTTAGGGTTGTGTAGGACTGGCCGAGGGAAATAGCTTTTTTTGATGGCAATGGAGGGGAAAGGGAGCTTTGCCAAAGAGGGCTTCAGAAGTTAATGGGCCGGTTTCTATGCTGACAGTAAAATCTTGGCTGGAGCCATCAGGAGCTTCCAAGGCGTTATCTACTTCAGCGGTTTTGAAGATTATCTTTAAAGGGAAAACAGAAAATGACAATGTCAAGAACAAGAGAGATGTCTAAAAGCAAAGGTTTAATCAAGACTTACACCAGAAGGAATTATCACCAAGCTAAAGCTGATTTATGTTGAGGAAGCATAATAGTTGAGAGAAATTCTTCCCAGATAACAGTTGTAGCCTTGAGATCGTCTCACAAGCAAACAGCATCAGTGGTGCATTCACATTTTGATACAGCACCTAGGGTTGCAATGGAGCTTATTCTATTGCCGGCGGGTAATATTCGATACCATGGATGAAATACTGCCCACGGTAACGGATGCCCCTGCAGAACAAAGAGCCAAGAACAAAATGAGACCCATTTCCTCAGCGAGAGCTCTAACGTACAGGTTCTTATAAACACTGATCTTTATTTCACCAAGGGAAGAGAAAGACAGGAGCTTCTTAAGTCTTTTAAAAATAACACTGCATGCCTGAGCTCTGCCAAACCTTTACGAAAGCATGAGCAATGTGGGTACTGTATCGTTCATATCACTTTGGAGTGGGGAAGATCCAACCGGGCAGTCCTCTGGCACAAATATTGGTAAGGTAACCTGAAGCCTTCAGGACGGACACGGTGACCCTGTCCTTCATGTTTCTTACTGCAGAACGATGAGCCAAGAGGAAAACAAGTGCCATTCGCTCACACTTGCACACAGGTGCTGGCAGCCAAAGAAGGAAAGCTGAACACAGAGTTATAAAACTGCTGTGGTAAGATTTTTGTCTCTTCTAAACTGACACTCTCCCAAACACATAATTAATCACAAAAAGTTGAAGTAACTATTAGTTAGACAAAGGCAGAGGTTGAGAGGAGTGGCAAGGAGAAGGAGGTTGCCTCAGATATGGAGGCTAAGAATAGTGGGCGTCTTCGGTTGTTGGCACATGTATGTGTGCTTCACGTGGGTATCCGTGCCCATGTGCACATATTTGTGTGTGTCTGTGCTTATCCTCCCCTCCAAGGTTTGCCAGAATCTGCTTCAGAGCAGAAACCCAGCCAATAAGCCACAAGCCATCAGCAGCCAGGTCAGATTAGATGTCTGTCGTTGGCCTTTGTGCAGATAACACGACAATGAGTGGCACTTCCCTACCGCCACTTCACCTCGGCCGTCCCACACTTGTCAGTCCTCCGCCGGTCAGATAGGCTCTGTCAGTTAAATAAGAGATAAAGGGAAAGTCAGGAGGAGGGAGGGGGGTTGTTCTCTGTTAGTTTAGCACCCTAGTCGGAGGGTTTTTGTTACTGATGAGGGTCACAGAAGGAATGGACAGCCTAAAGACAGAGGGGTAGGGGAAGGGAAAGTTGACTGGCACATTAGCCGGTATCTCCCTATCACTCTGCTTAATCTGAAGAGACAAGGGATCTCTTGAGTTGTAGGGATGACCATGGGAACGGGGATATGGCGAAGTGAGAGAAAAGGGGACACAACTGTCGAGATAAATGTGCCTTCACGTTTTCTTTGCACAGATGTCCTCTCACTCTCAGTTCATCCCTTTGCCTGTTTATCTTTCTCATGCACACCAATGTAAAATGATAGACATTGGTGTTGCACGATGAGTGTTACGTCTTTCGTCTTCCTGTTTAAAACTTTTTTTCTATCTCTCAATCTTGCTCATTTGAGCTTTGCACAGCCTTCTCCTTGAAACCCAATTAGTATTTCATAAGAGGCTCATCACCTTTTCACACATATCACTGATGATTAGCCTTCTGGGATAACCTCAACAGAATAGTCTCCTGGATGGATTAAGTCAGTCTGTCAACAGGCATCAGCTCAGGTGGGATGAGACCCATGTCAGACATTACCTCTCTATTTCAGAACAGAGGCGCATGTGCCAAACACTGTTATTGAACTGGCACTACAAGAGCGTAACCTAGCCCTTAAAAACACATTAAAGGTGTATGGTTAAGAAATATTGATGTCATATTCAATCAATCATTATTATCCTGAGAGGAAAATCCTATTTGTGGTGTAGCAAAATTAGCAATTTTTAGCTTTGGAAATGTCTGGATATCCTGCTTCTAAAATGTGTGTAACAATGAGCCTCCTCTCTGCCTGTCAAAATATTTTTGCCTTTCGTCCTGAGGAACCGGTTCATTTCAGTGAGCTCTCTCCCAATAATGTCATAACTGACACATCAGAAAAGGCAATGTCTCCACCTATAGGTGCAAACACGGCACTACAATTTATAACTTTTTTTTTTCTTCCTCACAAAGCATTTAGGAAGCAGTGCATAAGATGAGACCAATAACAAATATATATTTAAATCACGCTTACTAGTGAAAATATCAAAATACTAAAAATTCATACTACCAATAAAACTTTTGCTGAAAATCTGTGTGCTATCCTTTATTACGAGAACAGAAAACACCTGCTCATGATCACCTCACTGTTACAATTTGAGTCCATTTTTGTGTGCTGTGAAAACACATTATTTTGTAATTGCTTTATTTAATAATAAACATGTAATGTCTGATGTCTTTATGGTTTATGTTGTACATTAAATACATTACATTATTTTTAGAATTCCTTCAAAATGCCTGAAGTGACATTTGCTCTCATTTAAAAAACTGTGCTTAACTTAAATGGATGAAAATAAAATGTCCATCACAGTGTGTTTGGTTGTAAAACCTGTAAATGTGAAGAAGAAAACAAGAGACAAACACTTTAAAGTTTGAGTTTGTAGACGCTATATATTTGTAAGTTTAGAGTAAATACAAAGAACATATATATATATACCATCAAACAAGCGTAAAACATACAAATATGTATAGAAAATGAGAAGATCTTTGCAGTTTTTATACATTCTTATATACAGTGTAGATTAGGATATAACAGAAGATTAAAATATGAAGATTTTTATAACATCTGTGTAAACACAAAACTTTAATTTCTTAAAATTCTAGACAGAAAATTAAGATGAGACATAATCGCAAAATGTATGGAAGGACATAACCATATGAACAAACTATAGCCCATCTTAACGAGTGATGGAGAAATACAGATGTCAACACAGTGACTCTTTCTACTGCTTGTTCCATCGTCTGTTTCGCTGCCGTTCAGGTAATTAAAATGTGCTGTGAGACCGTCAGTAAGAAAACAGTGCTACAAAACAACTCAGGAGACACAGGAAGGTGATTATAAGATGATGTCTGATACAGGTATCTTGATTATATATACCAGTCAAAAGCAGTAAATTATTTTTTTTAGCAATGCAACACAAAGCAAACGCTGAGCAGAATGGAATGCTTGTTATACGTGTGGATCAAAAAGACGACAATACACCAGAAGAATCTGTTTGTGTTTCTCACAAGAAAAGCAAGTTTGTGATCCTTTGTCATCGAGATCTGATCCCTCCCACAAACATTCCTGCAGTATCTCAAAAGGAAATAAGTTATTTTAGTCCAGGAAAAGGGTCTCCGCTATTATATCCAAGAAAATGAGGCTGGGTAATTTCTGCATACTTGTGAGAATATTTTGTTTTGCTAAAAAAAAAAAATCAAAATAGAGAGTCACACTTTTCTTTATGCTTTCTACAAAACAGGGAGTCACACTTTTCTTTATCCTTCCAACAAAATAGAGAGTACAAAGTGTCAGTGGGAGGATTAAGGTAAGAAAACATGCACAAATGTGAGATGGTGTCCCTGAGTGAGTGTCATGTGTCTCTGCCTGTCTATATGGTCTCCACATAATTGGCAGGGAACAAGCCTTGACGGCCATCTTTGCTCCATCCCCTCCACCAGGCTTTGTCCACCGTTTCCACGTCCTTAATGATGTCACCCGGTTCAAAGGAGATCTCAGATTCGTCCTCTGTGGGAACCGCAAGACAACATGTTGAAGACCCACTGATCGCGGTGCAATTACTGTAAGTGGAGGCACTTTAAGTGCACATGCATGGCGATTACCTTCTAAATGGCAGCTTACCTGCTTGGTAGTCATACAGAGCTCGGACACACATTTGTTGCTCTGCTAAAACCTGTGTGGAGAGGAAAATAGAGTCAGATAAAAGCTGTAATGAAATACACGTATTGTTTCACTTAAATTCACGTAGGGGAGAATATAGGAAGATGCAATCACTTTCATGGAGACTTTCTTCAAATTGAATTTAATCTCTACGCTGGCAATATTCTATACATTTGTCAACAAAGCCCATTAAAAGGCAAACCATCAATTCATTTATCTTACTAACAAGTATTGCCCGTGGAGCCAAAGCCTGATATATCTTATTCCGCTGTGCAATAAACCTAAATTATTGTTCAAAAACTATGAAAAATGCATCACTGAGCAACACCTCAACTCCGGGTGACATGTTCTTTTTACTATGAAGAGGCATTGTGCTTTATTCTTTATCCCACATGTATAGTACGCTATCCCACTGCTGTAAATAATCACTAGTAATCCGAATGCGTATTAATCCACTGCTGAAAATAGTCCCCAACAAATGTACTAAACACTTCCGTTTGCTGAACATTATAGTAACCAACTGTTTTAGAAAATGTCTGAGCATTTTAAATTAAAAATTTTAAAAACATGTTTGTAACCGTTTTTAGAAATTAACATCTTCATTAGTAACTAATTAGCTTGGGGCTGAGTGCAACATACAGGGTAAAGAAGTGACCGACCAAATATTTAACAATATTCTTTTCTGAAATTAAGAGCAGATTCCAATTTTTAGACAAACTGGCTTTGTGCAAGACACTGAACAAGTAGAACATGCGTTTGTAGCTTGTTATAAGTCTGTGGTTTGTAGATAGACTACCTCTTGTCCATTTTCTGAGATCGTCTGCTCCTCATCCTCATTAACGTCAGCATCCTCTGCTGCGTTGTGAAGTTCGTAGCACCCGGTCAGCTCCAGTGAGCTGAGTTCTGTGTCCGATGGACTCAAGGATCGCTCTGAGGTAGACCAGTGTAAAAAGTATTCATCACAGTCCAACCAGCACAGTGAATGAATGCATTATCACTGAATAATCCTACATTGTAATATTGTTATAAATAGACGTGTAGCCAAACCTATGCCATTCTGACTCTGGTCTCCATTTGTGATCCCATTGGTTGACACGACGACAGTCTCATGTTTGATTACTTGACAGATTGGTTCAGCATCTGAAATAATGACTTGGTTGTAATCTTTTGTCAGAGAGCAGCATATTATCAAATGCCATTCCAACTTCTGGAAGGCTTTAGTACATCATTCAAAAATAAACTGTGTGTGACAGTGTAACAATAAGAAATGTTAATTAAGTCAAAATAGCAGGATACAAGAACAAGAGGGCTACCAGAGACTGTCGACTCTTCCTCTTTCTTTGAAAGCTCAGCAGGCTCAGAGGGAGTCTGAATGTCTTCTGATTGATCATTCTCCTCCCCATCTTCCTTTGCCTCCTCTTCCTCTTGCACTACCTCCACAGGGTCCTCCAGTGGGGCATGCTCAGCTTCCGCTTTTAATCCCTCATCCTCTTCCTCCTTGTCCTCTTCCTCCTCATTCTTTTCCTCCTCCTCCTCCTCCTGCTCCTCTGCCTCAGTCTGGACTGGTTCTGTGGTAACAGCACAAGGCTCTGGTTGCATTTTACCTTTATCTTCTTCATGCTCCTCCCCATCCTCTTCCTCTTCTTCCTCCACCAGTACAGCCTGCACTTTGTAGCCAGTGTCTGAGACCAGCTCAGCGTGCACAAGAGTGGCGTTGTTGAGGTCTGTTGATTGGAAAATGATATCATTAAAAACACAACTGATAAGCTTACATGTTGTAAAAGAGCCCACAGTGGCTGTGTATGCCTGTGGTAGAAAAACTGAACTATAAAGAATCAACAAATTGGGTTCTCTGGGCGCACAGGACATTTAAGCTTGGCATGGCTAAAAGTACGTATATGGGGTTACTTTAGGACTATGCAATTGTGACTGGACTGTAAAAATATTCTGAGCTCTTTCATTTCTGCACAACAGACCACCGATTCATAGCCCCCGGCCTGCTTTACTGGCTGTGTGGAGTAGGTTTTGGCAGAAGCATCCAAGTCACTTAAGCCTGTAATAAAAATTTTAACAACCACCACTTAATGTCAAACGATGAATGTTTTTGGCAAAAGTAATAGGCTCTTCTTCACATTGCACCATCCCCCTGATTTTGTTGTTTTGGGGATAATTACACCTTCACCACACACCTCAAACAAGTAAAAAACATTGTATAATCAGATCCCAATGTAATCATTTGTGCCCTGCTCCACCCTACCTGTGTCTGGCTGTGGTCTCTCTGGAAGAGGAGCTGTTGGAGCCTGTGGAGCTACAACAGACTGGAAGCAGAAAGTTACGTGCTCTGGCTGGGTTGGGGTATTTGGGGTATTTGGGGGCGACGCTGGCAGGGCCTCTGGATGTGACTGAGAGGGGTTGCTTTTTACTAAACCCGGGGACAATGAAGCCAACAGACTAGGGGAGGCGGGAGGTGCAGAAGGTTCTGTGGGTGATGGGAGTTTGGGCTCAACAACAGCCTGAAGTTGGTCGTTAGTTTGTAGAACGCTGGGCAGGGCCGAGACTGGAGGGGCAGGGCGGAGAGGTGATGTGGGCGGTGAAATGGGGGCTCTAGGCCTTTGTGGAGAGGTGACACGGCGGAAATCAGGACTTGCTGGGGGAGACGTGGCACGGTAGATGGGGGAGGGAGGAGCTCGGGAGAAGGGGGAGACCAGGGGTGAGCTGTAAGGGGAGGATGACGTGTTCTCTTCTGCTTTAGAGAAGATGAAGGCTGTGTCCGTCAGGCTGCGCTGGTATCGTCTGAAGGGTTTGCCTGGAGAAAAAGAAAACGGGTTTGTTTAGTAGTAGTTCAAGAACTGAAAGATTTCAAAAACTCCAAAAACTGCATGCACTGCAATCCAGTTCTGATCCTTGTTTCAAAAAGCTAGTCTGGACCTTTGAACACATGGTGCCATGTGGTACCACCTCCGTTCAAGCTCACACACACAGTATACGTACCAGAGCGGGAGGATCCAGGGCTGGTGGGACTTTGTGATGATGATGATGATGACAGCTGCCTGAAGAACTCCCTTGGGTTCATGGAGCGCTGGGACACTAATGCGGCTGCCTCCTACAGGTCAAGTAATGTTTAGTATAGGCAAGAAATTGAAATGATTAAACAGACTGAGACAGCTTGCAATGACAAACGTGTGGCCCATTCAGGTCTTATACAAAGAGTTATTTCAAAACATCAAGTAATGTCAGCTGTATGGGTTTTACTAAAATTCACTTACTGCTGCTTTCTCTATGGACTCGCTCCTACTAAGACGAGACCTCATATCTTCCACATGCTCCCTCTGCTGCTGCTCCTGTCAGTGCAGAAACACAGTGGAATCATATTTACATATTCACGCACACATTTTTATGTTTTTTAATCTCTTCATTTAGAATCGGAATATTTGAAGAAAGTAGAGGACAAAGCACTTGAGACGATTGAAACTTCTTGAGTGTATTGACATTGAGCCCTAATTAATGATACAGTAACTGTTGACACAAAGCAATACCTTGGAAGTACTCTAAGGCAACTGCAAACCCCTCAGTACACACAAGTATAATCACCCTTACTTTCACCTCTCACAAATATGAAGTATATAGTCTAATATAATGAAAGCAGTCTACACTCAACCAAGCTTAGAGACAGCCTCGAGTAAAGACTCGCCTCCTCCAAACCATGAACATGCATACAACCCAAAGTCCAAAACTCGTTTACATTAACGTCCGACGTAAAATCTTAGTGTCGCACAGTTTGAACATGGTAGCCAGAATCCAGGAATGTTTGTGCATTCAGTATACAATATAATAATTGTATGTCAAAATGCATAAAGGTTGTCATGTCTTGCTAGTTCACGCGGTGTATGCATAGCAACCATTCAGAGTATGTGTCAATGAATCAGTGACGTGTTAATTTAGGTTTAAAATGACATATGTAAAATACATATAAATTAACATTATTATCAGTTGTAAAGTCCTTTAAATATCTCATTATAAACCAAATGAGCAGCAGTGGGTACATAGTCCACTTTCCCCTGTACATTTAAATCAGTCCACTGTTTGTTCATGGAGCAGTAAATTAATTAGTCTGTGCATATCAGCAGATATTGTGGCAGACGACGGTGGTCATTACATGGTTCTCATAGATTACATTACATGGATCAAAGGTCGAGTAATGAATAAAGAAACAATTACAGTATTACAACATCAACCCAGTTCTTACACGGGGGTCAATGAGTTCAGGCAGTCTGACCAAACTGAAAAGTCAGAAGCCAGCAAGGCAGGTGTGCTTTTTGACACTACAAAAACAGTGCCTGACCACTTTGCATCATTAAATAATAAAAAACACTTCTTTAAAATACGCATCTGTTCACTCACCCATTTAAATTTCTCCTTTCTGCGCAGCTCTTCTTCTTGCTCTGCCCGTTTCCTTCTGTGCGACAGAAAAACAAAAGACAGTGCCATGTTACCGTTTCCAAAAATCATCATCCAAATGCTTTTTTTCTCCCATTATTAATGAGTTGAAATAAAAGATCTAAGACTTAGTCTATGCACACAAACAAACTTAGTTCAAATTGTTCGCAGCCATTTGTTAAAAACTGTGTTAGCAAGCACTTTTCCTTTGCCAAGATAATCCATCCACCTGACAGGTGTGGCATTTCAAGATGCTGATTAAACAGCATGATTATAACACAGGTGTGCCTTGAATAAAAAAAAAAGTCACCCGAAAATGTGCAGTCCTATCACATAACACAGTGCCACAGATGTTGCAAGTTTTGAGGGAGTCTGCCATTGGCATGCTGACTGCAGGAATGGCCACCAGAGCTGTTGCTGTGAGCCACCAGCTTCGCACAGCCATTGAAAAGGAGTGGGCCAACATTTCTCAGGCCACAACAAAATTCTGACCAACTCTACACAAGGAGATGTGTCGCACTGCATGAGGCAAATGTTGGTCACAGCCGATACTGACTGATAATTGACCAAAAAAAATGCATTTCTGTAGCCCTAGTCATGTGAAATCCTAATAAATGTTGACCTTTTATTGTGACCAGCCCAAGGCACACCTGTGTGATAATGATGCTGCTCAATCAGCATCTTGCTAAGGCACACCTGGATGGATGCAAAGGTGTGTTCGCCAACAAGGATTCTAACACATTTGTGCACAAACTTTGAGTGAATAAACCTTTTGTGTGCATAGAAAGGGTCTTAGATCTTCAATTTCAGCTTAAAACAAGTGTTGCGTTTATATTTTTGCTCAGTGCACTTTGTTCTTCAAATCTTTACAAAATACAGCCACTGGAGGGCACTATGGAAATAGACATTGTTCCTACCGCTGCTCCTCAATCATCTGTAGCTTCTCATTCATCTTCCTGTCCCTCTCTTCTGCATCCCTCCGCTCCTTTGAAACTCTTTCTCTTTCAAGGCGACGTCTCTCCTCTGCTGCACGCCTCTTCTCCTCCTCTTTCCTCTCTTCCTCTTCACGCTGACGCACACAACGGGAAACGCATTAAACGTTTGTTTCACTTTCAAATATGAATAATGACTCTCTTCAATAGCTTTCCAAATGCACATTGCAGTAAACATCCGTCTGAACTACATTTTAGCCACTCAAATGTGGCCAAATTGAGATAAGTTTTCATACCTCTGCCCGTGCCCAAAAGGAGTCTCTGTTTATCCGTCTCATCTCCATAGCAGCATTGGTTTTTCTGTAGTTTGTACCCTATATGACAAACAAAGGAATAGTGCACGAAGAGCCACACATTTGTCCATTTTCCAATAATGTGTTCAGAGGCATTTTTTAGTGTCACTGTATTATACTGCATCATTGTCAGTAACTATAATTAAAACCTTTTTTAAATTTATTTCCCTATTTTCATGGGCATGACTGAATAAACATACTAGAAAAATAAAGTCACCGATGAGGGAAGTTTCTAAGTTGTGTCACCATCTGTTTATGAAAGTCTCTGTCTCCATCTGATGGGTAGATGAGGTATTGCAGTAGACTCACCACTAATTCCTCCTTGTCCACAGACCTGGAGCTTCTTCTCTCCCACTGTGTTGGAGTATGGGCCTGGGCCTTGCCGAGCTCTGCTGTTATCTTCTCCTCTATCACATCCTCCACTTTCTCTGCACTAATGAACGCTTGTGCTTCCTGAAACACGGAGGGCAGGGAATGAAAAAGAGATGGTAAGTAAAGTAAGACCGATGTGAATTTAATCCAGCCTTACATACTGTATTAAAGCCACACACACACACACACACACTCACACACACACAAACACACGCACAACAGCTAGAAATCCACACACACACAAGTATACGCAGACCCTCAAGTGTTTTTCTCTTGGTCTGACTTGGAGTTATGCATAGTTGGAGCCAAACAGTTGTGCAACTGCTTCAGTTATAAGGATTGTGAGAGAGCAATAATCCTTCCTGGCTTTAGCGTGAGGACAGGAATGCTTGGTTTGGATGGTTATAGATGGCGGAGGGAAGGATGCAAAAAATTTTAAATAATAGATATGATAGGGAAAGTGAGAAAAAGAGGGTGTGTGTTGTTGTGGCATGTGTTTTTGCAAAAAGGCAGAAAGAGAGAGGCCCTCACTTAACATGCAACAGTTGCTCAATACCTGGAAGTCAAGCTTAAGGGAGATTTAGAGATATAAAAAAAGACTTGGTCATATTCAAAAACCACAGAACCAAGACATACTGTTCCACTGCAGCTATTTCCATGGGACAGATCGGTGTTAAGCATGAAACCATGCATGTATACAGGCATTTGTATGTGGCCAGGACCTCAGAACAAATTCCATGGAGAGTAAGACCAGGCTTGTTGATGGTGGGCCAGGTCTGTCAGCCTCCAACAGGAAACCACAGCTTTATCTGAGTGACAACGCTGACACTGACACTGAACAGAGTATTCAATGTGCCCTATAATACATGTCAGTACAGTGTATAATCCATATCACTCCAGCTGTCACTGCCAACTGCACACACACAGACCAGACAAGCAGCCCACAGTGCTGCCAGGGATGCAGGGAAAATCATGGAAACAGACAGAACCAAAATCTACAGCAAAAGCTCCCAGTAGCAAAACATGTTTGCCTAATACTGACAGCCACCTGGCATCCTCGTGTACCGTAGTTTATCAAGTACAGGAGGTACAAAAACTGCCAGGGTAGTCGATAGTATTACGGAATGGCAGTTCATTTAAACGCATGGCAATCATTAAACATGCACAGTTCAGACACCAGCGTGCAGGTGACTCTAACAGATTGACAGATTTGCATTTAACAGATAACAGAACAGTTTGCTCCCAGGAAAAAAAAAGCTGTCTATACGTTCTTCCCTGTATACCTTATGCAAATCTAGTCATGCCTTTTTTATAACATGATATGGCTGTGAATCATTCAGCAGCATTTAGGTGCTAAAGGCCTAGCATTCCTTTTTTACCATCTTGTTTAAGATGTAAATCATAAGTGTCAGAGATTAAATAACACCCTCCTCAGTCTCTTACCTTCCCTTGTATATTCTTTTGCACTTATTTCAACCCCTTAACATGTGTTTTGCTGTAAATGTAATGACTTCACAAGTGCCAATCTGCTAGCTTTAACATTTTACTCTTTCCATTTGAGCTCATAGTACTGCTTATATAGTAAACTGCTCTATTAAGGCAAATGTGTCATAATTACCCCTATCGATGCTCCAAATATTTTCAAGGGAAAATCTTATAACATCCAAGTGGGATGTTGCCTGCGAACCAACCATCTTTTTTTTAGGATTTGTGACATTGATGACCGTGGCGATGAAAGCCAGCTCTGGGTATAAGAATATACCCTCTCTGGGAGGAAAAGGAGACCAAGGTGACGTGACAATTTGAGAGTTACTAGCTCGATATAATTGTGCTCAACTCTGCACAGACTCTCTGCTCTGGAACTTCTTCATACAGTCTACTACTCAGGAGTTGTTGAGACTGAGGGAGACAGAAGGTGGATGTGGAGATACTGTATGTGTCCCCAGTTGAAGTCTGACCCAGATGGGTGATGGGTCACTTATGGTGAGCGTTATTATTTGCATGTAGAATTCTGAATTTCATTTTGTTACGCTGTTAGCTAAATTATTACCGTTTTGAACACTCCTTTAAATGTAAGAAATAATGTAAGTTGATTCATGGACTGTAATTGTTAGCGTTTAATGTTCCTCAGAGGGCTCCTCCTAAGACAGAAGGAGCAATAGAGGCCAATCATGAAAGTAAATCCTCTCTTCTCAGGTGTGTCAGGGCGAGATGCGAGAATTCCATGTTTACAAGAGACTGTGACTTAACTTCCATTTGTTTTCCTTTTTCATATCTGATTATATCAGATACTCTCATATCTATCTTTTTGTATCAACATCGAATGCCCCTGCACGCACACACACACACACACACACACACACACACACACACACACACACACAC
>NW_022280039.1:1216348-1330411 GCF_004355925.1 Anarrhichthys ocellatus
TATGTGGGTTATCTCACTAGTTTTGTTTCCCGGTCATCACAAGGTAAAGTAGGAATTAAGCTGAGAGTCTGTGGCATCGGTTTATTTCTGCTAAATGTGGACAACAGTAAAATACAACCTTGCCTTGCCTTGGTGAGCTAGGTAATGTCAGTAACTACCTCATGACCCCTCTATTTTCATTTATTTCCCCCATATCAGTCACATATTGTTTTAGGTCACAGAACAATCAAAACGTGAGAGGTGACCTTAAAACAGCAGCCTATGAGTTTTCATGAATGCATTCCGTAACGCCATGTGTTTGACTTTGCACCAGCAGAAAAAGTTTGCATTTAATTTACTCAATGTAAAAATCCACAATTCACGTCATGATAGACTCATTGAGGGATCGACTATTAATTGATTAATAAACATTAAGTTGCCACTTTGACAGTTTGGTGCTTCAAACACAAGATATTTGTGAGATCTCCACAAATACAAACACTGGTATCATGTGTCTCCTCTTGTAATGCTATTTTGTGCTGTGAAATCTAGAAACTGTTAAACAAACCGGTTTGAGGAATCACTTTTGAGGAATTTATCACACGGCAAACCCGATTATTTCCCAGACAGAGGTATGACACAGACTGCTGTGCTTTTTAAAAAAACGCTTCCCATGACATTTACATTGCTCTTTGCCAGCATATGAGTCAAGTTTTCGAAGATCTCTTCTGCTCATGAACAACGTATGTGATGGGAACTGTGAATAATCTTGTGACTTTAACAGAGCGTGAAAAACTTCTGGCAAAGTTGGAATGGACAGAAGACAGGATAGCACAGTTACAGTATGTGTCATCACCACAGACTTCACATCAGGATATTTCTGCAAATGCCATCAATATGTTTGGCTATGATGTCCATGGTGCAAGGTGATACAGTACTCTTTAAGTCTGAACCAGCTATAACTAATAAATCTAAGTCTGAACTGCTATGTAAAAGGAGAATTAAACTTACTTTTTTTTTTTTAATTCTTACAACTTTTGGTTTGGTCTTGATCAAAAATAGTTTATGTTTCCTTTTGTGTTGTGCTTAAAGAGACATGGGTTAGTAGTGACAGTAGTGACCACAAGTTGATTGCATTGTCGTGACCCAGGTCTGGCTGTTAATGTATATATGTGTGTGTGTGTGTGTGTGTGTGTGTGTGTGTGTGTGTGTGTGTGTGTGTGTGCTAAGGTTAGGGGTCACAATTCTCCCACAATTCTCAGAAGGAGAGACAATTTTCTTCACTCCACGCCATATTGACCATGTGGTCATTTCCTTACAATTTTGAATTCCCACATGAATATGTACACAGGACCAAGGGTGCTCTCACACACACACACACACACACACACACACACACGCACACACAGAGAGATTAGGCGCTTTCAGACAGTGGCTCACAAACTCGGCATTCACTGTGTAAGAAAAAGGAGACAAAAAACAACAAACATTCCACACATGCTTCTGCAGTTGACTGGGTGATGCCTTTATATGGAAACTAGTAAACTCAGGGGTCAGTTCAACCTCTCCTAGTTAGACTGAAACGCAAAATAAACAGTTTGAGGGACACAGATGGAGAGAAGAATCTGCAGCTAACGTGATGATGGACGGAGTTGCTGATAAACTGTATACACACCCGAATCATAAAACCACAGAGGTGCTCTCTTCTCCATTCCCTCTACTTCCTTTCTCTCCTATTACCACTTGAGTTTGTGTTTCACCACAAACAATAGAGCCCAACCTCAGCTGTCTCCCTCTGGAAGACAGACCAATCGCATAGCCAAACACATGGCCAAAACTGCAATACAACAGGAAGTGGACTGAGGACAGGAAACTCTCAAGACAATACAAAGTAAAGTGCCGTGACTAAATATAGAGTTTTTGAGCACAAAACTGAAAGAGCACAGAGCTTTTTCACTACAGCAGAGATTTGGGAAAAACAAAGAGACAGGTATTTTCATGTAGTGGACTGCTCCCACCCCTCCTCAAAGCTAAAAATGTCACAGCTGGAATTATGTCATCTTTAATGCACAGTTTAATGGGGAAACCAAACAAATAGACAAACTACGGGACGAAGTGCACAAAGGTTAAAGCACATTGTGATGTACTGCACCTTGAAGAAGTTTTTGATGGCTGGAATGTGGCTAGCACATTCTGTCCTTCGGAAGTCATCCACATTTTGACCGACCTGCAGACAAACAGAGGATGTAGAGACTTACATTCATATCATACCTCTCACTCAGAGGGGACTAAATAAAGAGGAAGAAGCAAGATTGGGAACAATAGGATTGACGTCTTTCGCCATTTGGATAGATAACTCACTGAAAACATAAAAGCATAAAAGTAATTGTGAGGTACAATTTACAGCTTATCCCCATAAAATAGGCAGCATTATTTTGTCTATTGATAGCCCTAAGGTTATAATAATGCATGTGTATGTGTATTCTTTTTACACTGATTTTCTTCAATATTCGGATCTAACCATGCCACCACAACAGCGGACCAGCAACATTATAAACCCTCTTGCAGCATCTGTTTCTTGGAGTAATTCTTGGACCAATTCATGACCAGATATTCTGTGGTAAAGGTCGATTTACAGCCAATCAGAAGCAGTGGCAGCCTGCCTGTTTAGAACAACTCCAACTCCTACAATGACAAAATCTCATTCTCACAGCATTTTCCTACATGTCAGATGCCAAATAAGCCTGTGTCAAAACAGTACCATAGAATGTGAATAAGTCAAGTAGCTTAAAATTCCCCCCCCCCCCCCCCCGAGTATTTTACAGATTAGTGCATAGATTGTTTCTGTATATGACAACTTGATGTTAAATTGTGTTTGTGTACCTGCTATTTCAAAATGTATGTGCAATGCTTATGTGTGATTTTGTAATTTGTGCTGCTATGTGTGTTTCTTTAACATGACAAGCTTACATGAGCTAAGCCCCATGAGCCTGTCTGCCACTCACCCAGCTGATCATAGCAATCCGAGGGCCCCCTGTCTCCACACTTCCCACTTTGCACAGTCCGTATTGAGGCTTGGCGATGTGAAACTTCCCTGCCAGCTCTGCCACACCACCCGCTGTAAGAAAGGAGACAGAAATAAGGAGAAGTTGGAGGGAACAAAGGAAAAGCGAGACTGATGGAGAGACAACAGAAATGCTACATTTGCTCTCAATCACACATTGTAAGAGTGTTAGAATATTCTCAAAATGCAAGAGGACATGTGAATTCCTCTCAGGCCAAAGTGAAGATGCTGATTTCTAACAAACATACCATATATGACAGTCCGTCTTACCTCCTGAGTCAGCCAGTTTGAGCTTGTTGGTGATCCCATCATATGTGAATATTGCCCTGTGGACATACAGACAAGCACACAGGTCAACTACTGAGAAATGTGGGTGAAAATGACATGACAGACACATTTGTAACGAGTGTCAACAAAACACAGGTTGGATTTTCTGTACTAAACGAGTACTGGTTTGTATTTCTGTATGCCCAAAAGTAAAGGCTCATTCAAAACTTTCATATCCAAGAATGAGCGTGTGGACAGCTGGGTATGCCATGTGTTCAGTCTTTCATGGTGCACAGGGGACACACAAAGACACGCACACATGCATAGCCATGGCCATACTTACACATACTTTGTGTAAACCATAACAAGCGTCCCTGCAGTGCAAAGCATCTCTACAATGCACCAACAAAAATGAATTCTCTTCAACTGTGACACATGCACTTGTTTACTTTTTTCCTTTCCCAGAGGCCTTTACAGTACACGTGTAAAACATGAGGGCACTTAGCAGCACAAAAACCTGCATTCATAGTGTTTGCCTCAGAGATGGATAGCTCCTGAATGTGAAAAAAAGGTAGTCAGTGCTGTTTGTTCACAGCTACAGGGTTTTTGACATTTTGCAGGTGAAAACCTGTCCTACCGCACCCTTCAGTCAATCAGGTCATTGTGGCAACTCAACAACTCATAACGTGTTTCTATGACACCAGTGAGATACAACTCCACTGCTGAACAAACTAAGCGAGTACAAACTAAACTGAGTGATTGTTTTGCGATGTTAGCTTTGTTGCAGAATCTCCAAGATAGAAATATGTGACTTCAGAATCAACCAAAGAGAAACAAACCACAAGGTACTTCGGTACTTGTGATGCTACACATTTTCCTGCTGCTGTCTATACAAATAGTTAGTTCAGAGTCCAAAATGATACCCATCTGCTATTTGACATGACGTGCTACGAACATAATCCTGATTCATGTGTGTGTTTGAAGCTCAGCTGGGGGTAAATGTGTGTGTGAGTGTAAGGGACTTTATGAGGTGGCCTGCAGAGAGATGAATTGTCACAGCTTTATAGGACTGTGGTTGTGTGTGTGTGTGTGTGTGTGTGTGCGTGTGTCTGACTGTGTGTCAGTGTACATTTCACTTTGTAGGACTCCTGGGGGTGTGTCAATAACATCTGGAGCTGGGTGGCAAGAGTGTACGGCCATGAGCAGCTATTACAATAGGCCGAAGGTGAATGTTCTGTGTTTGTGGCTGTGTGTCGGGAGGAGGGAGTGAATGAGACTGTGAGAATGAAACACAGAGATGGAGAAAGTGAAAAAAGAAAAGATATATTGCAAAACGATTTGGCTTTTCATACTAAATCAATCTACAGTAAAAACAACAGCAGTTGACATAAAGGCTGACAAATGGCCAGCTTACTCAGTTCACATCTCTGAATCACTCTGTTATTTTTTCCCGATACAACAAGTCTCTGTCTGTTCAAAGAACAAAGAGCGACAAAAGTCAATCGGTATGTGTGTGTGTGTGTGTTCTGAGGACACAATCACCATAGTGTGCGCCCTACCGAGCAAGCTGCACGCTGGCCCTGCATGCGAGAGGAGGCAGGCTGAAACTGCTCTCTCATTTTGTTTATTGCGCTGACAATAGTGACAGGTATTTACTGAATATCTATCATATCATCAAGCAAGACCAAGCAACAAAGCATGGAATCATTCTCCGGGGCTTTCGGGCATTGTGTGAGCTTTGGGTCACCTGGGTTTTTCACATATCACTTCAGGGAATAGTCTAGCCACAATATTTATAGAAACAACACACTCAACTCCCTCATTTGTCTTACCAGCATCCAGAGCTTAGACACCAATCCACATTTACTGATCCTTGGTCCTCAAGACATTCATAAAGGTCACCATTCACAAGCAGCCAAGGCCAAAGATCACTGTGTGCCTCTGAGGGAGTCTTAATTGCATGAGCAAATTCTCCACCCACAGGGAACAGGCTTGCACATGAGGATACACTGTGCTGTGGGAGACTCTTTGTTCTGCCAGAGCTTTCACTTGGATGGAATTTGCAAAGGTCTATTTTTTAGCATTTTTTTCCCCTGAGACTTTACTTACTATAATCCTGATTTTACAAACAACCAAAACAACAAATGACATTTGTAAGAATCATAAATCCCCTCTTTTCTGCCCCGAGGAAGGACACATATCTGACATGCACTGGCACAATAGCATTTATTGAAGGGATCAAGTAAATATCCTGAACCTTCTTTCTACTTTTTCTGAAAGTCTCATTTTTAGGACTATTCCCTTATCCGATGGTTTTATCAAAAGATTATCTGGTTTAAATTTAAACAAACCCTCCTATTACATTATTTCTATGGTTCAGTGAATCCTCGTTGCTGACATGAAATGATGCCTGCAATAGTTCACAGTTGCAGATATTACATGTTTTTTAAAATCGTGCTTCTACTCCAGTGCCATTTACTGTAACAGAGGATAATGTCAAATACCGTGGTAAACCAATGATTGTGAATCTGGATATGCCAGCAGTGTGGTGTGGTGAGTACAGAGGGACGGTTCTCCCTCTATACTCGCTACACAGCTGGTTAAGGTTAAGACTCCCATTGCAAGTGTATACCCTGCTGAAGTGTCCCTGAGCAAGACAACGAATCCCAAACGGTTTTACGGTCACTCTTATGTAGCTCACCCATGGTATGCCACATGCAAGTAAGCCAAGAGGATGCCCTTCTCTCTCTCTCTCTCTCTCTCCCTGTTTTTGTCGGCAACTTGATTCACTTTGTTACTGTAATGCAGCAGCAGAAGTATTCAAAATCTTTCAGAACTAACAGAGCAGATAGACCCCCATTCCTTCACACATGTAGGTTTCATGAGAGCTACACTGACTGATGAGAAAAACAGACTCTCTTATGTCGGTACTCCAGCCCACAACCAAACCGAGCCAGCTATGACCTCAGCTCTGAGAGGGAGGGAGGGATGGAGGGTGGAGAAGAGACATGCTAAATGTAGAGAAAGAGGCCGTCATTTAGGGGAGTGAGGGGCATGAGGAATGAAATCTGTGCATCATTACCACAGCCAGCTACGAAGTGCAGCTATAAAACAAATAAACAGCCGTTCATCTCAGAGTATACAGAGGCAAAGGCACACATACAGTACATGAACACAGACATGCACACACACACACACACAAAATATACTGTAAGCCTGAGCCAGTAACAATAGGGATTGTTTGCTTTGGAGCCTCTGTAATACCTCCAAACATGCTATGCTCTACCATTTCAAGATGAACATAACAGAACCAGATGGTGAGCTGTGCTGGAGAAGGCCTTGTTTTCACTTATCCAGGCATTCCACTGCACCAGGCTCAAATATGAACTATTACAGTGTGGTAATATGCAGGAAACACTTGAACACAATGTACACTCTTGTCTTGCATTGTCATTTCTAAAGAGACCTTATGGGGGATTTTCTTCCATTGTACTCATCCAATTTTGTTTTTGATCCTCTCAAGGAACACATTTCATTTTACTCGTCCATTGTCATACAAACAAACCTATGATAATGTATTTTGAGTGCCAGAACCAATATCCATTTCTCATAAACCCTGTTCACTTCACCATCGCCTCTCTCTCCATATATCCTGTTGATATCTCACCATCATTACTACTCTAAATTCATTATTCTGACCCCCGTCTCCGACAACACATATTTCTTCCCCTCCTACTTTAAATCCTGTAACACAACATACCTCTTCACAAACCAGAGCAATATCTCATCCTCATCTTTTTTCCCCTCAACTATCCTCTGTGTCTCCCTGATCTTGTGGGCTCATGGGTCATTTATTCATTCCCTCTTTGCCAGCGGGGGAGATATGAGAGATTTGTGGTTATGCACGCTGTTGCGATATAATAAACTGCACATGAAGAAAAAGATATGAGAAAATGGATGAGAGGCTGGGAGCTCCCACCAGAATTCACTGCCCAGATCAAGCTCTCCATCAGGTCCATATTTTGTCCCTGTTTGCCTTGCTCTCCCACAGATTGCACACACATCCCCAGTGATCCCACCAACTCTCATGTACGGCATTTGACCTGTGATTTTAACAACGCAGCCTTCTGAATGTTTACTTCATGCTCTAACTTCTTTCAGATTTTCACTACATCTACCTTTCCACAAGCTTCCTTCTGTTCATTTCATTTTACATCATATGTTTTCTTCTCTCCCCTCCCCCATCAGCCCCCCAACTTCTTGCTCTTGACTCAAAGCTGACCTGGGCTCAGTGCTATTTTTAGTTTCCCTGTCTACCTCTCTCGCTGTCTTGGAGTGGGGAGCTCGGAGACGTCCCCACAGCGCTCATTTCCTCTCGCCAAACATGGGCAAAAAAAGTCCAGTCAGACTCGACTGCTGAAAAAGTCCACCCCCCCCAGTCCGGCATGTTACTCATATAGTGTTCATGCGGCGACCCCAGTGGTGCACGCATTCCTCCGTCCGTCTGCAAAGCAGACACATGTGGAGGTTTATGGGTAAAGGTGGAGAAATGTGAATAAGAGAGAGGATGTGACAGAATGAGAGTGTAAGTGGAGAATAAGAAAAGGAGAGAATGACACCATGTCTACAGCACCTGTGTGTTCTAAGGCGATGCATCACTGTGACTGAATAACGTGGCATGCTAAGCAACAGGCACATTTGAATTGTAATGCGGTGAAAGATGCTGCTAGGGAGCACACATTTACATAAAGCAAGTTTAAGTTGTATACTGTTCTAGTTAAGAAACCCCTACACAAGGCATGAAGACTGTCCAACATCCCATCCCACAATCCTCCAGTACTTAACACTGCAGTGACCCATCAGTGTTTCTCTCTTTGGCCCCTCATTTAGTGGTGAAGCGTGGATGTTCTCATATGAACACCTCTGTACTTATTAAATATCCCATTCAGAGAGAGAGTGCCGGAAAAAAACCTAAGATATGTGAGAGTCTCTAGAAAACCAGTAAGAAGAGAGGACATTTGCAAAGAAAACAGAGAAGGCAAAAGAACACAAAAAGGGATAGTCCTGGTTCTCAAACTCATGGCCTGCTGCAGAGGATTCAGTCAGGTGCCCTGCAGAGAGTGGGCTGTAACAACTGTAATCCCCACAGACCAAGCAAGAGGGCCCCTTAATACGAGCTGCTGAGCAGGGGGGATTTCAACTCGGCACTTAAGTCTCCTAAAGAACATCTTAAAATGATATTAGTGAATTGATAGTTCTCTACTTGCCTTAAATGAAATGCATGTTGGTTATTAATTCAACAAAGAAATGTAATTTACATTTGAATGTACTGTATAGTTCATTGTAAAACAATGCTGATGTGCTGATAAAGCCACAGGGCATAAAGCAGACAGACACCAAAGACAATAGCTATGGGGATGTTTGTGGAACTCCCTGAATGATATGAGGTGAAGACACATATGAACAAGCCAAATATCCTCAAGCATTATGTGGTTGATGAAGTCAGGCGTACTATCCCTTTGCTGTCATTTCAACTGACAGACCAGACAATACTTAACATGCCCCTCTCCCACTGAGATGGACTCCAGAACAAAAGGTAATGCAAAAAAAAACTACTTGCTTTGCTTGTTTCAAATACTCTTAAAAACGAGAGTTGAACTGAAGGATGTTGAGACATGTTGGAGTAACGTGACCTCATGTTTGTCCAAAATTACAACTGTTTTTTTTTTCCTAAAGTGTTGTGTCCTTTACTGTCTTGTTTTCTGTACTCATGCAAAAACTAGTAAACTCTAAAATGATCAGTTTCTACATGCATGTATTGAAGATGAAAACTTCGCCATGAAAATATTTCTTTGCTTTTATTTTTTTGCATTGATGGGCTAATGTTAATACTGTTAATAAATCATGTTTGACTTCACTTTGAACAACTTCCATGGAAGTCAATTCTAAGAATAAGTTGGCTGCCTGTTTAATAAGAGTACTTACTCAGATCCACCCACTGAGTAACACTGACTGATCTGTATTTGACTGGGTGGAGGACACAGCAGAGTCCCTTGGAGACTATTACAGACCACTGCAGCTATTTAGCCTGGAGGGAATGGTAAATAGTGGGAGAAATGACAGAGGCAACGGAGAACAAAATTATAAGAAAGAACTGAAAATGTAGCTAAAATAAATAAAAACATGGGTCAAACAACAGAGTGCATACAATATCAATCAGTGGGGGTGATTTAGCAGGGGGCAGTGGGAGGGACTGAATGGAATGCTGCTGACAGGAGGAGGGGAGGGAGGAAAATGTCTGTTCTCAGCAAAACACAGAGCCAGCGAAGTTTAGAATATGACAAACTAAACAAATAAGTAATTAAATCAGTGCCAAGGACCAGAGAGAGAGAACAGCCTCCTCTGTGCTGAGGCAGATGGAAAAGAGTGGGGGATGGACAAAGAGAGACAAAAGCATGCTGCTGTATGGTAGATGTTAATTCAAAAAAGGAACAAAAAAACAGCAAATACAGAAAAAACACATCTGTAATACTTAGACTGGGGCATGACACAGAAGAACAGGAGTGAACACTGTCATCAGGTGATGAACTGCGTGTAGTGGTGGAATAAGTGAACAACAGTTGGTCTTGTGTTACAGCTATGAGTTAATTCCACAGATAACAATAACCAGTCATTGTGCAGCACATGTACTAATTACTTTGCCACCACATTTATCTCTGTGTAACATAACCACCACCATCAACAGTGTAGGTGTGTGTGTGTGTGTGTGTGTGTGTGTGTGTGTGTGTGCGTGTGTGTGTGTGTGTGTGTGTGTGTGTCAGAGTGACACAGAATGTGAAAGCAATACATATCCCCACACCTGGAGTGCCCCGCTATTTATGACACATTGGAAAGGCTGAAGCTTGGAGCAGCTCAGTCTCACTGGTTTTTAAAGAGATTCACATAAATCATATCTTTCTTTCTCAAAGCTGTAGGACCTATATGAATTCAGCAAGAGGAAACAGTCTAGACTTCCCCTGTTGTGTGTTACATACTCTATGCAAGTGCTGAGGAAGCTGTTGTGTTGACACTAAAAGGTACAACTCAGTTCAAACTGAACTCAGCTCTACCTCAACACAACACTAAATATGTATAGTGGTAGATCAAACAGTTAGTTTACTATAGACTGATAGTTATCGCATAGTTATCGTATTTTCAACATCATTTCCAACTTTTTCAATATCAACCTAAGCATTAGCATTCGAGAATGCAACATTTGCACTTAAGATGATAAAAAACTATTTTATTTATTATTACAAAATATATAATAAAGGTTAAGACTATGTAGAACTGACACTCTTCAGTGTGTCCCTGCATGCGCAAATACTGTGCAATAAAAGAGATATACTGTCTTACTCAAACATGCAGGTAAAGTAAGAAGACAGCAGTAGTGAAATCTATGTTTAGGTTTAATAGAAAATGGGTACATGCAGTTCAATGTCATGAGGGTGTGTGCTGAAGAGTGATGGTGCACATGGAGAGGGAGTATACCAACCTATTCAGGTTAGAGAAAAGCCACTCAAAGATATGTGTTCACACTGGGGAAAAGGATGAAAAGCAACAGGGGATGTAGATAGGTATAAATGGGTAGACTAAGAGGGGCACATTTAACAATGGCGCACAATGGGAAACAGCCAGATAGTATTGGACGTTTCCAAGGGGGCAGAAGAGTATGTGGTTATTGGACGAAAGTGTCTAGATGGGCGTATTACAGGGGTCTCTATGGGGTAAATTGGTATGACTCTTACAGGGTGGTAAATCGTTTGTTCAGAGAGCTACAGGAGAGTGGGCAATGTATGTTGAGAGTGGGCAAAATAATTCCCTTTCCCACACCTGACATGGGAAGGAGTAAAGGAGGATAAAGGGAGATGTGGTGAGGAGAGGAATGAGTGACGATGAAACCTCTAAAATTGTGTTCCACTGGGATCACTCTGGCATTTCCTGCGCATGCTGTCCCATACTGCTTACACACACAATAACACATACGCACAAACACACACACACACAAACAGGAAAAGACTCATATCACAGTCATTATCAGTTAATTAAAAACATGATGGCATCTTATCGTCAACCATTTCCTTCCGTAAAACAAACTAAACTCTCTCAAGTATCACATACCCACTCAGGCCTCATTTGGCCTGTCTTCTCAGCTGCCTCTCTCAGTGCTTTGATCTCCCTCTCATTCCGCTTCACCTGCCCTCTCATATTTCCCTTCGCTTCACTCTGTCACTTCTCCAGCTTCAGACATTCTGCTTTTCAGCAACCTCCTGACAAAGGCCATCCAGCTGAACTGAAATTATTTCTCTTTCCTCTCACGCGTTGTCCTTTTGTCATCTCATTATTCCTCTGTATTTCTTACCAAGTGTCCCTGCCCGTTCATTTGCACCCCTTTCCCAGCCTCTTCAATCCCTCTCTACTCATGTCCCCCGCTTCATTCAGTCTCTCCTAACAAACAAACTAGTTTTCCCACCAGGGTCGTCAGGACAACAGAGCCTCCAGACTCTCATCACCCAACCGCAACCCATCCGCCACCAGCAAGTGAACAAACAAGACAAGAACAAGTAAAGTGGAGTTCCCAGTCAAGGCCCTGCAGTGAGACTTTGCAAGACACTAATAGTTGACCATAAGAATGTCATGATTACAACCACGGTCCTCCTTTGTCACCATGGTGAAGAGGGAGAAATTGTTTCAGCAAAGGGTGATGATACCTCACAGCGCCAGTAAAGCTATGGGAGTGAGAGAGGGATGTGTCATTATTGAGGCGGCTCTGTGTCATTCTTGTGTGTTTATATTTTCGCATGTGTCGATGAACACTTGCATAAAATATGTGTGAAAGTGTGACTGCGAGTGTCGGATGATCTCATCACTGTAGTTAAAAGCAAAATATCAATTATGTTATTGTCTGTCAAAAGATTTGTGACTATCAGACACACAGACACTACAAGTGTGTTGTGCTTGGCACGCTCACAAAAAGACAAGACACAACAACACAGAACACGACGAGATGTTTCGGTTACGCCTTTCACAACATTAATGCAGGCTAAAGATGCCAGAGAGAAGCAACTTAAGAACACATCCTAACTTTTACAGGAAGTAGCATTTTCTAGATATCACATATTTGGTTTACTTCTGGAAATAAGACAACACACCTGAAATCTCTCCCACAAGAATCTTTAAGAGGTTACCCTCATCTGGCCCGATTCTAAGACCATCTTTCCCCGAGTATTTTCTTTAGCAATTAGACAGCTGTGTGGGAGCTACTCTGGAGGATGTGGGAGCTATACAGGAGAACATTGTGTCTCTCTACCTCCTGCTTGGGCAATTCAAGCGTGGAAACAATATTAAGACAGGTCGGTCACTCTCATATGTGCAATGCTAGAATATGAGTTGCATTGTACCCGAGTGCCAAATGCTTGGTTTCCAAAATTATATATTTAGCAAACTCTGCAGTTCAGACACAAGTAAATATCAGCACAGGAATCTATTCCTACTATATCATTTTGTTGCTCAGACGTCCCCTAAAAGTACCTCAGCTGGGCTTTGAAAACACACACACACACACACACACACACACACACACACACACACACACACCATATTCATTCTCTTGCCAAAGTTTGAAGACACACTAAAATACAGATGTTTTTAGACAGATATCTGACACACCCTTGGAACCACCACTCTGTATGTTGCACTCAAGTTAAATTAGTTAAATTAAACAAGCAATTCACCTCAACCCAGCTTCTATTTTTCACAGCATTTGCGTGAACAATTCATCTGGTTTCACAAACACACAGCCACAGTTTCAGCCTTGATTTTGAACTGCAAAAGGGAAACAATACCATATTTGTTGAGCTCACTGCTGTGGGCATATAAAGGACAGATTTCCAGTGGAAACAATGTGCAGAGGGTATCTGGATTAAGGTCAACTGCTCTGAGGCACTTGAATGAACAAAAGGAGGATTTGACAGAAAGGTCACGTGTTGGGACGACTTGACAAAATACTTATTGGTTATTGTTCACAGAAATCTTAATATAAAACCTTTAATGTAACAAAAACAAATATGCCACACCTGCTAGATATTACATCGGTTTCAAGGTAGCGGCTCTTTTGTGTTTATCTTGAAGTTATTTTGTTACCAATAGAAAATTGACACCGAGAAGAATAACAGCACCGGCGTGCCACCAAGTCATGAAACATTAATTACCAACCTTTTGCATCTTCTGGGGGCAATTACAAGTCACACTTCAATCAACACAGTATCAATTTGTGGTTATGCACCCGACAGTTTGCACACTAAGGAGCCCAAACATACAGAGACACGCACACACATACAGTATAACCTTCTGCAGTCAGGTCTCATCATGACTGAGACCTACCATTACCCTGCAGCTTCATCTTAGACCACAAATGAACCTAAACAACGTTTAAAGGAGTAGTAAGCAGTTGTTTGGTGATTACTGTTAAGAGCAGTCTCTAAAGAGATACAAATAACAGCCATTATAGCCATCATTGTTGTCATCATCTTCCAACATGCCACCCACAGACACGCTCACACAAGCAGCTAGGTAAGCTGAGGGTACTCTTTACAGTCCTGCTTTCAGGTGCAAACCCTCTATCTTTGAAACGGGCACTATGTTGGTGGTATGCAATAGCTTTTAAAAAACCTTTATTTAACCAGGATATGTCTGTGCCTCAATGGGACACTTACATGCATCATTTCTGCCCTAATCTCACACTAGAAGCACTTGAATGGCCCAAGCACCACTCTGGTGAGCCCAAGTTAGTGCTCGAGTGCCCCATTGTCCAGCCAACTAAAGCCCCCTCTGGTCAAGCAAAGTTCCCGTCCTGCTAGCTTTTGCAACGGTGGTGTGACCTGAGAGTAAAATGTGTCGTAATCCTGAATCCTTTGTGATTATCACTGCTGCCCCTTACAGAGTCTGTGAACACCATGGTGTGAAAGGAAGCCCCAGTATCTGATTTTAGGGCCCGTGAATTATTTCAACTGAAATACACCAAAACTGGTGTTTTTGCTGGGTTTTAGCAGCAAAAATAGCGTGATAAGTGATAGGAATGCAAGCCTCTTTGGAAACCAAAGGAGATCTATGCCTCACAAACATCTACTGCAAAGTATTACACAAGAAGCAAAGATAGAGAGAAAGACGGGGCGACAAAGAGAGATAGTGGACTGGGCATTGGTCCAGTGTAACTGCCCTTTGACCTCCCAAGAAGTTTAACGCTATTTATATCAAGAATCAATCAAACATGTCCTTTTATCATTTAGCCTGATAAACACGATGTGCTGCCTTTGAAGCCGTATCCTGAACAGCAAGAGGAAACCAACCAGACTGCTTGTTTTTTGTCTGTGGGATTTCACAGTGAGGTGATCAGAAGGATTTGTTTCAACACAGAAAGGTATGACAACCTTGACAAGGCTGAATAAGGATCCCACAACATGTTTATGTGTCAACAGCTAGTATTAATATGTCAGTCAGTCTCTTTCTGGCAGGTGGGTGTTTGTGGATATTTAAGGAACTAAATAAAAAGCAGAACAAGAGCAAGGAAGTTTAGGCAGTGTGCAACTTCTCGATAATAGTGCGATGATGATGGTTGTTTATCTTTACGAAGAAGATAACTGACTTGCTGCTGAGTCAGGACACACTCACCTATACACAAGCAGGAGCGCTTAATGCATGTGCATCTACACACAATGCCAGCCCTGTGTTTTACCTCCCTCCCCACAACCACAGGTGTCTTCCAAGTAGCGCGTAACTTTAGACGCAGGAACTCTTTAGGTCTCGGTTAGTCATGCATGAGCCTGTGGAAATTCTGGCGAGTAGCAGCAGCACAAACACCCCGAGCCGATGCTGAAATAAAGGCTCCTCCATTTATCAACGGGAGAGTCGCTTCACAGGATATCAGAGGCCTGGCAAGGAGAGGTTGTTGCTAATTAAATGAAAATGGGTAAGAGTGATTATTGAAGTTTCCCAGAGACAGTCAAAATCAAAGAAAAGATAAATGGTAAATAAAGAAAGTGGGTTGAATAACATGCTGTGTTATACTGGAGGACAGCTGCAAAAGAACAACGCCTTGGATACCATTAACGTTACTGAAATAAAAAAGTAAGTGGTGCCAGAAGTGAATATGTATTTCAAAACAATGGTAAAACTGAAACTGAATCACTCAACAATAAGTACTTCTTAACTTCTTGGGAAATTCTTGGATTTTTTTCAATTTTTGTGGAACTGTCTTTAACAGGTAAAGCTAAATCCGGGAGAGTAAAAAACATCGCCCTAAAACGGGTTTCAGCAATCTCGTAAAAAATAACATTACAATATATACTTCCTTAACAATATAAAAATACAATCTGTAATGTCACAATCTTAGCATGTTGTTTCCTTTATGGACATATGGCTACAATACACGTCATTCATACATCCCGCAATGAAGAAAGGGTGTTTCTGTCTAAACTGAATCATTTTGTTACTACAATGCAATCAGATATTTACTTTATGCGTCACTGCCTGCTAACTGTAATAATCCCTGCCGAGGACATGATGAAACACTTAACACAGTATCAAAGTGTGGACAGCAAGTAAAGAGGTTTATGAATAAGAAGGTGTGTTCAAAGTCACCATGGCCCACAAATGTCTGGATACAGCCCACACCCAAGTCTGACGAATACGAGGTCAAACTGCTCCACAACTCAAAAGGAATCTGATCAGTTTGCACCGCTGAAACAATGCTGTAAACATTTCTCGAAACTGACTTCTCCCACCTCTTTCTCATGCTTGGCGAAGCAGGTGCTGCACCCTATTTGATACTCCACAGGAAGACACTCTGATAGCGCATGCTGCTTTGGTCTTATTTACCGAGCTGAAATGTGGGAAATGTGTAGAACACAAACCACTCACTGAGGTATTGTATTGAATTGTATAAAACATTTTTGAGTTTGTGCTCGAACAATGTGTACACATCATTTCGTACAAAATTAAAAGCAAAAAGCTCATGTAGTGCCTCTAGTCCTAACCAATGATAGCAATGGAGACGCCAACATCTACATAGGTTCGGGGAACGGTATGCAATAATTCACGAGAGGAGTTGGTATTGAACGGCTGAAAGTTGTATTGCTTTACAGCAATAACAAAACATAGTATAAAATAGAGCTCTTTAAAGTATCAAATAAAATGGGAAAAAAACAAAGAATAAGTTCTCTTTAAATGGAAAGCATCAATGAATGCTCCTTTACATTTAGGAGTTTGAGATCCAAAGAGTTCCTTGTCCTTGTGGGTGTACTACTATGATGACTATTTCTATCCTGATAGAGCTAAAAGTATATCCGTGTTCTTATCTGGTGTCTCATGAATCGAGCTAGTCAGATGTCTTCTGTGGGCAGATTCTACGATAGGCCACACGACCGTCCACAGTCAGGGCTGGGCTCACCATCACGGAGTCCTCCGGATTCTATCTATTAGTTTAAAAAAAAACTACACTGATAGTGCAGAGTAATAAGATATTCTGTTATCTGTTTCTAACACAAGACTTCATTAACTTATTTTCTTCATTTAGAATACCTCTAATGTACAACCAATAACTAAGGATATACTTCTATAACAATGAGATAAACTACAATATATATACTGTATATATATAGCAACAAGAACGGAACAATTATTTACTATTAACATATTTGTTTTTAATCCTTTTATACATAATTCTAATATATTTCCCCTCAAACATTAACAAATATTAATGGAATTATTACTACTAACTTAATTGACATGTAACATTATATTTTAATGACCAAAATGTGCGTGATCACAATGTAATAGTAGATGTATTACAAACCATTAAAATGTGTTAAACCGAATAGAACTGAACGGCTTTAATGTCAACAGAATAAGTCCAATGCAACTTTAATGCTTCACCAGCTATTAGCTGTTCCACTAACCAAAGCTAGCAATTGACGTAGTAGTTAGCGTTAGCTACATAGACTGTAGAATAAAACGTTAGTTAGCGAGTGCTAGCAATTAGTGTCAGCTAGCGATTAGCTATATCTAGTGGATAGCGTTTGCGATCTTTTTACAACATTACAATGAAACAGTATGCACCAGAGTAGCATGACTCCTTGTTTTTTAATAAAAAGTAACGTTATCAGACATAGAACGGAAAGTGTGGTGTTATATTAACTCCCTGAACAACTGCATACATCAGACTAGACATTTCTCACAATGGCTACCAACAACTATCAAAGAAATGTGTGCTTCACTAACTGGAGTTTCAAACACTAATAACTCAACAGACATTGTGTCCCTCACGTTCACAGCTAGGATTCTGATAAGAGAACAACTTATTAGTGTTGACAAATGGCAATAGTCATAACAAAATATGTGGCCTTTCCTACCAAGAATGTTTTTCGGTTTGCTAAGTTCAGGGGAAAGACTTACAGTGGAAATAAAAATGGCCGCACGCTCAGCTCGGGAACAACATGCTACGCTTCTAAATGACAAATGAGTTGTAGTAGCCATATATTTCACAAGTGTTACACCCATATGAAAGCTGTCAATATAGTTGCATAGAAAGATTTCCATTTGTCAATGACCAGTTTGACTGTACCAAAAGTTCCTATTTGATTTATTTTGGTGTAAACTAGACATAAATCATGATTTCTGCTTCTAACAATGACAAGATTTTCCTGTTCAGAGAATTAGACCATGTCTTTGGGAACATGCATTATCACTGTTTCTCTTTTTTTCTGTCTTTCAAGGCACACACTAACATAAAACACATGCAGGCAGTACAGCTTTCCAGCCTACAAGTGGGACATGTTGTAGTCCACAATGGTCTGGGAGACTGCGGAGAGACCTCCAAGGCAGCAGTTGAGCAGAGAGGTCTGAATGAAGGATGCATTGAAATTGCCTCTCTTTTCTTCAGAGTCTTACCCACAAAGGGTCTGTTTCCCATTCAGGACACAAGGTCATTAGATAATACACACAGGGACCTCAAGGCCACATAGTGGGGGGGCGGGAGCATTCAACAAAACAAGCCTCCTACCCGTCTCAGTGCAAACTTCTCAACATCCAAGACTCACTGTAATAGTCTCTGCAGGATGCATATGCACATCCAAAGACAAATATATTCACAAGCAAACTCACGTGCATGCAAATAGAATCCCTTCAACACGCACAGAGACACACACACATGCAAGGTGGGTGTCTGTTTGGGTGGTTCGACAGAGGGAATCATGACCGTTTCCCCCTCCCACCTCTATATTCAGTCACAACAGAGTTATTTAGTCCTCTAAAGTTTGCTCAGTGAATGCTGGGGGATTTTTCTCTCTCTCTCCTTTTCTTTTTATTATATAAGCTCAACCAAACACGTGCTTGTTGTGTTTGTGTGATTGTCCACGGTGATCTCATCCAGCATTATGAGAATACGTTGGATTGTTCACTGAAACTTTATGTAAATGCTCTGCAATGAGAAAGTAAGTAGTACGCAGTGAAGTAATCACTGTGAGGTGTCGCTATGGGACAAAACCTCCGTAGTGATACTGAACATGGAAACTTTTACAGATTTTCCAAATGCAAGAAAGAATGGAAACTAAGCATGTTCTGCCTGGATGGGGAACTTATTTCCACCCCATTCATGAAGATGTCAGATCTCAGCTTGTCAAGGTTTACTCATAGTGTTCTGAATCCCATTTCCTCAAGTCTGTAAGGCATCATGAAAAGCCAGGAAGAAGGTAGGAAGAATGTGGGCAGGGAAACCCTGTGGCAGCGAGAGATGTGAGGCAGAGGAAGATGAAACAGCAATGAACAGAATCAGTCCTCTCCTTCCACATGAGCACACGTGTGTGTGTGGGCTTGGGCCTTGGCCTATACTTCTCTAAACTATAACTTAATCAAAGTGAGTGGTTATGTGGAAAGAGCAGGGTCATATCTAATTCTCCCTGTGTTAGCTGAGTATAGCCAGTGACAACATGTCCGTAGCTGGAGATGGCAATACACACACACACACAGTATATGAGAGGAAAATGGAGAAAGAATATAGGAGACAAGGAGAATGTTTGGAAAAGATGGATAGGGCACCATAGTTACAGACCAGCCAAACCATAACAAAAGAAGTTAGCCAAGTGTCAGGTACAGCATGACATTGTTCCACATACACCAGAGCACATGACTGAATTATTTAAACGTTTCATGTGTTTAAGAATCGTCTAGAGTCAAAATGTACCTTGAAATTTAAAAACTGTGAGATAGCTCTTCTGGTAAAACACTTCAATGTGTTTACTTGTACTTGAATAGTAGTAAAGTTGGTCTTGAATATATTGTTCTTAAATAATCTTTACTTACACATTTAAGTAAGTGCTCAATATTTGTTATCAGAATTATCATTGGTTAATCACGTGGATGCTACTCATGCATGCGCACTGAGCTGTAGGCCTATGTCAAATTAAAGAGCCTCTCCCTGAAAGACAACCCCTGCCAGAGATCGGCACTTCATCAGGAACATGATCCTCGGCACAAATAATGAAGCCTCACAGCTCCTTGTGGAGAATAGCAAAGTCATAGAGCGCAAGGCCCGGGTGAGGGCAGCGGGTGCTGCACTTTGAGCCACACCAGACGCCTGGCGTGCGTAATGGGACGGTAATCCATACCTCTCTGAGTGGATTGGGAGAGTCAATACACGCCTGTGTCACTAAACCAATTTGCGTGCGTTTGCCACTACTGCAGCCTACTTGTAAAGACAGTTCTGGTTGCGCACTGTCCCTGTGCTGGCCACCTCCGTATCCCTCATTGGATTCACTAAAAGCAAGCCTTACGCAACAGAAAACAGCTCACAAAGTAAACATGAAAGTTTCATAAAATACAGATCAAACTCGTTTTCGTAATTTCGTATCGTAATGTCGCAGAATAAAGAAATTGGCATTTCATCTTATATATCACGAATATTGTGTTATATGCAGGCAGATGCAAGTTTGCTCGAGAGCTCTATGTGTTACCAGTTGGTGGAGGAACGGGGGTTGAGGATGTCCTCTTTGGCCGTGAGCAACGACAGGCTGTAGGTATCAAGGTTGACCGTTTGCGAGCTCATGATGGCAAAAGTTTCCAGACCACTCCCGCAGCTTCTCTCTTCACTTTTCCCGACGGTTTTCGGGGTCGGAGTATCTGCTGCAAAACAGCCACAGCGGAACAGTGAGGGTCGTTCGCGGCCGAGGACACAGCAGTAGAGGAATGCAGGTTCATGCAGTGTGGACTTAAGTTCCAAATCGGAGGCGATCTGTGCAGGCGCTGCGCACTCACAGCGTGAAAGAGACTTGCGACTGCACACTGCTCTTTGTGCAGCGGGGTTGAATACGTTTTCACTATAAAGCCCCACCTCCCGTTGAGAGAGTGGAAAGCGTAATGACTTCACTAGCTGGGTCACTTGGAGGAAACAGATACAGATCACTACACTATCTCGTGCATCGTCCTTATCGTGATGTTCACTTGGTAACTCTTCTATAAGGCAACTTGCCTGCCCTTTGATTGCCGTACACTGTGAAACCTTCACTTTGTTAAGCAAAGCAGAGCCCTGGAGTTATTGCGCCTCATCACCATTATTCACACAGAACGACCAGAATGATCGCTGAGGTAACAGCATATAGAACTATCCAATAGAATATTCATTTATTTTCAAATTAATGTTATTATTTCAGTGTTGTTTTTTGTTATGGCTTAGCCATTGTTTGAGCAAAATATCCAGAATAGTACATGTTGATGTGGGCTAGAGGGGCTACAGGGGGCAGTGCGGCAGCTTTGGATCTGTCAGTCTCTCTTCGTCTCTTTTTGTCTTCGAATCGGCCCCCACTGGCCTTTGGCAGACTCCAGAGAAGCCATTTACAGTGCAGTCCATCTCTGAATGAGCCAAAGAAGGGCCAATTTCATGGGAACTGGGTCTGAAGCAGGTTGCACATAAACAAGAGGCTGCTTCGGTGTTTAAGAACGGCTGGGGGTCTGTTCAATGGCTCCCCAAGAGTGACAACACACAAACACAAACTGACCACACGATCATGCACAAACACTGCCGTGCACAGGCTCACATGCACACACACACACACTAGCTGTGAACCCTAGACTAACTCCCTCCAGACATGCAAACACACACAGGCACACACTCATGCACTGGTGTTTCACTGTGGGTCGGTGGCATGGGGGTTTAAGATCTTGGATTATGGGAATGTTCCTGAGCTCTGTAATTTACTTAGCAGCCATAATCCAGGACAGATCTATATGGGCTGAAAGTCATAGGATTTTATTTTCTAATGTGTCAGACTCAGGGTGGATTTGACCTCATGATATTTGATTTCAGATCACTCTTCCTAACATTTATGCCATGCCATGATTTTCACTGCTGAGATTTGGCCAGAAAATAGTTCTCTCACAGTGGCTCATGATAACACTGGAGAGTATTGGATTAACACAGTCACCCAACACAATCACTTGAAAAAAAATGAATCATCTCCTTTTCAGACAAATAGTTTTGATTTCCATCTTTGTAGTCCTCTTCCTTGGTTACATTTTTCACTGTTAGGGTTGTGGCTGTTTTCCAGGGATGCCAGATTCAGGGAAATTATTAATAAATATTTACTACAAACACAAAACAGTTTTTTTAAATAGTTTAACACTTTTAGTATTTACATTACAGAAGAGCAAACCACTTTGAATCAAAGGATGACTGGTGTTTAAAAACAGATTGAAATTGCCATAATGTAAAGAAGTAATACAAATAATGTCACAAATCTGGCATGACACATTACAACTGTTTAGCCTCACTCTTTGTTTGGAAATGTTCTCCCCAAAGAACCCAAATCTGGTAAACCCTAAATGCAAGTTGTGTTAAAAATGTTGCATTAGTTGTATAAGCAAGCATGCAGCACACACAAACTCTGCTGTTTGGGCCAAAGCTTGCATGCCAGAGGGACAGGGGGCATGACATCCCCATGCCCCTATTATTCTTACAACTTCCTGCTATTAGAGGCTCTCCTGCCCTTCCAGACTCTCAGTGCTTCACTGTGGATGTGAACTGCAGTGCTGTTATGCTCCACTTCAGAGGACTTTGGCATTTCCTTTGCTGGGGTGCGGTGGCAGCTGTTGTTGGAGATGGGGTCTAAATGGGGGAATGATTGTATATCCAGTGGGGATTTGGAGATGTGTGTGTGTGCACGTGTGTGTGTGTGCGCGCTAATGGAGATTTTCTCCTTATTTACTGAAACTCCTCTAATTGTCACAGGCTTTTTGTCCAGCTTCCTGCCTTTCTGACATAGTCTAAAGTAGCAGAGTGCATGGTGACAGAGTGTTGAGTGGTCCAGTCACACGCAACATCCTCATAGTCTCTCAGCTCGATCATAAATCCAGAATACATTCATCAGCGATATCTGAGATAATACCCACCAATGATATGTGGCATTGCATAACATACAAAATGCAATCTCCCTCTGAATTGATAAAATAAACTTCCGCCACTAAACAAACCACTTCCTTGTAGGCATGGATTTGTTTTCCTGGGTCGAGGCTTGCGTGGCAGGTTTATGTGTGCTCAGAACTGATGGGTGGTGTTAAAAGTTCAGAGATGTGTTCGGGTTTAAAATCACAGCTTGAACTTTGTCCTCCTGCCGTCCTACTTCACTAATAATATGTTTTCCACTGCTCTTCTCTGCATGATGTGAGAGGCAGGATTACTGTCATATTTTCCTGTGTATGAACAGTTGCAGTGGTTGTAATCTTCCTTTGAAGTTGTCATAAATATAACCTTTCCTATGACATTATCCCATCGTCTTGTGAATTTACTGTTTTACAGTATGAAGAGCTGGAATGTGTCCAAACTTTTGAGAGCCTTTTGTGCCAGCAAGTCAGACCTAGCTGTAAATGTTACAATTGATTCATCCCATGGAAGCAATCGTGTTTTATTGCTCATTATATGATGTTTTAAAGGCTACACTTAAATAGTGAAATTAAGCTGTGTTTTAGGAAGGGAATATTTTTATGGCAGAAGTTCCATGTTTGCAATGTGATAAGCACTTTTTGTCTGTGTAAGTTAGGAATAACTATAAGCCTAAAGTCAATTCTTAATTTACTATATTACTTATTGTATCAGTGACAGAGTATGCTTGTTTTTTTACTCTAGCAGAGTGAACACACTTTGGCATCTCTATCTCACCTCCTCCTGGGAAGTTGAGCTCAGTGGAGGAGTGATGTTATTGCTCTCCTGGAGATAATGAGGTAGATGTGGGAGAGGCTCATGAGTGGCGATGATACAACTGAGTAGAAGTTCGTCAGTGGTGATACAATGTGGTGTACACACATTTATCTGACAGCTGAACTCAAAAACGTACAACAGCAGCTGGTTGGGGCTAACAACACCGTGCCTTAGCATTGGAAGACGGTTGAGGTCAACTCAGGTTATTCAGGCGTGGTAGGAGAAGAAAACATCAGAGGTATGTGGCAAAGTTGGAAACAAAAGGCATTTGTAGGGAAGAGAAAGAGAAAGAAAAGACAGAGGGCACACTTGCACATCATCGTCAAACATACCCTCTGTGTGTGTGTGTTTGTGTGTGTATGTGAGAGAGAGAGAGAGAGAGAGAGAGAGAGAGAGAGAGAGAGAGAGATTTACACATTCTCTGTGAATCTGGATGTCTTCCCGTCGGGTCTCCAGGTGAGGTCACTGCTCAGGTATGCGCCTTTTAAAACAAAACTTGAGATATTTTCCCCTTGAGTTTGAGAGTGTATATGAGTGTGTGCATGAGTCTCTGTGTGCATGCATTGTATGAAATCACATTCTAAGTTCAGTAAACACACAGTATTGAAGAACAGCATGCTTTTCTTTGTCACTTTACTTTATCTCCCCTTTTCTCATTCCGAGTAAACATAAGATTTGACTTCCTCGTGGTTTCGAGTTTGCCTTGCTTCAGTGAAATATGACAAGAGTAAACAAATGGCAGGGTTACACGGAAGTAATAAGAGACCACAAATCTCAGTTTAAAAAGGAGCTCCACGTCTGCTTTTCCATGCAAAACAGACCTTAAATGACTGTGGTGTCAGGATGATAAAGTATTCCTAAACTTTGCTTTGAGAGGCCCTGATTTAGAGGTGTATGCATGTGTGTGCAAGTGGGATGGTGGGGGCGGGGCCAGACAGTTTTGTTTATGGAGCAGACTTTGGGGAGGTCTGGACCAACAACATGAAGATGAGATGTCACTTGGAGGAAGGTGAAATATAAAAAGGAATGTGTCACTCCAGCAATGTACCTTCTTTGTACGTTTGGAATGACTTCTTGGACCACTTCTTTATAAAAATGTCCATGGCATTTGAGTGTCAAACCTGGAAGAGCACTGAGCTGCTCCCCAAATACAATCTTGCTGTTGAGCAGCTCAGTGCTGATCCAGGTTTGATCAGGCATGCATCCTCTCTGAGGTTTAAAGCTTCTTCTCCCTCCTCCATCATATTCTTCAAGGTCTCAAGCATCAGCAGAGATTCGTCTGTACAGCATCTGATTGTTTCATGCTTCTATCACACCTGACTGGTCGAAGAAGAGCCCCAACGCATTGTGCATTCTCAGCTGTAAGACAGTGTTTTGTCTTTTGCTCTCAAATTCATACCTTCTTATCTGCATCCCGAAGGGAACCCTGTAAAATGAGAGCCAGATGTGGTGATGTCATCGTGTGTCTGGGATTTAAGATGTGTTCTACGAGGCTGCGGTGCGAGAGCAGGGGCAAGGTTGGTGGGAAACTTGAACACAGCCCACGGATCAAACAGCTGACGCAGCATAAATGTCTGTAATCAATGTTCAAACCATGGCTCGTGACCATGGATGATGCTGAGGCCTCCGCTACATAAAGCACGCTAGTAAATTCCTCCATTTACTCGAGAATGAGAGGAAAACTGGTGTACGTCATTGGTTGTTAAGAGTTTCACGGCAGGCAGCTTCACTGCTGTGTTTTCCTGGCAGAGTCTGGTTGAAACACACATGCACACACGCATGTCGAGATGGCCTAATAACATACATATTTCACTGTACCGCAACCGCCACCTTCCCTCGTCACTCTTCTAAAGTTACTCATCATCAGCCACATCACTAAACATTACCATGACAACACTCGGCCCACTCCCCTCATGTTTCTGTGGCTTTCTGGGATCTCTTACCAGATGTATACTCTATTAAAAGTCTCAGCTCACAGCATGTTGATGTTGATTATGCATGGGCTCAGGAAGTTACTGGGTATAGGAGCTGCTGATTCAGTCTCTCTTTCATCCAAAGTTTCAAGAAAATGTGAAAAGAATATACGTATGTAGGAGGGCCACTGCTTGGTGATCTTGAAGACAACTTTTAATATTGAAACTGAACAAATAAGGCATTGATGATGAGACAGAGGCATGCAAATTTCAGTATGCTTGCTCAACATGAGTTAATGCAGCAGGGAACCCTTGACAGCAGCCCAGCCGGGGCCCTGAAACGGTAAATATCTGTGAACCAAGGCATGTGTTGGGACTTCATTCAAAGAATCCCCACTAAACGTAGAGAGCCTGCCAGAAGACCCGTGCCTGCTGGACACAGTTTTGCAATACCTTCAATTCTGTATGATATTATACATGTTTTGTAGATTTCATCACAAGAACTAAATAAAGAGAGTTTATTTGTATATGTGTGTGTTCAACTTTGGAAACAATTGATTTAATGTGTAGAAAATATGTGTTCAACCTATTCCATGTAGAAGTATTATGTATCTCACACAGTAAGGTTGCACAGTGGGGCTTTTCTCCACTAGGTGGCACAGCTGCATCAAACTTGCAGTGTGTGTGTAAGTTTGCATTCATTGTGTGAGGAAAAGGGTTGAGAACGACAAGTGGAAGACAGAACGAATAGAATCAACTGCTTTTCTTGTTTTCAGTTTTTTTTAGACTTTATTCTGTTGACTTGTTAACTGTCACATTTTCTACAAATTAGTGTGTCACCTAAAGGACAAAATCGATCAATGTACTGTAAATGGTTTCAGTTTAAATTCACAGCAAAGAATATTTATATGGAATATGGATATAATTTCAAATTTTCAAATGTTTTCTCATGCAGAACTGTCTGTGGTATTTATCAGTGTTATGTTCTCCTTAATGATTTATATCTTAATTTAATTGCAAACTTTAAGTGGAAAAACTAACTTAGGTATCAGAAAAGTCTATGAATTATACAGGAAAACACACAATAACAAGAAACACATGAGACAAGTTCAAAAGATTAACATTTTTAATAAAATCCATGACAAACATCAAAATACTGAAATGTCAAAAAAGGGAAAAAAACCAACTTTTTTCTACTTTTTTTTTTAAATTTTGTACAAATCACAGTGGTTCAAAAATATTACAAATTTTTAGTTTCAAAACATCTTTTGCAAAAGGAGCAAAACATTCTGATTGTTTATTTTCTTGAAAGCCCTTAATATTTGTGTGTGGTGTGCTCTGCTCTTTCTTTTGCCTTTTATTGTAATAAAAACAATAACATGAGCAGTAAATGTTAATAAACTCATGAGTCAATGGAAACAAACATAACAATATTATACAGTATATACGATCCACCTAAAAATGACAGTATAGACCAGGGGTTAATCACACCATGTATGTCTATATAAACACTCTCCCTGTTCTGGGCCTCACCGTCCGTTCAATCCCATGTATACACCGGCTTAGTAAATACTGTAGATACAGTACGGTGAGCAGGTTAATTCCAGCTGGGACTCAAATTTACATCACTGTACTGTACTTTGGATAACAACTATATTAATTAAAGCGTAATATATATATATATATATATATATATATATATAGTTGTCCCAACTAATATCTGCCTTTAATCCAACCAGTAGTCCACAGATGCCATTCCCCAAATTAGAATACACTGACTTCATGCATGATGGTACATTGCAGCTAAATAGTGGAAGCAATAGGGTATGCTATTGAATTTGGCTTAGAGAGAGACAGATCACAAGAAAGTGGAAAAAGTAATAAGATATTTAAATGTTGATCAAGAAAACTGGCAAATACAAAGACTTAGCCTACTTATCAAAAAAGTTGTATTAGGCTACATAATAGAAAGTGCAGGCACCTGAAAGAGTGCAAAATTATTATTTTTTTAAACTGCTGGTTTGCTGGGTTTCTTGGTCATTTCATAATTTAAGCTTCTTTAGCATAGATGATGTTACACACTGAACTTGTAAAGCTCCATCTCTGTGTTATCATTGGAAGTTAGCCAGTAACAACGCTAAGATACTGTACATTAAAGAATTTTTATATCGGTGCTCACATGTGTGTGTATTTCTTGGCTTAATCAACTTTATTGTGAGCCCAGAAGGCTGCAGGTGTAGTGCCGCCAACCATGTACAGAGCCAAACGCGTGAGATTTCACTGAAGGCACAGGAAAGGAGACACCTACGACTAAAAACAAGGTGTTCTCTAGGCCTCACATTTATAAAGGAAGGTCAGGCATGCTAAGAAGGAAGAAAAGCTCCACCTAAGATAAATGAGGAGAATGTTACAGTAAAAAGGGTGTGTTAGGATAGAACAAGACAATCCAGACGAATAACACAACCCTACATCAGAATGTGACTTTGGCCTGTAGGGGTCAGTGTGGAGCAAATATTGAGGGCTAATTAAAGCTAACAAGGTTTGCATCTCCTCTCCATCTCTGTATAGGGTTTCTCAACTGGAAGTTAAAATATCCAAATAAATATTGTAGCGATATATATTATAAACCTACAGTATTTATATATATATATGATCATTTCCCACCACCCTACATGCATACCAAGTGACCCCAGATAGGGTCCCGACCCCAAGGTGAAGAAGCACTGTTGTACACACAAACATGTCATTTCATACAGGCTTAACCTAAACATTACACTTGGCTTTCAGCCATTAAGGGCATTCTTGAAATATGAAATTTAGCTTTTTATGATTTTCTGTTTCATGCCCAATATCTTAAAATTCACAAGAATAAGATTGATTGTACTGATCACCGTAACAGCATAGGGGACTGCTGCACGGCAGCAACATATCCTAATTATGTTATTTAATTATGTATAATTAGCGATGCTACCTTGAGCTGTGCTGAGCTTACTTAATAAAAGTTATGCATAAAGCCACATAGCACGCAGAGAGCTACAGTGTGGTTCAGCGCCAACTAGACATTAACCAAGAAGCTGAAGTTGTGTTATTCTGAAAGACTGAAGAAGAAGTGGAAATATCGTGCTACAATCATCAGGTTTAAAAAACAATTTGACATAAGAAACAATTCATGCTAAGCACATAAAGGTATTCATAGACAACAAAAAGGAAGAAAAGTGCATTCCAACACCAAGTGTCATTAGAATGACAAAGTTAGGCCACCATGCAAATTAACCACGTTACAAAAGTGGTTGCACTCCCCCAGCACACAGGCCAGCCAGTGCTCAAAGTCAGTGGTTTCAAAGTTACCATACAGGAATCAACCTGCTAATCAATCACCTGGTCAGTGGAGAGTTCTTCTACATCCAAATAATTCCCTGTCTAGAAAACATTCTTGTTTGACCAACCTACTGTACTAGACTCTACAAAGAGTTTAATTTAAGTTTCTTTGTCTGCATAAAAACAAGCAGCAGGCCTTAAGATTCTCGGCAGGCATGACTCCAGCTGGCTCAAAAAAAATCTCCTCAAGAAGGATAATGGCTGAGAGTGCATAAAGCAACCAACCAATCCAGTCTAACATTATCATGGCCGTTTTTACTGTATCCATCATGTCCACCAGTGCAGAGCCCGTCTGCAGCTTTGAACTACGATGTTGCTGGTTTTTATCCAACTATAAGGCACACAGACCAAGAGAAGAGGCTTAATGGGTCATACCGACCATCAATAAGAGACATCTAATATCCATCCCTTCTATAGGGAACCAAAAGGAGGCCATGGAAGTCCATCAAAAACTGTTCCCAACTTTTTCCTCTTTAGGTCTCATTTCTAAATTCCCAAAGCACTGCACTGGGATGAGTTTAAAAATAATTAAGTAATTCCAAATGATGTAGGTTGCATGTAATACTGACTGAGACTTGTTCACTTTTACTCCACTTTAAATCTTTTCACAGAGGAATCAGCTAAATTCTCACTTGGGTCTCGTGATATCCTGTCACACTTCTATTTCGGTAGCCGACAATGACTTTAACGCGCCTCCCTTTGAGAACGGAAGAACGCACCACATGTCTCACACAATCCATCTATCTCCTACGGTTTGGGGTCTGGGTAAAGCTGAGGGGCACAAACCCACAAATAGAATGATGTGCTAAAAGAAACTCACCGCCATAAAGTCTCATTTTCACATTCAGTGCTAAAGCCCAAAGAAATTAGCACCCTTTACGAAATACGCAGTTCCTTTGAGACAACACTCATGACTGTAAATTTAATCTAAAGAAATATAATGTTCCTGCTTAACAAGGAAGCATAACAGATCACACTATTTTTGAATTCAAAAGCAGGTAAAGACATTACAAAGTTGAAACCACTGTATGTAAAGGCAGAAATCTACACACGCTAAAAACAGTGACCTATTACTACCTCTTGCAGACTGTTAAGAGTTTAAAAAGTGTGTCAAATTTGAATACCATCATCAATATTCTGCACGTTCATTGCAGATAAACACTAAACAACTAGACAGACGCTTAACTGTGAACATAAAATAGCTAGTGTGTCTGTGTGTTCATGTGGACACTGTCTCATTGTGACTTAAGCACCATGTTCAATTCCAGCAAGAGGAATGGAAGGCAATGTCCAGCAGTGACAGCAGTTTTCTTCTGACATCACGGACTGAAAACACCACCACGAGAAGGGATTCAAATACCATATCATACTGCCTCCTTCTTCCGTGAGCCACCTTCTCTTTTCTCCTCCATCCCCTCTTGCCAATAAAAGAAGCAGGGAAGCAGAAATGAAGAAAGCGAGGAAGAAAGAGATCAAAAGAATCATAGCTTTGGTATCCACAATTAGGCGAAACTCCATAGTCAGTTGCAATCCGTTCTTTCAAATGCACTAAAAACACTGTGAGCTTTCTTATAACACTGCAAGGATAAGTTATACTGATCTTAATAACTGAAACTAGAGTGAAGCAATGACAGGCACAGAAACTAATGTCAGTTAGTGTGAAGGTTAGTGCCGGGGCCCTGAGCAGTGCTGCCCCTAGTGGTGTAGGGGTGTAAAGGCAGGCTGGCTGAGGCGCTTTGACGCAACCAAGTGGTCATGGACGTAACAAGCGCATTTGTTTAATGCATCCATCATTCCTCAATGGCAGAGGTATCAAGTAAGGCAAGCCCTATTTACCCCCATCATTGCTGTAGAGTGGTCACTTTGAATGCCTCTGAGGTGCATCAAGGAGAGCTTGTCTTTAGCTTTGTTTTGCACGTGTGGTGTGCAGGAGGAGGGGGTTGGAAGTGCAGGGGTGGATGATGGACACCACGGACCACTTCAGTTCTAAACTGTAGGCTAATAGCAATGATCAAGCCTCCTGACTGGAGTATCCCAACTTGCTAACGATTTTAAGGATGCCCTTGCACCCAAACCTGGGCTCTAGAACAGTGCTATTGTTGCAATGGCAATCAAAATTCTCAACACTTCCACTTGCCCCTGATAATCAAAAATATGTAAAAAGGTCAAATAATATCAAAACAATAATAATTACATTGCTAAGTGTCAGTTCCTGGGAATCCAGTGCTGGTTTTAGAGGGGTGGATCCTTTGCACCAGTCTGTGTGTACAAATTAACAGTCTACTTAGAAGTGAAGGCAGAAGTGAGCTCCCCGAGAGGAGCTGCAGTGGTCAATGAGTAGTCATTAAGGTCAATGTGAAGGAAGGAGACTGAGAGAAATAGAGAGCCCTTGCTCCCAGTCCAATCACCCAAAGGCTGGGACACTGTGAGTGCTGATGGAGGGACAGAGCTCTTGTGGAGGGGACAAGGGGGTGCACTGCAACGCTGCATGCCCTTATAGATCAGGGAGTCTGGGAAGCACTCAACTCGGAAGCATCACTCAGTCATGCCAACGGCAAACATACACTCACACATCCACGCACATAACCTTCAGTTAAGTCCACACAGGAGCATATACCAAAATGCACTCATGAAGTCACCCACAATTATAAAGAGGCACATACATTCCCTCAAACATGCTGACATTCAGGCATAGTAGCACTGAGAGTCATTTATCTACTGATAATAGAGGGTTCAATGTCGACCTCCTCTGTATGCTGGGGGGGGGCGGGGATTAATCATCCTGGGTAGGATGTTAGTGGACGAAACCGTTTAGGAGACGTGCGGAGAGGAGGACGGGTGCTTCCAGAAACACCAGCCCCGTTTGGTGTGTTGCTTGCGCAAGATCTCCTCCTCGCGCTCACGCTCCTTGTGAGAGCGCAGGTAGCGGTCCTCCTCCTTCAGGAACCACACAGGAGGCCAGCGCTGCTTCTCAAAGTGCTTCTGGTTTTCTACAGAGAGGGGGGGACAAAGATAGGTACAGAAAAGGGGACATTAAAAAAAAATGGAAGATTTCAGGTGTCATTTCAGATATGCACAGAAAAAGAAGGGGGAAATATCAACATAGACAATTATTGTTGCACAGTAAGTGACTGTGTAAGAATAATGTCATTAAATAGGTGACATAAGGAAACAACCAACAGTAACGTAAAGTTGTAAGGACAAGTGAACGAACAAAAGTCACTAAAGATTACTACGATTACCCATGAAACTCATGAGATCAAAGTGATTATCATTCTAGTAGTTGTTGGGCTTCCCCATGGTCACATTACAACCAACTATTTATAAAACGAGTGTAAAATGTATTCACTCCTTCATGAAACATGAGGATGGATATTGAAAGACAAATTTTGTCAGCTAAGTTAATGAGGGGCTCGTGTGTTTGTTCTACTACTGTTTATATCTTTTTTAGCTTCCTTGCATCAGGGTTTTTTTCTTCCAGACCAAAATGTGATCTCTCCCACTCAAATCAAATGCTTGCTGTGAACAATTCACAGCAAGCTATAATTCCTTGGCAGTGTGCTTAACCCAGAAAACGTACTTTTGTGCAAAGGAGCACTGCAAAGTAAACTTTGTAGGAAGTAGTTCAGTAGTTTTACTGAAGGGAAAGCTGCGCGTGTGAAAGGGGTTTGAGAGAGGCGAGGTGCCTGTATACCTGCAGACATGACCTTCATCTCTTTGGGAAACTTGCGGCAGATGCTGTTATAATTAGTGCAGATGTGATGGAGACACCAAGCTGATAGTTGCTTGGCATTGTGGAACTGCGAAAAAAAACAACAAAAAAAACAGAGGATTAATGAGTTATTACAGCTGTGAGAGAAGAGGCCTACACAATGTAAAATGTGTCATTGGTAAATTATAAATTGATCATTTGAAGAACAGTTTTGTAAGATCTGACCTGTGCAAGCTCGAGGTAAGCCAACACTTGTTCATCAATGTCACCTCCTTTTGCTGTCAACTGGAGAAGCTCATCCACAGCATGCTGTTCTGGAGACGCATAACATGCACATAATCATGTCAATATTACTGTTTACATGCACCACTGATATTTTTATCTCCTATTCAAAAATTTTTAGTCTGTCTGGCAATCTGCAACGAGCAACAACTCACTGCACCTACAACTCTTCTGAGTCATTGATGATGCCTGATAAAGCTTGATCATAACCATATTCTGCAACATATATTCGAAAGAAGACATTCGAGTAAGTGGTTCTCTTTGCAACATTTCTAGCTCTGCAGAGAGAGTCTTTACCTGTGAGGGCGACTAGGCGTGGCAAACACAGACGGTTGGCCAGAATAATAAGTTCTATGGGCTCCAGACCAGGACAGGGTGTCAGCAGACTGCAATACAGGAACTCCAACACCCCGCGCATACAGGCTGCAGTGGTGTTAGGAATGGATACCTGAACAAAACAAAACAAAAATACATGAGGAAAGAAAAATGGGCACAAATATAGACATTTGTTTTCATGAGAAGTTAATATAAAAGGATGTGTCGGCAAGTATATACTGTAAGCGTAATGGCTAGAAATGGGGTGGGGTGCAAAAAAGACAGTAACTTCAATTAAAGCAGTGCAGTGTGTATTTGGAGGTAAAGGGCAGAGGACATGCTGTTCTGGTAGCAGTGTTTTTGATCTAGGCTCAGATGAAAGCGCTGTCTGGGGGCTAGTGATGTGAGCAATATGGCTATAGCTAAAGACCCAAAAGCACACACAGGCAACCCTGCTATCGGACCCTTTGCACAAATGAGACACTCAGACCGACTATCAATGTTCTCCTGGGAAAGACGATGCTTTTATAGCGAACTACAATAATATATGACCATAGGACATACCTACAGATGTAGTCTATAAGTAAGAGACTATTAGTGATGACTGGACCACTCCAGACATGCACAGCAAAACATGTTTTTATTGTTACGGTCAAACAACATATAAACCAATAGGGCAATGTTTTGTAGTGGGGAAAAGGTGCAGAACCAGAGACCATTATAATAAATAAAAACAATCACCTGCAATAACCTCTAGATGTCGCCATAGCATCAATCACACCTCAGCTACAAAAGGCACTGGCCATGCTGCTTTTAGGTGTAGCCCACTAACACACTTGGTAGTTATATACATAAATGAATAAAAAGAGCAAGACCTTTTAATGGTCCTAATTACTGAGAGTTGGACAAACAGCAAACAGGAAACACAAAAGTCAGTGGCAGGGGATGCAGTCTAAGCCGAGGAAGGACGAAAGGAAGGCAAGATAATGGAAGCGATGACCTGCCCCCTCCAGGAGCTCTCCAAGTGTACCCACTGAGAGGCTCTTCAACTTCCACCACCATGGCCAATTAGAAGAATGTCAACTTGGCGCGACCTCTCGTTATGACTAAAATGTTACAACACCACAACAAGGGTGGTCTCTAGAACTTGAAGCCCCAGCTGGGAATAAGAAGCATTAATGAGTGGACATATCCACAGTATGGAAAACACCCATCAGCTGTACTGACCTGTTGAGCTGTTCTTTTGTCCCCTCAGTCTGCCGTCCTCAAGCTCAATTAATAGTTTACATTATTTGCAAACCCAAAAGGACAGTTTTAAAACACTTCCTGGATTCTGTTGTATTCCATCTCAACTTGCAAACTTAAAGTAAGTTGTACATTTGTATCAATCTTTGCAGAACTGCTACGGAAACTGGATTTTTATCCTTTTTTATCCTTTATCCATTTTTCAAGTACTATTGATATCTAATAGGGCATGTATCTTCCTGAGCCATTTTATGTTTTCAATCTCTCCTGCACAATGTTGGATGTTTACATTTTCACTGTCTTTTTATTTATGTGTATTGTGCAAATAAACAAACAAATAAATCTTCTTCTGTAAATGCGATATATCAGTCCTCCAAGGGCTTAAAAAAGGCCTCAGCTCAACGGAATTGGACATTTAAAGACGTAATGAGTGTAAAATACTCAAAATACTCAAAACATAATGTGTGGGTGAGGGAAAAGCAGTGAGTCATACAGCCGCCACCACAGATCAGGTACAAAGTTTAAGAGAAAGGGTAAGAAACTTGACGTCATTCTTCCTCTGCACTGAAAAAAAGGACATGTCGTTTCCTCTTTTTTTCTGAGTAATAATGATGATAATGATAAAAAAATGAGGTTGAAACACATATCTTAACGCTGTTCTGCACGGAACTAGAATAGTCATGTTATCACACAACAGAATCGCCACTGAAATGTGTGAATCTCAAAATACTGAGAAGTGTGATGCGAGCGTGGAAATAGAACAGCACGGGCTGATCACATGTTGCTCTCACAATTATATTTACAGGTTCTATACATTTTAATATAATAGATTTATATGATGATCTTCCCAAACCTAAGAGAACAGATGCAAAATGATAATATGATGATATAGTCTTTTCATAAAGATAACCCATTAACTGTTATATTTTCCTGTTTTTACACTCATTTAATTTGATAGATTTTGTGGAAATCAACAATTTGGTTTGTTTTGAATATGTCTAAGAATATTGCCCTGTATAAAAACTGAGTAAATGGGTCATAGACTCATCTTGTCATTTTTCACTTCTTTTTTGTAAATCTCCAACATCCACATCTCTTAATACTTTCTCCAGTATGGATTCTCTTTTAGAGTAACCGAACAGAACTGGACCATCTGCTGTGTCAAAGTAGTTGCTCTAAATGCTCTGCTTCTATGAAAGACCAGTGTTGAGTGTTTTAGTAAGCATGTCTGCTAACAACTACTGACACTGCTTTTCAAAATAGCATTTATCCGTGAAGATGTGTGCCTCAAGGTAAATACAACACGTTGTGAGTCAATGTCATGGCAAAATGCAATCTGTGCATTAGCAACACTTCACACCTTTGCCTATTAAAGAAGGAAATAAGTAACTGCAGCTTGTCATTGGCATATAAAATCACATGAAATACTTAGCACTGCAAAGCCGTTTTACCAACGTAAAAATGCAGATACATATACACGCAAATATACTGTATGCACTCTCATAAACACAAGTGTCGGCAGTTTCATTGTGCCGTCAGCCTTTGAGTCTTTGTCTCCAGTGCACCTGCCTTCTATGCTGTGCCAGCTCCATGCCATAAACAATGCCACATTAGCCACTAACATGAACCATTTAGAGTAACCATAGACACCGGCAGCCCATCAGCACCAAACACTGTGCCCCCTCAGTGATGCTGATGTCCTGTGTTCACCACCTTCCACAATAGCTGCAATGGCTTCTTTTCACACCCACTCACATGGTGTGTTCTGGAATAAAATACAGGCCATCCGCATGGAAATACAAAAAAAAAAAAATGGTTTAGTTTTCTCCTAACATGCCTTCTATAACTTTGAGCTTTATACCTAAACTGGATACACAACATCTGTATTCCTTGTCTGTCCCTCTCTGATTACTTCCAATCCTTCTGAGCGCCTGAATCTATGTAACCTAACCCTACTGACCGTGAAAGTAATCATACCCCAGAGGATCTGGTTCGGCAACACAGTCCAGGGAGAGGCGACTTAAAGACAGACGGAGACATGAACTTCCTCTCTGATTAGGTCAAGTCAGCTGCACATGCACAGAAGCTGAACCTCAGGGGAGGGAGAGCACACCTGAAGTAACCAGACCCACCACTTGGACAATGCTGACCTCAAAAGAGGTACTATTCTGGGCTTACTTTGAGTACTGAGACAGGTTAGTGAAACATCCTAGTTCTGTTATCACGGGATGTGTGAAAAAAAGTATGTCTGTGTGTCAGAGATGCTCACAAGTCCTTTCTGGCAAGTCAAGTCTCAAGTCTTTAAGGGGCAAGTCCAAGTCAAGCCGGGCTACTGCATTATCATCACTCCTTATGTGTGCAAGGCCTCCGGGGATCTAGTAATTGCAGAGTTTCAACCACATTTGCAAGTGAAACAACAATTTGTAGGTCAAATCTGATAAAAGGCCTCTGGCATGCTGAGCTGTAAACCTTCACATACCAGAAGCACACAATGAGAACAAGACATACATTTGCAGGATTTACAATGTCAGGAGGGTAAGACATCTACCAAGTAATAAACCTTATCCAAGAAACCCATTCACCTTTGCTTACTCGCTTCTTTTATCAGATGTTGCTGCTGTTGTTTGGTACAGGAGCGTGCTTAGGTTGCTCCTAAAGGCTGACCTGAGTTACCTTCCTAAGATTCAGGACACAAAAACTAAATCCCTGCTCAAAACTTAAAGTTAACTCCATCCTGATGCTTATCCCGGTATATCTGAACTCACCTCCTCGATGTAGCTTTCCATGAAAGAGCCTCGGAACATGGCAGCCATCCAGCTGCAGCTGGAGATGAGCAGGGGCTTGTGGGCCGGGAGGCAGCCATCGTCCAGTCGAAACACCACATCTAAAACCGGGGTGGGAAAAGAGCATTCATCTCTTGGAGTGCCACAGAAGCCCAAGCTACAGAGGGGGAAAGACAGACAAGGCAGACGTCCAGACACACACACACACACACACACACACACACACACACACAGGCAGAAGGCCAGACAGACAGACACACACAGAGACATAGACACAGGTAGACAGACAGAAAGATAAATTGACAGAAGGGCAGAACAGCGTTTGACACAGAGTAAGGGAAGGAGAGCAGACGCAGGGCAGTAGGTCATGGAGTAAATCCTGTGTGGAATCTGGACTACAGCTTTGGTAGAGAAAGTGTCGATAAGGAACACAGCAACTATATTAGTGTAATAATGTTGCAATGGGCAAAATCTGAACGCAAAGGATTTCATCTATCTTAAAACAATCCTTGAATAATAACTGGGTTGAGCAAGTCTGATAATACAGTTGTTCTTGCTTAATGTATCAATATAATCTCTTATTAGCACTTTATATGAAGATTACCATTAGTATAATCATGAAGACAACAGATAAATTATAGAGAAGTGAATGTGAGACAGGCTTCATTCAGAGACAGCTGATCTCTGGCTCTGGCTGCAAATGCTGTGACAACATGCATAGATAACAGCTTAGGGGAGCAGACAACACCGCACACCCACAACACACAGGATGCACACGAGAGCGGACAAAAGACAACCGAGCAGACTGAAACAACAGTCATCAGATCACCTGATGACTTTAAAAAGGACTTCAGAAACCAGGGAAACCACAACATATAAAATGCATCTTTGTCGGCGAGTATGTGATCAAAATGTACACAAAGTGTACATTTCCAGAGACAGAGAAAGAATGCTGGACATTAGCTAAATAATTAATGTCTTTCTCGCGCATTCTCCTCATCAGCTTTTCGTAATCCTCTACACAGATGCACACACCTACAGTCAAACACCTACTGGTGCATATATGGAAAACAGCTACAATGACACCAATGCTACTGAAAGTATTGAGGCACTGAGTTGTTGGCACATTGGTTTACCAGAAAAAGCGCCTTTATTGAGACACTCCTTGATGCGGTTGGCTCTGCGGACGTGGAAAGCCTTGGTGATCTCCTGGTTCATGAAGCTCTCTCTGTTGAGAACATTGGCCACCATCATTCGCAGGTCAAACACCTCAAGCAGCTCTGCGATGGTGGCCACCTGCATCAGATCCCCTCGGCCCTCGTCCAGACTGCCCGTGTACAGGTACTGAAGCACCGCCTGAAACCAGAACAAATTCAGACGTCAAATATACAGCTTTGGAACAACTGGGAAAACACCAAAAAGCTTTTGTAGCCTGCAGTAATATGCCAAACATTTCTAATATTCACATCAACAGATTTATGTTCTATTGCACAACGATGTTTTTTGAAATCTTATTGCTTTAAAGTCACCTTGAATGGCTCTTCCTGTATAAGCGCATCCATGGCTACCACAGTCATGAGTCGTGGTCGTCCCGTCATGGGATCATCAACATGCTCCAGACACACACTCAGGAACCCCCTTCCCCATCCTGAAAGTGCTCGACCAGTCCCCAGTGCTCCCATGGAGTAGTGGGCTCGAGAGGGGAGCGCATTATCACTCTGGGAAGTCCTCAAAGAGCCCTGCTGGAGCAACTGGGGTCGATTCAGGCCCCGCACTCCTCCATCTACCCCGTCTTTATCAATGTCCAGGCTCTTAGTGCGCCCAGCTTGCTCCTTGGCTCCTCTCCTGCTCTGCTCCTCTTCCTCTCCACTCTCCAAGTTTTCCTTGCTCTCCTGTTCCTCCCACCATGGCCCCATGCATGATCCACCAAGATCAAGGGTGAAGAGGTCATAGAACTTGGAGCAGGACGTTGCCAGATATACTTTGTGTGCAAATACATGTGTGGCACCACCGTGCAGAAGGAAAAGAACATCTGTACACAGTGGCTGGCAGAAAAGGGAATCAGGGCCCTCGCCGTCTGTGGGAGGCGGGTCGGGGATGCCCACTATGGGGCGAGGCGGACGAGGAGGCAGGAATGGCGCCTGGAGAAGGGGCCTCTGGACCCTTTTCAGGTGGGACTTCCAGAACTGCAGGTGACGACGGGAGATGAGGGCGGCTCGGATGGCATTGTCAAAGACATCTTTGACTCCAAACTGGGCAACAATACTGGTCTCAAAGTAGGGAATCCCAAGTTCCTTTGCCACCTCGTGGCCTCTCTCTGGGGGAAGGATATCGGTAGGTTTGATTGGTCTGTGGGACAGAGATAATGATGTAAAGACGACAGTGTTCAGATAAAGATGTAAGTAAAAGTACAAGTACAAGGAAAGGAAAAGAGAAGCAGGAAGTTGAGGATCTTTTACACAATTTGTTATGCCTTCATCTGAGAACAACATATATTTATACTTTCATTTTACTACTCCTAATACTATTACATACTTTTACGATGGAACAATTGGGATTACAGTTAATAAATTAATTTGACTGTTAATGCCTGATGAAGAAGGCGTCTCACTTGGCTAGGGGTCGCCGGGCACGGTTAACTGCATCAAGGTCGGCATAGCGCAGGTCCAGCTGGCAGCCAACCAGAATGATGGGCGTCCGGGGACAAAAGTGCTTGATCTCCGGGAACCACATGGTGCGTACATGGCGCAGGGAATTGGGATTAGCCAGAGAGAAGCAAAGCACCACTACGTCAGACCTACAGGGAGAGGAGGGGTAGAAAAAGTCTTCATTTCATGTACTTATAACCTAACAGAGATCATAGATAAGATGGGAAAAAAAGATGGCACGGAGGAGCAGATTTGTTGTGTCATAAGCAAGAGATGTCAGCAGAGAGAAGACATACGGCCTTTGATGGAGTAAAGGGGACAGAAAAGAAAGGAAGAAAAAAGAGGTCAGTATACTGAGTCACTGAACATCTTGTCAGTTTATGTTAAAACATGTGTGATATGTGTATGGAAGAAGCTTGTTCAGCTGCTGCAAAGCATTGTGGGAGCATCGACATTGTCATCCAGAAACCTGGGGGGTCACAAGACGCATGTGTGTGGGCGGGACTGTGTGTGCGTGAGTTTGTCGGGGCCTCTGGGCTGGTGATCTGTGTGGCCCATCTCCCTCTCTCTCTCTCTCTCTCTCTCTCTTACATAAATATCCCTAAGCCCTGCAAGGCTGCATGGACCACAGAGAGAAGGCTAAGAATAGATCAGTATCCACACACACACACACAAATTCATTTCCTCACCCGATGTGTTTAAGCAAGCCCACAGCAGCACTTACAGCTATTCTCTGGTGCTGATACGTCTGTGGCATGTTTGCGCATGTCTGTCTGTTTCTAGGTAATGTTAAATCAAGCTCTGTGTCAGTGAGACGGATCATTTAGTACGAGTACAATGCTTACCGTGCAAGAATCTATAATTCCTAAATGATCTACTTCTTAAAACAACACAACACAACAACACAGGGCTTTTGACCCCAGGAGCACAAGACCAGGCCTATTTTGCATTACCATCTCTTATGTAACTTATTAATAGCCTGCAGATAATGAAATATATATTCCTGTTTTTGACATTCATCAGGTATTTGGTATACACCTGAAAACATGAGGTGCTAAACCACATCCTGAACTTGAAAACAGAACAAACCACCTAAACACTTCTCTTTTCCCCTCCTGTGCTACAGCGAACATGGCCTATTTACTGAATAGACAAAGGCAACGCCACTGTAAAAAAAAACCTTATCTGCTTGTTTTATTCATTAACTTTTAAAATATTGACTTCACTTTGTGCAAATCAGGTAAAAAGTCCAACAAACAGAGGTAATTCCACCTGTTTGGAATCAAATTCAACAGTTTCAAGCATTTAAAAATCTTCAAAGAAAAAAAACAGCCTTGAAGAAGTTTAATAAAAATACTTAATTTGCATTACAAACATACACCTGCGCAACAAGTTGAATTAATTTTTAAGGCACACAGACATTTTCTACAGTGTCATAGAGACACAGGTTCCATAGTCCATAGACAACACTACTAAAGCATTACATCACATTTCTCACACACACACACACACACACACACACACACACACACACACACACACACAGACCATTAGCACTTTGTCAAAGGATCATTACCATGGTTTATTCTGTTTGAGGTCATGTTATGTGTACATGCCTTTGTTCTTTGTGTCGTAAGCATTTTCTTTACAACCTAGGCTTCACTGCCCTAGTTTGTGCCAGAATACCTTGATGATAGCATAAGACTGTACCAAAATATGAGCCCAAGAAATATTTTAAACCTGTACAATCTTGATAAATCTGTCAAAAGCAGAGTTAAAGTGAGGTAAGTAAACCTAGTACCAGATTAATCCATAAGTACTGATGCTTTGCACTGCAGAGCTACTTCCAGGTTCAACCTGCAGGTCAACAATGTGTACTGTACATATATGTTTGTCTGAATGAGAAAGCACATGCGAGTCGATCACAATTTACCCCCAACATTAATGCTAATAAACAGTGTGTGTGTGTGTGTGTGTGTGGGGGGGGGGGGGGGGGGGGGGGGGGGGGTTGTCATCATTATGTAAAAAGAGAAACAGACATAGACACATGAACAAACAGAGCAGAGATGTCCCAGATAATCAGATTTTCTGACTCTCATGGCATAACACTTCTCATCAGTCATTAGGTCTGTCTAACAGTATCATAAAACTTAATAACAAGCTACTAAAACAGATTACAAGAACAATCCTTACCAGAGCAATATGATATTGTTTTGCTTATTTAGTCAAGAAGCAAAACTCGATTTTTATTTTCTTAACAAAATTCTGCTGACTGAAAAAAAAAAAAACATTGAGTTGAGGTTGGCTCAGGTTAGGTTCGGTTTAGCCTATTTTCAGGCTGAGATTGTTTTTCCAACCAGAAAGTTCCTCTCCTATAACGAAAGCATGTGACCGTCTGGGTATTGTCTAACTATGTGATGTTTTGAGTTTTGATATCAACAAAAGGCTACAGAGTGGAGGAAGATGTGAACAGGGTTTGGGAGCAGCAAGTGTCAAGGGTATAGAGGAGGCTAATGATGGAAGTTGAGTTACAGGGTAATAAGGGAGATGGGGGAGAGGGGAGGTGAGGCAGAGGAGAGTCTGAGGGAAGGTTGGAAGAGAGAGCATGGCCAAAATGAATGAGTGGATGAACATGGCTGGAGGAGCAGGAGCAGGAGGAGGAGCAGGTTGAAGCCTGGAGCTGCAGACGCCAGGGAGGCAGGCAGGCGGAAAACAGCTGAGCTGGCACTGTGTCTTAATCAGCTGACTGTAGGCTGACGAAGCATACAGGACATGCAGACAGACACGAACGCACACACCAAAACAGAAACACACAGAGGCAGATCAATGTCCAAATGTACAGACACTGAGGGAGTGGAAGAACACAACAGAAGGGAGGGAATTTGATCCTCAAACTGAACTACATCCAACCTACAAATGCACAAACGCAGTCACGCATGCACACTTGCCAAAAGGTGACAGGGTGACATGTTACACGAAGTGCATCCACCCACCCTTGTGAGAACTCACAGATTGCACAGTGTGATGTGTACATGCATGTGTGTGTGTGTGTTGATGTTTGTATCTGGTTATGGCTTATGAAGTAGTGCTGTGAACGTAAGAGACAGTCAATTATGAAAGATGTGTATAAAATAGATAAAATGGCAAAGTAGATGGCAACAAATGTGTGTGGGAAAAGAAAAAAGAAAACCTCAAATTATTGTGTTTAGATAAATATGTGGCATAGTTAATTAATTATATATGTATACAGAACTCATCTAATAATGTATGAAATGCATCTTCACTTTTCTGTGTTACTGTCATGTGGTCAAGTTTGGTCACCGTCGTTTGAATTGGTATTTGCTGATTTTGCTTTGGCAATAAGTACTTTTGCATTCCATGCCAATAAAGCAGCTTTGATAAAGGGAAAGGGAGTAAGAGGATAGAGTGATGATCCAATCATGTCTGGTGGAGGAAGGATGTAACAGCTTGAGAGCAGAGTTCAACTAAAAAGCGTGGCAGCTGGATTACACACAAAAAAAAAAACTTTTGGGGAGGTAAATGTTATGCGGGCATTTTTATGTGCGGGTCTGTCAGGTTTCTTTCTCCTAAACCGCCCGGCAAAGAATTTGCTCACATATTAGCCCAAAGAAATTGTGTCAAGGCCATACAAATTCTACAGAGACAAGACAAAGACAGAGCAATGTCTTGGATGCACCAATTGTGAAAAAGGATTGTGTTGCAAGGTGTGCCTGTTACTGTGCGTGTATCCGCTCACCTGCCATAGGCAAATCGTCTGTCTTTGTGATGATCCCCGAAGGTGTCCCACAGCCTCAGGGACACACTGACCTCATCCACTACATCACGAGATCTCTCTAACACCTGCAGAACAGTCACATATCTTAACTTCATTTTGATGTTTGTGTTTTAGTGATATTGAAGGATTATGCAATCACCCAGGAAGGGAAAAAAAAAAACAATGCACAATATCAAACTGCATGGTCAACATCTTTAGAATCAAGTTGTATTTCATAGGCCTGAAGAGAGAGGTTTTCAGCTGTGATACATATGAACAATAAACAGAATAAGCCTCAGTAACATGGCCAACGGTGTAACAGAGTGGGCCTATATGTGGCTCTTTCCACACTGTGTTTGGCTGTGTGTTTAGGTGTATGTGTGTGCCCACCTCCTGGCATACACGGTACTGGTCGATGGCCCAGACGGTTGGCACGTGGGTGGCAAGCAGCTGATACTGTGTGAGGGTGGCATTGCAGGCCCGGGCACAGATTAGCCTGGTCTTACCTACTGCATTATCCCCTACCACCACACATTTAATGGTTTCCACATTGGGCCGCTCATAGTCTGTGTCTATATCCATGGAGAGGGCCCTGGAGAAAGGCAAAAGGAGAGAGAGAGAGAGAGAGAGAGAGAGAGAGAGAGAACGAAAAGAGGTTAATTCAATATTCATGGGATATTAAAATCACATTGATAATGCATCCCAGGAAGACCGACACTGCATTTGGACAATGAAAGCAACTGGCCCCAGGGACAATACAGCTTCTAATTCTTGCCCAGTGCAGGCTAGGGAGGCTGTGTTAAGGCTCCCGTAGCTGTACTGACCAGTGTTCAGACGCTTCTGCCAAACTCCTCAATAGAACACATGGTTCGCAGGCTGAGGAATGAAGGGACCGCAGAGCTATTTCTGTAACAGCACAGAGAGAGGGAGAGAAAGACAGCGAGACTTCCCATGAGCTCACTGTCCTTTTCTCTTCTTGTCTGTCTTTCCCTGTATCCATTCCCCTTTTGATGCATTGATAGCATGCTTCACAGAAAACATAATGCAAAGTGATGAAACATTTACCTTGGCAGCACAAAAGACAGACAATAAAATCACTCCCAGAGGCATTCGTAATAACTTTTTAGGTCATTCAGGGAGCCCAGGGGGAGCTTTGCGTCATCTGTTGGGTTCAAACCTATTTACTGTAGGCTGACATAGAAGGGAAAGTAGAAAGAAAGTGTTTGTTGCAAGTTTGACTACCTGTCAACTCTGCACTGAACCACAGCACAAGACAGAGGCGGTTATGTGACACAGTTCGACTTCAACTTTTAAAACATACACACACACACGCACGCAACCAAACACCCAGTTAGACCTGAAGTCAGATAATCAGTCCATCCATACTTGCAACTAGATCAAAGACCCACCCCATAAATAGAGCAACTGAAACATTCATAAAGGCCTTGCTAATCCTTTGACGTGGATGCCAGTGCAACACTTCAGACCAACAGCTAAAAATGGCATCTATTCATTGTCGGACATATGAGCCATGTGTGCACCCTGTTAATCAGCCATCACTTGCCCTCCATGTCCCCAAAGACCTCCAACCTATTCATAATACCACGGCTAAAATATAGAGCTTATTTCTTCCCCCAGCAGAGACATCAGACAACAATTTACCCTGCCAACATCAACAAAAGCATCTTTCCTGTCAAAAGGAGTCCCAATTACGTCAGCCAGAAAGTACAGCACAGAGAGCCTACCTTTGTCTATGTGAGCTGAAGAAAAGTGTCCGTCATAGAGGCCGTTTCCTGATTGGTCCATATGGAACAGATAGAACTGTGCCTTTCGGAGCTATAAATACCATTTTTCCCCTGCCACCTGTCTGGCTGCGACACCTTCTGAGACACGTACTACAGGTAGAGGAGTGAGATAGAAGAAGCAATAAAAACGTTTGCACTTATCTAACAGCTATCTGCCTAATAGTCATCGCAGCAGCCCTCTTCGTGCTGTATTAGGAAAAAAAACTACTACACAAGGGGTTCTGTAACATCCCCAACATGAGAGGATGCAGAGTATTGTAAATTCCTAGCATTTCCAATGTAACATTAGATAAGCAAAAGGGATTGCAAGAGAAACAAGGCAGGGGCGGGATTATTAGAGTCTTAGAGAGAAAGAGAGGGACTGTCAGCCCAGCATTAGAATCAGTCAGTTATGCCACTGGGATCAAAAGGGCAAGACCAGCAATAACCGAGGCTGCTCAGGGGAACGTAGCACAGCTTTTCCTGCTGCTGCTGCTGCTTCTCTCTACCATCAAATATGTGGTTCTTTAAGAGCGTAAGACAGTTAGAGAAAAAGAGACCTGAGAACAGTGTGAGATCATATAGTGACCCAAAGGAGTCTGTAAGTCAGTAGGCACATAGGCATGTGAGCATGCATGAGTGCATGTGTGTGCACGTGGTAATGAGCTTAAGGCCGGCCTATGAGGCATGGAATGATGCGAGCAGTGATGTAACCAGGAGGCGGAGTTGGTGGTGGCGGTGTGGACAGTTTCCCAGGGGGATCAAGAGTACCCGGCTCCCAGATATCATCCTCCATCTGATGCTCTGCATCGGGCTCCGAGCAAGAGTCTGGTCACGCGGCAGTCAACACACATAACACAATTGTTTACTAGCACACCACTGAACTTTATAGATATGCACCTGCTCTCAGGTATATATTGAAAGTGATTGAGCTTTCATCAACTTCAACAATTATTTGGAATTGCATGACTGAGGGATGAGCTGAAGCCTGAGACTGTGAGAGCAGAGCAGTGCAGCTCAGAGGAGCCGAAAGAGAAGCTGCATAGATCAGGTTTCATTTTCAGCCAACGACCTATAGTGAACTGTACACAGACGTCTAGACTTCATCTGCTAGCCAGTGTCATCTTCCCAGCAGGGCCCCAAAGGAGGCTGCATGGGCAAAGAAGTGTTGCATGTAACCATTAAATGGGTGCTTGAAAAAGAGAATGAGATTCTGTCCCAGTTGTTTTGTGCATGCATTTCTGACTCTTGTAGTGACATATGAATGGGTGTAGGCAATACCACAGTGACGCTGTGACAGGGTCTCAAACACTCACTCTAAAACACTCAAACACCGACCTTCTGGTTTTTGCGCGTGTGTTTGGTGCAGGAGGACCAGACAGACAAAGAAGCTCATGCATAATTTGGACAGTGTGCGTCTCAGTATGGCTTTGCTTTAAAGCCAGAGGGGGTTTCATAAGGAGATGGCTTGAAGCTCTACTTCATTGCACATTTCCTGGCATCTTTACTGTTTGTTTTTTTACACGCTTCCTGTCTAAATCCTTTCCTTTATCCTTCCGTCTGTCTGTGTCTCTCTGGTTTGTTCCCAGCTGTGCCCACTCAACCTCACCTTCTGACCCGCTCACAAGCTCCCTCCTCTCTCCTTCCTACTCTGTATTCATTCTCCAAATCTAACGCTCCAGCTCACAGTTATTCCATTCTTCACTTCCCCCATTATCTTTTAGTAACCTCTCCCTCCGCCCCTTGATTTAGAGGTCATCTATCTATCCATCTATCTATGACCTCGCACTTTTCTGGATAGCAATCAAGGAGCAGCATTAAACAGACAGCCGTCCCACACCCAATTTACTTCCCCCTCTGTCTCCCTCTCTCTGTTATGCAACACTTTTAGCAATCCACTGGCAGCCACCGCTCATCCCAAAGCCCTCCACAGCCCCCCATCTGCCTCTTTTTTGTCTTCTTCCTTGGGGCTAGAGTTCACCACCCTTACTGAAGCCGCCTGCCTCTCCGCTCCCTCCCACCCAGCCCTGCAAAAAAAAAATGACCCCAATAACCACCCACTTTATAGATGGGTCAACACTTGCGCACTGGCACAGAGCTATGGGGTTTACACTATCACAGGCTTGACTGCATATTTAAAGTGTCCATGTGTAATTGCTGGATACAATTATGGCTACATGTGCAGTCATGTATGCAAACTAATCTCACTATTTATTTGTCAAAGTATGCCCTCATGAAATAAAATGTCTACTCATTCGTACTTGGGTATGCTTTTCAGGTGTGTGTGTTTGTGTGTGTGTTATGTGGGTGTTTGAGACAGTGACTGCCACAGGCGCAGCTGGCACAGACTGGTTACATAACCTGGTCTGTAGCCTCTGCTACAGACCAGGTCTACTGTCAGCCATCAAGGGAGCCTCTTGATGGCTGACAGTAGACCTCAGACTCACACACACTAGCACAGACATGCACACACGCAAGCATGCCGGCACGCACTTGCCTCACCCACTGCAGATGGCACTGGTATTACTGTGCGCACCGTGGCAGACGGCGATATGTATGCATAAATCCTAATGAATGAGAGGGTCTTTGGGAGCAGCATGAGCCTGCAGAAAGCCTTCCTCCTCTCTTCTCTCTGCTGCGATAATGCTTTGTAAACACAGGAAGGCTCCTCTTGATGCCCTCATTTCCTTTATCCCTCCCATCTTCCTCCTCCTCCTCCCTTGTCCATATTTTACACCTTCTCTTTCTCTCCATCTCTCTGTCTTAACTTGTTTGTCTTTATCGTGTTTCTATTTCACACCCTTATTCTTTCCAGTATCTGATCCAATACCCAAACACTATTGCAATTTTGGACTGGAGGTGGATAAAGTTTGCCTGGCAGACACATTCCGGGCCATAAATCTCCTTTGGGAATGTAAGAGGGGATTTAAACATAACATACTTTAAAAATGTGCTAGAAAGCCTGGTCCTTTCAATAGCCTGGACCCTAATTAGCAAACCATTATACAATATATAGATTACAAACATACCACTAGCAGAGCTGAACATTGTTAAAAACGCACTTTTTTCTCACCAAAGCGGTCCATATCATAACATACTGGGTTCAGATCCAGGAAGACACACCCATAAAGCACAATACGTACACGCAGTTGCAAGGTCTATTACCCCCGGGTACCCTCCACTACAGTCTGTTCCAGAGATCAGAACATTCAAGGCAGCCATATAATGCTGGCTGACTCTTCCATGTGGGTCTGTCAGTGCTGCACTGTGTTATCTCACAGCTGTTGACACAGTCAACGTGTTGGGCTTAGTGCCTAACCAGGACAATAAACAGCTCTGTCCCATTACACATAACGACAGCCTCGATCATTGATAAATTAACAGAAGTAGTGGGCCAGTAGTTGAGCCACAGACAGGTGGCCATTAATAGACATCTTTTCAGGAGAAAGATACATTGGCCAAAAGACAAAACTGTTTGTTTACCGAACCACACTTTGCAGATATGATTAATTACTGATGACTGGAAATTATATAATTTCCAGGTAAATGGGGGAGGCTTCTTCACCAGCCACCTGCACGCAATTCCTCCGATGACGTCATAGCCACAGGATCAGCATCATTGTGTGTGCGTGTATTCATGTGAATGGGTGCACGTGCATTCTTACACACTCAAACAGCAAGATTTTGCTCGTGATCTATTGTCACAGCTTTGATCCACTATTCCAGTAAATACTGTGCCGTAGCATCACTACACTCATCAATGAAAAGCACCTCGTGCGCTCCCACCCTCCCACCACAGCCATTCATAACCACCTGGCTCATTCATATTTTTTTTGGGAAACCGATTCAACAAAGCAGGCCATCTATTGTATTGGCATCCCTGTGTGCGGGAACGCAATGCAGGTTACACACATTCAGCGCGGTGGTAAGGTGTCTGTTATCATCTGTGTTGTAAAAGGCAGGTGGATATCATCCTACATCCCGCGCTGGTAAATCTTGCGTAATGTGCCAAACCCATCCGCTGCACTACCACACTGATTCGAAATGCTCTGAAGCACCACGCGTGGGATTATAAAAAAAATAATGTAATACATGTAAAATATAAGAGCCTTTGAGACTATTACAGTGGCATTATAGAGATTAAAAATCCATTAGGTAGTCTCCAATAAGGTCACCACTGATTTAAATACAGCTGATGAATTAATAATCTTTAGAGTAAAGGATATTACAAGCAATGTGTGGATTGCTTAGTGCACAACAAGAAATGCATTGGGAGCATGTGACCCTGTATTGCTGCAGGAGGGGTCCCTACCTTCCGACGGTTCCGGAATTGACCCACATGCCACTCTGCCGGTGGTTCAGCCCGGTCACTCAAACCGGACAAAGACGCGCGGAGAATGAAAAGGTGTTCGCGGTGGTCTCGCTGTTTGTATAAGAGCACATTTGTCTGCAGAGCAGGTGCCCTGTCACATCCTCTCCTCTTACTTCCCCTTAGCTGCCTTCTCAATCCAGCGTCTCACAGTCCTCAATAAGTATCGACTCGCTGTTGCAGACCTGATGCAATGCTGTTGTGATTTTAATTGGACGCTTTTTAGGGTGGAATGTAAACATAGCCGGCCTAAAGATGTTTCTGGTCTGAGCCACCTCCTTTTCTGTTGTTGTTTCCCCCAGCTGATTTCAGTTGAGGCACGCCTCCACGACTGCGCGTCACTACACAATTCAAGCGTCTCATTTTGTGCTGCGTTCAAGTGCTGTCAGAAAAATATTCATTTGGCGTAAATCCACGCCCTTAAGGCACATCCACTGTAATAGGTACCTCAGCTGCACGTCCGTGACATTTAGGGGTGGACTAGAAGACATTAATAGTAAAGACATTTTATATTGTAAAATATTTGGGGTGTGCATTCATTTCAACATTACATTCAACCCCTGGCGTTTACATTTTCTCTTGCATTTTCAATTTGTACTTTGATGTGTGACTCGGGACTAGAGAACAGCCGTCTAATTGCTTTCTTTAACATAAATATCACCCAACAGAAGTGGCTGAACACTACAAACAGCTTGTATTTAAGACCGTATGTGTCAGATGCTGGAGCTGAAGAGCACTTTAAGGTCTCATAAGAGATTAGGATTTAAGAGCCAATCGTATCCTGTAATGATACAGGAATGATACGCCCCGAACGCGTGCTCGTTCCATCCTGTTAACTCAATACATTCCGGAAAGCATGCTGCTTTTTGGTGGTGGAACATTCACGTCCACCACTGTGCTCCTTGGAGACTCTCTTTCCTTATGACTCCCATTATTACTCAAACACGAGGGATAAAGCACTTTTTAAAAAAGCATGGCAAACATTTAACAAAATATGTAAAAATAAATGTGCAAAAGTATAAATATCCATCTTATGTTAGCTTAATTTATCCTTTAATCCTTGCGCATACACATTAGTCATTCCCTATCCAGATGAATGATGCAATAGTTTAGTTGTTACTCATAGGCAATGGAGAGTTTCTCTTCTGTGGTTATTCTGGGTGTTCATAGCAACTAGATACCACATAGCAACACTTATTTATTCCTACAAAAGACAGGAGCCAAGAAAGAAAAGGCAGATCATGGATTGATGTGGAAAACACCCAGCCCTTTGCCCCTCACATTTTTTTCAAGATCTCGATGTCAGGGAATTACCTTCTGGAATGTTAAGCTAAATTATATCAGAGTAGTGAATGTCGCCATGTTGCCAGGAGGTAAAATACCTCACTTTGTAAATGTTATATTATCCAACTCAAGGCTTTGCCCAGGCATGTTTTAAAGACATGAACCTTCCTCTGAGTCCATCTGCCTTTCATTGTGCAATTCCAGATAAGAAAGAGAAAATGCATTTTGTATTAGATTGCATTTTATCTTACAATTCATTTTGGACGTTTTGCAGTGTTTGGCCATGTGGGGACCCGAGGACAGTCTGATCTTACCAACTTCCTTTCGTGACTGTGGAAGACTGAAGACGGACATCTACTGGTAGAATTTGGTACTGACTTCTCTGGAACAAAGACAGTATAAGCTGCCCTCTTTGCTACATAATTAATGTCAGTGTTGACACTCAAGGCCACTGCCCCTAGCCTCGTCTGTGTGACATATCCTTGTGCAGATCAACAGTGGCTGCCACTCTATATGCTTAGAGTCAAAGACCACAAATCTATTACTTGACCATTTTTCTCCTTAGTCTGTCTCCACAAACTCTTGTGTTTTCATGTATGTTCTTGCACACAACATGCAATAACACCAGCAACAACACCACAGTTACGTGAACAAGATTTTAATGTGCAACTAAGTGGAGATGTTTTTTTTGTATATCTATTTGTCCAGTGCTGTCTTGAAGGCCTGAGAAAACTCTGGCCCCTGACCTGGCTGGCATGGCCAGAATGAAACAGCATGAAAGATGGACCGGAATGCTGCTGGAGAAAGCAGGGGTTCAACAGCACTGGCACTGAGCGGGCTCAGAAATGTGGAGAGGTGTACTTGTGAGAGAACTCTCAAGCACCACAGGCTGAGCTTATGTCTGGCCTTTTCAGCTATAGTACAGAGAGGACTGAGTGGCTGTGTTTTTGAGCTTTATCGCTCTTTTATTAACTGTGTGGGAAGTCCACTCCCATTGCTTTTACACTTTGGTGAGATTAAAGTTGGGAGAATGAGCTGAGATCATTCTTTGGCATAACTACCTCAACAAGGATTGTCCTGCTGCTTAGACAAATACTCAGTTTACTCTGCAGTATATTCAACGCCATCCAATGTTCCTCAAGTTTTATTGAAGGATTGGATTTGTTTATTTAGGTAAAAAATATTTTGTTCAAGTTCAGTAAATCCCAATTTGGTATCCTGTGGATATCGTTTTTTACCTTTAACAATACTTTCATCTTACCTCTGTAAATGCCTTCCCCTCAGTCTTCATCAAACATGTAGGTAGGCCTTCATTTTGCAATCAACGATACACCATATTTAAAATGTGACACCTGTTCATACAAAGTATGAATTACAGGTGTTTCAGTGAAATTCTCTACTTTACATTATGGTTACCTTTGGGCTCGAATGGATTGATTTTAGCAGACATCATACATTTATTTAGTATTAAGCAATGAATAGCAGGTATGATGTTATGGTCGTAGAGCACTTTGGAGTGAAATTCTTCCCTTCATCTCATCCCCTCCTGTCCACTCCTCCGCTGGCCCTATTCTCACCCCTACAGCTCACCCAAATATCCAACAGGCCTGCACACCCCCTGCCTCAGCACTGTACTGGAACAATTCTAAAGCTGTCAAAACACCCAGCTTCTCACACTCCCCGAGTCCACAGAGAGTTCAAACACACACTATCCCAAGCACACACATACAACACACACTCAATGGAAAACAGTCTACATGCAGCCCCGTATACACTGACACAAGTAGGTCAGAGCTGCAGTGGGTCTTCCAAACAGTCCTCCAGCACCATGGAGCTGATAACAGTATCAAAGATTAAATTCTACCTTCAGCGCGGACACACACACACACACACACATGAAAAAACACTACATACCACATGTACGTATGTAGATCTACAGTATGAGATCATTCGCTTCTTTCTTGGCAGGATGACGCAATTCTGTTTTGCAGAGCAACACGAAAGAACGCATCAACACAGGAATTTCAATTTTTTTCTCTGGGAAGAAAATTCAGAGGTCAAAGGTGAGGCGTGAGAATGGAATGAATGAAGTAATGAATGAAGTAAAATGAGCCTGTGGAAAACTGGCATTCTCAAATGATCCAAGGTAGAAGAACAGTGCAAATCAGAAACATACATACATCTATGTCAATCTCTGACTTTGAACCGCCTTTTTATCTATCACTCTTAATCTCTCTATCTCTCTGTCTCTGTCTCTCACACACAAACATACACACACACACACACACACACACACACATACTTTGACATGGAGAGGTGGCTGAGATGTGTTGGCTGAGCTGGCACCCTGACATGAAACAGAGTGTTTTGTGACAGCCGGCTTATGTGGCGATGGGTGGTGGGCATGTTAGCACAGTGTGAGTTAAAGTGAAAAACATTCAACGCTAGATAAGGCCTGGGAGAAAGTAGAGGAAGAGACAGACAGACAGAGTGCAAGAGAGATGCTGGTTGTTGTTTACTTACTAAGTTATCAGCAGATTGTCTTATCTACAGTCAACTGGAAAACTCCATGTTTATGACCAGCTGTTGTTGCCTCATTATATCCTAATGAAGACATATCACTCCATTGCTTACAAGAGAAAAAGAAAAAACACTACAATAGAGTAAACGGTTTCAGTGCATTAGTCAGGAGCTAATGAATGTATTCACTCTTCAATGCTATGCCTTGTAAAAACAAATCTATCTTGAAAATCGTTTTATACCATTTTTAATTAGCTCTCGTGTTTTGTTGGTATTGCTTTCATTTCTGCATTCTTTACGAGTACCACAGACACCAAACTACTGTCCAATTTCAAACTCAACCAACTGACCAAATTTGAATTTCAAAATTCACAAATATATATCTATAATTATTTGTATCTAATGACCAAATCAAGCAATTACATTTTCCACAAACTGGGCAGCATTTTATAAAAACGTGTGTTTGAGGTGTGCACCCTGTACAGGGAGAAGTAATACTGAATGACCTGTGCCCTTAAAACCAATCATGGATTCAAAGAAAAAGTCTGTGATAACGATTTATGAGCTATTAAACTGTGCCCAAGAACTCCTGTATCCCAAACAGTGAGATAAAGTTATAACACTTTCTGTTGACACACTTGTCATTAGGTATTTCACCCCGTTTACTGACTATAATACCGATGTACGATCAGGTCAAGTGTGTGCTGGTGATGATGGGCCAGGATAGTGGAATATGTCGGGAATTTAAAGTGGCTTGAGGTCCTGGGGCAAAGGCTGGATAGAGCTGGGAATAGCTAACCAGAAGGAAAGGATGGAGGGCGGGATGAGTGAAGGAGAAAGGCAGCACTGCTGAGAGAGTATGGTGTGGTTGGTGGTGGTGGTGGTGGTTCTGTCTGAGAATAAACAGACCTCTGATTATGATATTAATGCCAACTTAAATTTTTACTGTGAGTGCCTCACTGTCCCTTGCTAACTGCCCTCAGACTCCATTTAGAGTCATGTGGCATCTGGCACACACAACCACCCACAGCACATCTGCCACCATCAATGCATACAATACCCATGCCATGTTAACTCAGCTTTTTTTGTGGCTGTGGTTTCCTTGGCATGGCCTCCAGCACCATGGTTAAAACATCTCTGAGTGCTAATTAGGCAAGACTTGTAAGCCTCTGTGGGCCTTTTGTTTGACAAATTATTTTCTTGTTGGTTTAGAATCCTTGCCTGTAATTTATAGCCTGTTTCATCCTAAACCAGGGCCTAAAACATGAGAGTGCCTGGTGATAAACAAGATGTACAGGGGTTTTTTGAGAGGCTGAAGGGTTGAGTGGATGCTCTAAATTCTTGAGTGGCGTAAATCCTCCATGATAAAGACAAACTTGGCATAGCACAGGCATGATATACTGTCTGCATTCTGACCTGAGGGGATTGAGGTTGTACAGGCATGTCTTGCTTGTTTTTCTATCCCCAAATGGATGTACAGACACACAAAATATTCATGACTTGACTGACTCTTGGTTTTTAACGGTAAATCAAACATGCAGGCATAAACAGGCTCCCCCACTAACAAACACAATTGTTGTAATATAGACACGCTTAAGCAAATACAAATGCACACTCTGTGCTGGATGGAGGCACAGGGGTCAGTCGAGGTGCCTCTTAAACTGTGGCTGTCAAGTGGCAGGGCTAATCTTATTAAGGCTCTCTTCAGCCGCTGGTCCAAACTCTTAAAGTGATAGTTCACTTTGCTGGAAAATTAGCAGATTTGAATCCAAACATGACTTTAAAACCTGAAGTGTTGCCTTTTTGTTTGGGAGAAGTAGTGTCCTGTTTAAGCACAGCTAATGCTGTATCTTGTGTATTAGATGTATGGATTTGACACTAAAATAGGTTCCTCAGAATTGCAAGCAAATGGAGAGTGAAGATTCAAAGATCAATATAATGATGCACAGATTCTGTAACGATCGCAGTGGCGGTTGACATAAAGAGGCACTAAATGGTGTAGCTAAAAGTCCACCAAAGTGAAAGATCACTTTAATTAACTTGGGAAGTGCATGCTGAGCCAGTAGGTTCAGAATCTCCTTGGTGGATTCACTGGCTGCGCAGGACTGAAGGCATGATAGGGATGAAGATCAGCTGTGCTTAGGTCAAGGGTCTGGTTTGGAATGACGTCAAGGTGAGGTATGAGAATCAGGTCGAGGAATGAGGCGGAGACAGATGTGGAAATGGGGATGGAGATCAGGAAGGAGGTGGAAATAGGACACGTGCTAAAGCTAGGAGAGTAGGAAGACTAGGACACAAATTAGGTTAGCAAGGGAACAGACTTCAGCAGGCCATAAAGACATGGACTGCAGGAGAAGACATATAACTACAACTATAGAAAGTCTGATGTGATCTTGTTGGCAGACCAGTGGCCCTGGTCTAAAACTATGAAAAATGTGAGATGCTACCATCAGTATGCAGTTTGGTATAATGTTACCCATGGGGTGCATTTAAATACCAATATTTATAAATTAAATAGCAATACTGACAATGCACCTGTAAACAAATGTAGTACATCCCCTAGTTATCTATTCAGTATCCGTCCACACTTTCCTTAGAGATGTTGGACTACACACCAAATGACAGAAAGACAAAGCACAGCACTAAATTCTGAGAAATAGAGAAGGATTGGTACCTGCTTGTATCTGACTCTCTAAGGTCATAACCATGTCAAACCTCTTTGCTACATCCTGCCTTTAACAAGTGTAATCCTCTGAACATCTTCTCTATGCCACGTCTGATTCGATTTATAACACTTACTCCCCAGACACGACATGGGTTCAATGTCAGTTTTGAAATTGACTTAATCCACCAGATATATTCCCTAGCCATTTTTTAATTTGTCCTTTAGTTAATCCATCAGCAGGGATAAGAGTGGAGCTTATCATGGTCGACCTGCAAAGTGCCTTAAATGGGATATTTCGTTCCTGGAGCTCGTTGATATGGAGATAGCTCGGTAAATGTAATTGGATGAGTTTTTAGAAATACTTTTTAACAAATGTAAAAGATGAAACCCCACATGTAAACCTTAACAAAAAATGATGTATGTGTCGCACTTTTTTGCATTCAACTCTTCTGGTGTTTACTTTAGTATGGCCTATTGTGGCATTTGCCTAAATATATGATTCCTATTCAATATATACAGTATATCTTTTTTCTTTTTCTGAATAACAGTTCAATGCCAGTATGAAATATCCAGAATGAAACCCTGTTCTCTTTTATTGAAGATACTGAAAGTACTGAGACTAAAGCCTGGTGTTTACTGATGACCTGTTAGGCAGCTAAAAAACAACTTACCATTAAACCCCACTGTTAATAGTCGTTGTGTAACAGTCACCACATAACTTTGGCCATGTATTTGCAGGAAATAGGGAATAAGCCAAATACAGGATATATCTCAAATTTCTGATTGTTGTGCTAGTATCTGATAGTGTTAGGGGAAAGTATGACTCAACTGACCCAGCAGGCAACATCTGCCTTCATTCTGTTTCAGATGGGTTACTGTGATGGGTTACATCGTGTTCTAGATACATTTACGAGCATTATTGGCCAGCCCCTTAATGGCAGATCAATGGGTGGTAAACAACCAAGTCCTGTAATTTGTCATGTGCCAGGAGGTTTTTCCAACAATACTTGCAATCTAAGTAAATTTGACACCTTGCTGCTACCTGTGGGGATGTTGGGAATGTTGGTAACCTCTCTGAACCTCAGACAGCTCTGCCGACACTCACACTCTGGTGAGGATGTATCAGAGTAAACTTTGGACTGAGGTTGAGATCAGACAACAAACAGGACAAGAAGCAAATGGAGCTTTCAGTCCTCTGAAGCATAGGGGAGAAAAAGAAAAATCTTCTTTGGTTGTTTAAGTTGCAATCATCTGGTAATGCATTAAAATACATGGGCAGCAAAATTGGTATATTTCTAGTTCTTGAATGTAGTGGAATGAAATTGTGCAAAGTGCTGACCAATGTGACAGTAACCAGGGGGAAGGGCAGGAGCAGAGGAAAAAGGCAAATGTTGTGAGGAAAGAGATGTATTTGACCTCGGCACAGGTCAGTCACTATTCCAGAAACAGCCTGATCAAACACAAACTGAAGCCAAGCCAAATACCTCTGGACTTCAGTCTGGCACATGGAAGCAGAGATTACACTGCACACAGTACATCAACCCAGCACACTCTGCAAAGTACTGTATAGGTTCCCGGCCTTTTTGGCTTGTGACCCGTTAAAATGAAGCAAAGTAACTGAGACCTCTCATCACGTTGCATATGTCCACCAGTGGCAACCAGTTAAACTAAAGATGGATTTATTTTCATAGTTTTATTTGAATAACTTTTAGACTCTTAAGGAGATACAAGTATCCAGTAATCCATAAGAAATAAAGAAGAAATCAGAGAACAGTGGAGAACCACAGCTCTTTAAGCTGTAACAACTACAGCTTGAATACTACATGCTGCTTTCAGCTAATACTGGCTTATCAAAGATACAGTATATCAGTATAGCCGAATACCGTTTGTTGCCAGATATGAAAATTAAATAGTATTGTGTAACTGTTATATCTGTTTGGTGAGTTTATTTAACTGTAAATGATCTAACACAATACATTTCCACATATTAACCAAATGTCAAGGATGAGTGTTAATGTAAAAGTTTGATATCTACCAATATGTTGTCCTTTTTTAACATAACGAATCCTAAATATCTACAGTATATTGGTATCAGGCTAAGAAAAACAGTCTCAGTGTGCCTCTATTTAAAACACACTGTTGCTCACAGATACAGAAATAGAGAGGAGGAAACGGAGGGGAGGCAAAGAACAGGAGTGTAAAAAGCAAAAATCACAGACAGACTGAGTCACAGACAAATAAACCACATTACAGAGAGCTGAGGCATAACAGGAAGGTCCTTTGTTGTGCTTAGTTCAAATACCCTGCATGTTGTTTATCCATTCTGTTAGTTAGAGTTCCTCATATTGTATCGCACTTGCACAAACAAAAACGAACCTGTTGTGTGTTGAACCTTGCATCTCACAGACAGAGCTAAACAGCAACATATTTATCTCAATGGAAATGCAGGTTTGACTTCATCCAACGGCGCTTTGAGAAAGTTTGAGTGGGTTTTGTAACCCTCAGAGGTCAAAGCTTTTTGGCTAAGAAGAGCTATGTAATCCTTCAGCTGGCCACAAAAATCACCAAATATAGAGATATGATTTTCACCTGACAGCAGTGGAATACCCTACACACTGCTTGAATCATAATGGAGTTCAACATGCAACTCCAACTGCGGGAATATCGTTAAACAAGATGGCAGATGCATGCACACAGATGCTGACACACAACTGATACACTATGCACAGTCTGCATCCTAAAATAGCGTGATGGAAAAATCTATACTGGTGTCCGGTTGTTTCCGCACTGCTGCGCTTTGTTGATACAACCGGCATACAATAGTCACCTCGCTCTGCGACCACATGTCATTCATTGCAAAGCTGCAGCACTGCCACATGGGGCTTTAATCATATGAATAAGGGCAAGGGGCATTGGGGTGGAAGCTCTTTGTGCATAACTGTTGATCCCAGCTAATCCAAACCACTTGTGAACAGAGGTACTTCAGACCAGAGAAATGTTCAGATCAGACACACTAGGATGTGCAAAATGTAATTTACTTATCTCAAAATGTCCTAAACAATTATACATGGCTTTTAACCATTTAGTTTAGATAAACAGTATGTCCCTACTGTATTATTGATCATTACGGTGAGGGGAAAAACCATAACAGCTATTATGGAGCAGCATAACAACACTCAGGAAGTCAATAATTATTTATAACAGGACCTCTGTTGCAAAATGCATCGGTATTAAGAAGCACAGGATATAAAATAGGAATGATATTGATGATTTTGATTAAATATTTATGTTGAAATGAGAGTGACGTATTCTTGTGAGAAACAGAGAGAGAAAAACTTTACAAAGTAATAGACTATCTATACAGATCTACAAGCTATAACTCACGATATATATATAATGATTTACATATCATCATGCTTTATACTACTCTCTCATTTATCGAAAAAAAAGCAACAACTTGACTTTTAAGTTTTATGATTTTTTTTCCCTCTCGATTTGTTTTAATTCAGGAAAAGGTTCCTGAAGTATGCGATGATTACAAATAGATCCAAGCTGAAACTGGCTCGCAAAACCACATAAATTATGGCGAGTCGATTTCAGATTTTTATAGAGAGCAAACCACAGAGACGGGAGTCAGACAAACACTGACTAGGATGATGACAGAACATAAGTAAATCTGATTCGTCCATTCTGGTGTGTGTGTGAGAGAGAGAGAGAGAGACAGAGAGACAGAGAGAGAGAGAGAGAGAGAGAGAGAGAGACAGAGAGACAGAGAGAGAGAGAGAGAGAGACAGAGAGTGTCAGTCAGGTTGCATCAGCCTCCTAAACCGCAAAACAAATGGGCAGCCCTCGATCGAATGGCATGCGGTTCATTGTGATTACAATCACAAAGAACAAAAAACATATATAGATTTGAAAGGAAACACCTTTACTCGTGGACAGGTATAATCACACGAACAAGAACACAATTACCGATTAAAATCCTGTGGTTTCATGAGTGCCTTGGCCAACATTGAAACTGGTCTGACCCTGATAAGCAGGAATGGCACCCTTGGGCGTTCCTCGCACCACAGATTAGTTAAAAGCCTTAAGTTCGTAATTACTAGAGACAGGCAGAGAGCATATGCATGTGTCAATGTGTTTATGTCTATTTGTGTTTCCAAATGTGGTCCTGCATGTGAGTCATTGGGTTTTTCGTATTGTGTCTGTGTGTATGAGTCTGGGTGTGTTGGGAGATTTTTGGATGCATGCGATGAAGGCAGAGTAAGGAGCGGTGTAAGAGGAAAATGTACAAAGACTTCTGGGTACAATGAAAGCAATTAGGTGGCAAACCACACCCAAGGTTACAGAAAACTGAACGAGAACACTTAACTATTGTTCTTGATCACATTTACAAGTTTCCCAGTAACACCGGCAAGCAGTGCTAAAATGACATGAGGGCAAACGTCTACGTGGCATTACGCATGCAGTGGCAACTCTCTTTCTCTCCGTCTGACAAACAAGAAAATGGAACTGTTAACAAACTCTCCCGCTCTCACCCGAGCACAGCCAGTCACTGATGTTGCTGAGGGTTTGAATTGGGGTTTGTTAATTCAATTAATGACAGTATAGTGTATGTAATGGGATGTGAGTTATCACTTAAGGCAGGTGGACAGACATTAGAGATGCACTGCGTGTGAACAACACAGAAGCAAGACATATGGGGCTGTTTGATCCCTCACAGACATGGGAAGTGGCCAGTGTGTGGGTCAGCCTCCTTAATCCTGTTGGGGATGGAAGGACAACCGCACCCTTCCAACCCTGCTCGTAGCACTCAATATACATACAACAACTTGTATAAAAACCTCAGACAACTTCCTATGGTGGGAAGTGCAATCTGTGATTTCAACACACACACATTTGAATATTTAGTTGGCATATCCTCAGTCATATGACTTTGGAGCCAACTCACCCAAGGGGATCGGCTTTCCACCACAAACAAGAGAGAAAGAAAGAGACACCCAGGGATCAAATTGCGTTCAGAGATGCAAACATACCAAAATATGTACACTGGACCGCAGATATATTTGTTGCAGCGATACATCACCACCACCATGATACACAGAAGTACACGCACGCATACACACACACACACACACACACAAACATGAACATAAATAGAGAGGCGCTAGAGCCAAGCAACCAAGCTGTGCCTCTTGGTGTCTGTGGCATAACATGCTGTCTCTTTCTGAACACACATGCAGGTGCCCACATGCAAGTACCCACAAACATGAACTCAGTAAGCAACATAGATTTGATGAAACAGACATCAGGACTGAAGACGGAACTATTCACATGTAATTTTCTGTGTGTGGGGGTGAAGGGGTTAGGGTTAGGGAAACAGCAGCAGCAACCTTTATATGCTAATAATGATTAAAAGTGTGTCTGTGCTCTTTGGAAAATTTTGGCCTAAGACCTCCGAGTCCCAATCAATCCACCTGTCGTTTTCGTTAAAGAGCAGCTTCCTCTTCCACTGGAATGCTACCTGACCCTGACCTTGTCCTATCTCAGGCCTGTGGTAATCAGTCATTCTGAAGCTGCACAATGTCGAACATGTGAGCAGGGAGAGTTTTCCTACAGGTGACGGTCCACCGAAAACGACCCAGAACCTGAAGGGAATAAAGTCACAACAAGAAACATCCACTAAAATTGTTTTAATACAACCTGAATGCACTGATCATACAAAAATGAAGCGGTTCTTGCTGCATAAAAACCTTCAGCCCAGAAGTCTTTTCCCATATTCTGTAAAGCCTCCCTGTCAGTGCAGCCATCTTGGATCTCAACACACAACCCCTTGGCCTCGGGCCCAGCCCGGCCACGACCGGATGAAGACACCGTCCCTGAAATGAAGTGGCTCTCTTATCTCCTCTCGCCCTCTTGGTCCGACCCTGCCCTGTCCTGACCTCGCTGGTGACGCGACACCTTCCTATCCGAGTCTCTCACCACACACAAACAGCCCGTTGCCTCACACATGAGCTGTCTGGCCTTGTAAAGATGTGCTTTACTTCCTGCCTACATGAAATCAGGAGTATATGTACAAAACACTGTGGCAGGCACATGGTGTTTGATTTTGTATTAATATTGTTTTCAGTGTTTAGTGGAGCAAACTATTGATGACATTTGTTTACTCGCTGTAACTCAGACCAGCCGCAGAGGCCGATAAGCTATTCACACACACACACAGTAGAAACAGAGAGAGTGCTTGTGACTTGATTACCACATTACAGGAAGTTAAGACAGATGTTCAAAGGAGTTTTACATGTGAAACAGTTGAGTTTTTTATTTGCCCTGAGAAGCTAACAGAGCTTTTTTCTTTAAGATGTTTATTTTTTTATTTTAAAACTTAGGAGAGGAAGTGGGTAAAGACGCAGGGTTTTGCCCTCAGATTTAACATGTTTATACGCAGTCTAGCGCCTGACATACTCTCTCTCACTTGATCTCTTTCTCAGTCTCTCTCTCTCTCTTTGTCACTCCCTCAGCATGCTCTGCTCTAGTTTCCCCTCAGCCAAACCCCCTTCGTGTCCCTCTTCCTCAGGATCTGCACTTCTTGTCCTCCATTCTTTCTCCTCTCTGCAGCTCAATTTTTCTCTTGTTCATTTTCAAACTAGCTATTCTCTCTTCTCTCCTCTCCTCTCCTCTCATCTCCTCTCCTCTCCTCTCATCTCATCTCCTCTCCTCTCCTCTCATCTCATCTCCTCGCCTCTCCTCTCTTCTCCCAGCACACAAGGCCTATGCTCCTTAACTTTCCCCTCCTCTTGCATACACATTCTTTGCTCACTGACACCCTGTTTAAAAAACAACCAAAGAGGCAGCCAATAAGAGAGAAACAAACTGTACAGTTGCCATCACCAGCACAATCACTTACTTCTCTCTTTGTCTTTCTCCCACTCCCTCTCTCTCTCTATCTCTCTCTCTCTCTCCCTCCAACCACCCCCACCACCATCTTTTCACTCTCTCCAAAACTTACTCAAGAGGACAAACATCATGTGGCGCTGGTAAGAGAAGAAGACATTGTTGTACAGTGACTGTGAGTCTCTGTTTTAAGTTTTTTTTCTTTTTGATGTGTGAATGCCTGTGTTAGCGTGCAAGGGTGTGCATTTGAGTGTCTTCCAATTGGGATTGCTTTAGCGTTTTAATAATTGCAACTCTAAATCCTTGCATACATACATGTATGCACATACAAACAATGCAAACTAGCCTTCCCATGCTCACATCTCACATCCCCAAGTCATTCTGGATCCTGTTGAGGGGAGGTGTGTGCTCGAACCAGACTCTGTGTATTTCTGTGTGTCAGCATGTTTGTGCGTGTGATACTGCTCAACTCACACAAAGGCTTCTTATACGACTCCCAGCTGTGTGGATTTGGCCCTCTAGACGGCCATCCGGCAACCAGGAATGTTTAGTGTGCAACTCTACTGGAAAGCCCCAGTTACCCATACACACACTCACAGCCACCTCTGGAGACAACCCACTCCTCTGAACAGGGGCAGACACGAGGGATGGGCCTCAACCCAAAGGAAGAATGGTTCAAATTCCACAGCTGATAGAAAAACATCGAGGAGTGGGACAGAGCGGAGGAACTGATGTCAACTCTGAGACCATCCCCCCACACCCACCATCTGTTCTGTGCACACAGTGTTGGAAAAAGGAAGAGGAAAGAATAATAGGAAATAGGAAATATTCGACTCTTGTGGGCATTGCTGGAGTAGCTGTAACTGGATGCTGTTTGGGTTGTTGACAGGGATACCAATTTTTCTTCCATGCTCTGGCCTTTGTGTGCTTTAGCATATACAATAACTACAGCAGCCACTGTTTGGCTCTGTAGACACCGAGTGACTCCACACCTCAGCTATGCCTTCAAGCTGGACTCACTCATCCAGGCTGCAGGTGGTGGATATGTCTGATTCTGTATTTAACCAAGTTAAGCAACCTCGACTTTTCAAAGACTGCCTCTGATATTTCGATTGTGGCACTTGAAGTATTTTGGCAGCATTGAACTATAATATTGACTGCATGGAATTATAATTTCCCTTTTCATAAAAAGTAATCTGTGTTGCTTTTTACTAAAATGTTATTGCTATCATTCCTCATTGTAACATTGCATGATATATGTTATGATCTCTTTGTGAGTATGCAGTTTTTATCTCAATATATTTACACTCTAAAAAATAGTTGACTCGGCACAAAATAAAACTGACCCTTTACGGCAGAAGCCCCATGGCTTTTATAAATGTAGTTTTTTGGGGGGGGGTTGACTTTAGGTGTCACACCCAAATTGATTTAATAAACTTAAGTTTTTAGCTTAAACATAAAATATACGAGAGCTGTGTTTTATAACGGTTTTGCAAATTTAGACGTCAGACAAATGACCAAATATGGATGCCTTGCAGTGTCTTTTTTCGGGTCTCATCTCCCAAACAGCTTAACAAATATTGTCCGGAGCAGAAGTTAAATGTCAGGCAAGTTCAACCTGAGGTCTGTCCATAAGCGCAAAACTGAGCAACCCAAACTAACTCAACCGTTATACAACCTTGTATCTATCCACATGTGGTCTGCGCTGTAGACCGTTTAGTTGCGAGCATACACAGTTGACAAGTTAAGACACAGAGCGGGCTGTGTGTGTGTGTGTGTGTGTGTGTGTGTGTGTGTGTGTGTCACAGTCCACGTAGCTCCTACCTTTAAGAGACATTCACTTCTGGAATCGCTGCAGGTCTTTCTCCCCCTTCGCCGTCCGCTCTCAGCTCACAGCGCTCCGCTGCTCCTGCTCCCTTTCACTTAAATTCTGGGCAGCGCTCGTCTCTTGCCTCTCCTCATTCAACTGCAAGGCACAAACACATGCAATCACTTCAGAGCATTCCTGTGGATGACAACACCGAATCACAACTCACACGTTTTAACACTTTGCTCCGTCTCAGTCTGGACTTGAACGTTCTCAAATTATCGGCTTCGTTTCTAAACGCTCGTGTTTAGTGAAGCCCTGCCAGAGGAAAAGCACTCCCGGCCGTTGCAGCCGAGAGACGCCAAGAGGAATGTAATTACATGAAGACTGCTGCATATTGCAAAAAGCAGCAGACATCCTCTTGCTTGCAGCCCCCCCCCTATTGTGCTCAACGATCTGTCTGGGCTGCTGTCCGCCTGTGGTCCTGATGCGAGTTTGTTCCACGTCCCTTTGTTGTTTCTGTCACACCTACAAGGAGGGGAGCACATTGAGGACGAAGCCCTTTTCGACTTTCTTTTGTCTGTCTTTTTTTTTCTAAAGTAATAATTCCACTCTGACTTTACATCACAAATGCACGAGGGATTTATCCGCGATTTTTTTGAAACAGCTCGCATGCATTTCATCATCATCGCATCTGTCTAATCCCCCTAATGATTTCTGCTGATTTGATTTGTTCACTTCCCATGTATACAAATAAAATATCCTATAATAAAAGTCCGCTTGCCTTTTCCTCTACGGCACCCATATTTTTGTTTGTCCTAGACCCCTACCTCACCTAATTTCTCGCCAGAAGTTTAGTCCTCGCTGGGTAGTGGGGTGACGCTGCTGTCTCTGTCTCTCTCACTCTCCTCTCTTCCCCTTTCCTTCTCCCGTTGTCTCTCCAAAGCCGCGGCAGAGCAGTTATGTTTCTCTCTGGACCAGCCTTCACCACTACAGCACGCCAGCGCCTATCAGCGCAGTGACGACAGCCTCATTGCTTGTCACCATGTGCCACACCCATCCATTCATGAAGTAGAGAGCGTGCCAGCCTCCAGACCGGACAGTGCGCCCGGTGAGGTAAAAGATGCATCATGTAATAGGGACATATGAAATGGCTATGGCTGCATGCCTCGAATTTGTGCGTCTCATACTTTAAAACATATAGTGATGAGCATTTAATGACTTTTACCATCTTAAAAAATTCAACAGTTATTTTTCACAAAGATGAAATTCCCTATTCTGGTGCAGGTATGTGTAATTGGTGAGAAACGTGGCAGCTGTCCCTATAGGCTCTCTACGTACAGTATAGTCTATAAAGCTATATGCAGTAATGTAACAATTAGTAAATTGCAATCTATTTGGAAACCTGTGAACAGATGTCACAGATGACAATTGAAGCTGAAACAATACATTGAGTAGTGATGGAACATTTGATAATCATGTTTTTTCAAGCAAAAATACCCCCCCCCAAAGAAATATTGTTAATCATTTTCTCAAATATGAATATTTTCTTAATATATCATGATGGTTAACAAAACATTTTGGACTGTCGGGTGGAGAAAAGAAGACAAAAACAATGTAGTTGTTGCTTTAGCCACAATAGTGTGTACCACTTCATACACTTTGATATCAATACAAATATGAACATGGCTAATATAATGTAAAAAATTCACTGGAAGAAGTATGGGATCTTGCTCAAGAGCACTTCAGAAGGGCTGGTGCTCACCGCCTCCAGCTTAAAGCGGGTCCACCCTGCTTAGTCGGTCACACTGCTGACATTATGTCCACCTGCAGAACCTGTCTGTTTGTGAAAGGTTGCTGAACAACATTTCAACACCTTTGTTTTTATCCTTACCCACCCAATTCATTTTGAAACCATTTGGGTGGATGTTCAAGACTAGTTAGATGCTATTGTGTTGTACAGACACTTCAAGGAGGATGCTGCCCACATTGTTCAGTACAGACACTGAAGTGTACAGTTGAAACTATTAATCACTCGTCAAACATCTGCCATGTGTGTGTGTGTGCTATCAAACGTTTTTGTGGCCAAACTCCTCTGACAACGATAGGAGATGCCCATTAACCAGAGCTGTACTTCTTCAGTTGTCACGTACTGACAATAGCCAGACAGCTGGTGTCAAGCTGAGAGACTCTTGGTGTGATCAAGGATCAAGGTATTGCTGAACTACGTTATGGAGATATAATCAAATTACAAAGTATTAAACTTCCACTATAGAAACAAGCAGGGACAGCAGGGAAATGACACAATAAGAAAAAAACAAGATTCAGTCCTCAGTGTCGACTTGTTTATTTGAGCTATCAGAAAAGCATTTTAGGATACTTTATCAGCAAAAAAAACAAACAATGCTGCTCTCTGTGTATGCAAGTCTGTCTGGAACTTGGCAAAAGCATACATGTCAGGCTGGGGCTGTGAGAGGCCCCCCAGTCTCTCACAGATTCTCCACGACTCCTGCTCATCAGGCATCTGAAACAACCATTGTCCTGCGAAGGGAACGAAGCGACCTGCCCAGGCTTGTTCCTATCTCAGCTTGCATGCAAGTCCTAGGCAACCATCCTCAGGCTGTGGCCAGCAAGCACGGAAGCCATCACACAAACACACAGAGGCACACACAAACCAGTATAGATGGGTGGTGGAACATCATGCTGTGGCCATGACATATACCTTTTTGGGATGAACTACTGTGTGTGTGTTTTCAGTCTGTTCACTGCTCTCATTAGGCTTTGTCCCCTCTCTTCTTCATGTGACACAGAGGTGTACTAAACCTTTATCCCAAAGTGTCTTGTACAGCACTTTTCTGCTGCCAGTGGCCCCTGCAATAGCGCTATCGATGCAGCCGCATGGGCACAATAGGGGCATAATGGGGGCGTCCACACATGGTTCACCCCTCTCTCAGTCTCTCTTCTGATGTGGCAAACCGCTGATCCCAGGGGTGTGAAAGGCCTGCGTCGGCTGAATTTCCACAAACAAACACAGCACACAGCACTCAACACAGACTCATACAAATACATATACGTAGCACGTAAACAAACAATGCAAAACTCAAACACACACAAAATGGTGATCTTTGTCCCCGCTCAGATCGATTTCACTCAGCAACTCTGTACCTCCACTGTGACACTGTGTCACGTTAGGAGACACAATGGCCTTTGGCAAAATCCATCGAATGACCACAATGACATCTAACTTTGGCCGCTGACTGACCACAATAGGCCTCTCTTTGCCTCAAAGCCTCTGCTATTCTTCTGCCTGATCTCACAGACAAAGCAGTGTTGCAGAAGTGCCAATTGAGCTTGAACAATCGCTCACAAAGGAGGCACTGACTTGGTGTTTCCAGCCATCTTGCCAAGTGTACCACATTCGGAGCAGTGTGGTGTGAAGATAAATTAGCATCATATGCAGGCATGCTCAGAAGCACAACTTGGCTTTGTGGCAGTTAATGATTTGCAAACAATAATTCTATGACATTTTCCAATTGGTATGAGCCACACTCAGGTTTAGTTACTTGATTATATTTATACAATTAAATACAACATATTATCTGTTTCATTATCTTATTCATTTAAAATAAATAAAATCTTATTTAGAATACTTGTGACTCTTGCTGATATAGCATAATTTTTTTTTTTACCATCTTGTCAGTAGAACAGTTCTTTGAGGTTTTATTTGCACTTTGACAATTTTGTTTTGATATGAAGCGGGAACTCCATATTTGCAATATATATATCCATACAAAATCAAATTTTGTTTGATAAAAAATCGGATTATTTCTGACAAAACGCTGAATTGTTTGTTAATCTTTTTCAATTACGCGTCCCAAAGCAAAACAGGATAGATGACAAAAATGAAATAGTAATGAACCTGAGTCAGAGACAGAGACACACAACCATCTCTCACCCGATGTTTCTGCTGAGCCAGGAAGTGGTAGTCCACTAGAGTTGAGAATATCATTTAAATACAGGTCCCCAATCTGATCTTCCAGGGACTGGCAGTTTGAAAAGAAAATCCTATCCCAAGACTCTACAACACCCTCCTTACCTGCCCTAGTCACTCCTAGATTAGTGATATGCATTTTAGGGTTGTTTTCTGAAGTGCTGTTTGACCCATCATGACCCCACCATATATGTGCATATGTTTAGAGACCTCAAAAAAGCAGGGATTTGTGTAACTCGTTGTGTTGACTGATGGCCCAAATGTTACTTTGTCAGTGTGGACAGAGATCAGATAAAAGCATAACCCCAACCATGGGTTCATCCCTTAATCTGCCCATGCATCCATCCAACTCCATCAAGGGGTCCAGTCCTATGCCAGATCCCACACAGTTTTGGGCACCTGGCCTCCTTGGCCCACACCGCCGGCTGTCTGTGTCTCTCCTGGGTGTCACTTAGGTGCTATGAATAGACGGTGGCGTATGCTCAGTGCTGTCAGCTGGGCACTTGCACGTGTGGCTCATGTCAGCACGGCCACGACGCAATACTCCCAATTGGCGTCATTGCACCGACAGCACATTCGGGTCGCCATGGAAACAGGGACGAGCACAACTACCTCTGCCCTGACATCCATTGGTTGTGTTTTCCAGACTAACTCTGATCTCTTTCTCCCTCTCTCTCTCTCTATTTATCCCTGTCTTTCTTTCCCAATCTTCATCCTGCTCCTTTTTTTCCCTCTATACCTTTCTTATTTATTTGTGTCTTTTTTCTCTATCTCTTTCTTTCTCTCTTTTTTTCTTTTTGTTTTTGGTCTCCTGTTTACGTGCCTTATGACGCTCAGCAGGGAACGAGAGGTTCGAGATTCTATCCAGAGGGCTTTATATTCATGAGCTGTTAAAGTCTTGTAATTGTCGTTCTCATTACTCTAATGAAAAATACAGGAACATACCCCCTGATCATATTGCATTTATGTAAGGTCTGGGGCTTCCAGTCTCCTTTGGATACTGTGTAAAGTGCGTTTTTTGAGTGTGTGTCTTCTTCACTAGTGCGTCAATGGCCAAAACAGGAGCTTCTTAAGGTCTTCCAAGTACATGAGGTCTGTCACGTCTCACTTCTCCTCTGACCTTCTCTCATAGCCAAACTTCTCTCTCTCTTCCTCTCCTTCCATCCACAGAGGCATGCAGTGTCGGAGCAACTGGCCTTAATGGAAGCGTGTGTGGGTCACTGCGTTTGTCAGGGAGGTCCGACAGCTTTCTCAGGACAAGTGAGCAGATTGCAGTGTTTGTACTTCTGCTCCATTTACCTCACTGTGTCCTGGCCGGCAGGCAGGAGGCCAGATGGGTGGAGGGGGCAGGTAGGCCATTCAATGAAACAAAAACAAAAAGACAGTAGTTACTCAGCAGCTGCATCTTCGGCCCAGTATTGTGGTTTTGAAGTTTTAATTCTCCTGACAGTGTGTGTGACACAGAACCCTGCTTTCAAAGTTTCACTGGTCCATATCAAAACAATGATAATCTTCATTATATCCCTCCAGCTTTTCATGTTCTTTTTAAGCATCATGATTAAACATTTGACAATTTCAGCAAAAATCGTGTAACATCATACAGTCACCTCTCTGAATGATTTGGCATTATAAATAATCTTCTGATCGGCGTTATTTTATTTTATTTATTTAAAAGGGACCATGTACAGTTTAAACATAAATGTCTCCATTCGATGCACTGTACCAGATTGTAGCTTAAGCTAATTTGCATCTGCAGTCCCTTGGCAGGTCAAACAAGGACAAGACAACACAGTAAAAAGAAAAGACATAATACAGAGATATACCATAAAAACATACAAGACACCCAATACAACGCTACACACAAATAGCACATCAAAAATGAATGTGTGTCAATAAAATCAAGTCAGAAAAGACCACAAGAATTGAGGTCAGTGTGTGCAGTGTTGTGCGGTTTTTAAAAGACTTTTTAAGTTGGCTTTAAAAGTGCTAATAGTGCTGCAGCTCCTCACAACTTCAGGCAGGGTGTTCCACTGGTGTGTTGCTTTATCATAAAAGTTCATATTCATCTATTGAACTGTTATCTATAATAGGCAGATGAAGCAAAGCACAAAAGTTCAATACAACAGTCAGAGCCAGAGGCAGCCTCGCTCTCTCATACACCATGTGAGAGCACAGTTACATGATACTATGCACACTTTTCAAAGGAGTCCTGTATATCTCAGTCATGTGAGGCTTAAGTCCATGTCCAGTGAGTTCAGAAAGTAACTAGCAATAATAAGTTTAAACCACTCTGACTACCTCTATGTGTCATAAGGTTGTGAGTATGAGGGTGTGGACACACATTTAATGTTGGTGTGTTGGTAGTGCATGCGCCCCTCATGGTGAGTGACAGAGCAGCTGGGGAATGATGTGTTGGGTAGAGGGTGTCAGTAGGGCACTCTTCCGAGCCTTTAATAACTAAATGCATTATAATCATATTACCTAATGTATGCTCTCTTTATTGTTGGATTCAATAGAAAACATAGAATTCTAATAAAAAGCTGAACAAATACTTTGTAACCAAGAAGGTGATGATAATAATCATAATAATGATAACAATGCGAAATACAAGCAGTTTATAGTTCCAAATTCTTAATATTAAAATAATATTATTGTGTAAGTAGAGACTTATGGGGAAATAACGTGTGACGAGCCAGGGAACCACGGTGTCCAACAGTAAAAGGTCCCATCATGCATAGGGGTGGGAATGTATGGCATTGCCAGAAATGAGCTGCTGAGTTAACATACCTCTGGCACGGAAAAGGTTACCCAAACAACAATGAATGAAAAGCATGCAGTTGAACTAGAGCTTCCCTGACCATGATGACACAAGTCCCACCGTCTTTAAAGAAAGAATTTGACATTTTAAGTAGATCCATTTTTGTTTCTGCCTTGGACTGATGGAGCTTTGCTTGACTTGCAAGAACAAATGTTGCTTTGATTAATGAACTCCAATCCAACCACTAACACACATATGCACACACACGCACACACACACGTGGCACACACACACACCAGAGCTGAACTGAAGACCCTCTGTTGAAGCACAGCAGGTGCTTCATAAAGCTGCCCTCTCTGTGGTGGTACTGTTAGGGTTTCTCAACCTTGACACTGAGATGATTAAAATGACTATTGGTTCCATATCTGTTTTTACATTGGTGCACCAGTTAACTCTGTATGACGTTTCTGCAGTGTTAGTTTGCCTGGGCTTTCTCCATGGCTGCCAATTACCAATGTTGTGTGCGCACTGAGGTGAATGCCAAGTTGGTCCACTCATAAAGCCTTTATTTCTCTTTCTCTCTTTTTCTTACTGACACACACACACGCACACACACACACACACACACACACACACACTCCTATGTGCCCGTGTAGAGAAGCATAGAACACATATAACCCAATGCCTGATGGAAATGTTTATGCATTTCAAATTCAGGTTGCGCCCCGAAGACACCCATTCATCTCTTTCATATTAACCCTATTAGCAGTCTCACTGACAGAGCACAATGATATGGGTTGCCAGGATGTTGCTGTTATTATTGCTGCAGCTCTATTTTGAGACTCAATAACTCTCACCCACACACTAGAGGTAATGGGAGGGGTGTTTATTTGCGAGAAATAGAGTGATGAGAATTAAAACCACATTCTTATCAGTTTCATGAAGCAAAACAAATCAAAAAATTGACCATGCTGTTGTCTTGTATTATATTTTTTCTAAGTGGAAAAAAACCACAAAGCATGCCGGTCTAGTTTTGTCCTACAATTAGATATAATATTTTGATGAGAAACTCTCCTTTATTGAAAAGGAGAGTTTGAAAACAAGTTATCCCAGATCTCTTTACAGTGTTATTACTAATCATATTATTACAATACTCAATATTTGGCAAAACTAAACACATACGTATGCACAAACATAAACACGCAATCATACACAGACACACTGATTCAAGTCTGAGAGCAGACTGACTTTATTTGGAAGACTGTCTCGAAAATGAGTCCATCATCATTTGAATGATGCCATCAGCACATTTGGCCACATACACACATAGGCATAAACACACGCACCATAACACACACTCCAACGTCAGCACATCGACGTCGTTAGACAATCCAAACAGTGCCTAGTGCTAGGCAACCATGCCATCCCAGTGCAGATGGCAGGGTATGATCATGTTTATTTTATTCTAATCTGATGCACTTAAGTCCCATTGCCTACCCATGCCGTCGAAATGACGTTACTGGGGATATAGTCGGGTTTGTGTGTGTGTGTGTGTGTGTGTGTGTGTGTGTGTGTGTGTGTGTGTGTGTGTGTGTGTCTGTCTGTCAGGATGGACCAACTATTCGCTTCTGTAAAATGGTCTAGAACTAAATGGTCAGTGTGCACTTAACCCTGTATTTACTTCCCATTTTTTAACAACTTAAATGACATAATAATACCAATCAGTCCTGGAGTCAAGGATGGCCTCATGTCCTCGATGTTGATTCTAAGCAATTCTGATGCAACAGTGTTATACTTCCACATCATTCCACATGGTTCATCAGAAGCCTCGTCTTGTCTGAACATGTTCGAACCCTAAAAATAAAAAATTAGTTAAATGGCAAAACTTTTAATTAATTTCAGATTAGTTTTAAGCCTCGACTTGTTTTCTCTTGAGCCGTGATTTTCAGAGAAGATTTGGGATATGTGAGTCAGCACTGTATGTTAAGATATTCCCCCAAATCAGAAGCCCACATAAACAGGAAGGGTGGATTGTCCTGCCACGACATGTGTGGGTTTTCCATGGTACAGCCGGATGATGCACTGAAGCTGTGGCTTCGGCGGTGGGTGGGTTGGCATGGCCTAACTATAATATAGCAATAAAACAGAGCTAAACCAGTGCACTGCTATCAACCCATTTCTGTCATCGGTGCACGTTTGCACACTGGATGAGCTATCCAAGTCATCAGGCCACTTCAGTCACATTCTAATTATCATAATCACCATGATGTAATCACAAATATGTACACACCCTTCACTTGATCTTTTTAACCTGCTCCACCTGATATATTGCGCTGCATACCATTGGACTATGTCACTTGCATAGAATTCTTACAGTAGCTACATATGAAAAAGATTATTGATTGTAACTATCGTTGACTTCAAATATGACAATATAGCCCCAATTAAAAACGAAATAAACAAAACTATGATTTTAACTTTTTATGTCAGCAAAATCAAATGACAGCGTGAAAACAATATGTGAAAGCGGTTGCTTGAATCTGCGGCTCCCTTTGGCTTAAGTTTCAGCTCATGTTTTTTTGTTTCTCTGCCTGCAACTTTAATGATTTAAATCACTAGTCTCATTGCTCCTGGTGTCGTTTTCTGCTGCAGCTGGCAGCTGTTTTCAGCAAAAAAGCTCTAAAAGTTCCCCCTATGCTACTTGCTCATGAAACATGGTGGAGAATTTAGCAGCTAAAGAGACAGATATTTCCCTCAGGAGTTGGTAGAGACCAAAAACAGAGCTGAGAATGAAAATTGGACTTGCATTTACCAGGTGGCCAGAAAAAACGAATGATCACTTGCAAATGTTATTTGACTGGTTTTGCACCTGTATGTCTGTAGGTCTGTCAGTCAGCAATGACAGTTTTTCAGATCTGTCAGTGTGTGGTACCCCCCTTGCTTCCCATTTCAGTGTGTTTAATATGGAAGATCTATTTATACAGCATGTCTATAGGAGCTAGTTTCCTGGTTGTCTCGTCAGAGAGCTGGTCTGTCTGTAGCAGCAGGCTGGAGAGGCTTTAGGCTCTTCATCCCCTGTGGTGAGGCTCCATCCCAGTAGGCTTAGCAACACAGGCCTATAGGCAGCTGCCACAAAGCTGGATGGGCATGGGATAAATTGCTCTTCCTCCACCAGAATAATGAATAAACATTTAAACAAGCAGCCTGAAAGATATTCATGTTGTGGTGTTCACAAACACACCTACAGATACCTGCCACACCCACCAACACATATGGACGAAACTGGTCCTGATGGATGAACTTGTATTGTGGCATGGTGTTTGACGATCCAGGCTTCGTCGATACCCATGTACAATTGTCCACTGAACAAACTTTCCTTGTTGGTTAATCAGCTTTAATAAAAATAGAATGTGAAACTTCGAAACAATGTCTTGGCACCACTGGGGGCCTTTCATTGAAGGTCTCACTCACTCCCATTAGTAAAAGATTTCTACTGGGGGAATAGGATAGTGAATGTTGCTCGACTACCATTATTACTAGACACACATGCACGTACACACATGCATACTTATACAGTCCAAATATTCATATCTGAGCAAAGTTCATACCCAACTTTGTGTGCTCAGCTGCGTGTAACACCTAAAGAGCCGACTATTGACAAGTATTGTAGCAGTACACAGCATGAGTGGCCCCGCGGCTGTGTACGGGACTAGAGCGTCGCACAGAACTATTGACTTAGTTAACAAGGAATAAATGACTGCTGTTGTTTTTCTGTGAAAAGTGATGTTGTATTCCCTTTCTCTACTCTCGGCCCTTTCTCTAAAAACCTCTTTTACTTTGCTCTGTACCTCTTCTGCTCTTCCAATCCTTTGCTTATTTCATGTATCACTTTTGACCAACCTTTCCCTCCCTCCTTACTGTTCCAGTTAGTTATGTAATCTCAGTGTCCCTGTCATTTGGGACCTCATATTGACAGTTTAGTCCTCCACTGACCCTCTCCAGCCAGTATAGTTAGTTATCTCCCTCCAGGCAGCTGGGAAGCATGCTACATGACATACTGACAATTATCGATTTCATGAAGACTTTGTGTGCATGTTTATCCTTCACAATTGACGAGGCCATCGGCATTAACATGGCTGTCAGGTGGTACCTACCAAATTTGAGTTGCATAACCTGCCTTGTGTGTGGGCTCAAAACAGTCTTGTCAGTTGATGTTATGTGACCAGTGTTGACTGCAAACCAGAAAAGACTAGAACTCGGGGATTTAATACACGCTTAGCCCTAAACTGACAAACAGCACACAATTCATGCTGACCTGATTCTTCTTATCTTGTCGTGATAAGGTGGGTCGGATTACAATACCTGGTTGCCCGATGTGAACATAAAAAATACTCACATGACCTGTGATAGACAAGACCAGATTTTACAGCTGAGTTGGCAAGATTTGTATCCTGTATAACAGGTATATTCAGCTTGTCTCAACAGACCAAGTTCTCTATTGTATGTTGTTCTGCACAGTAATTGTGAAAAAAAATAATGGTAGTGAGTAGTTTGCACTAGTTTTCAAGAAAGGCCATTCTAGTTCTTCAAGCTATTTTCCAGGAAATAAAAATACCTTTCGTTGAAATACCTGTTTACTAAGGCGTAACCAGAAAGCAAGGGTGACGAATACATCATAGACACAGTTTGAAAAAACACTCTTGCTATGAGGCAAATCCTGCTGACTCTGCTGCTATTATATCACACGTCACTTTACCTTGCCATCTTTGTCTCCATATGCTCTTGTATGTATATATATATAGCTCTTTTTTCCTTATCTATTCTATCATTTCAGTTTTAATAATGATATACCTCTTATCAAATACTGCTTTTACTTTCTCTAAAGGTCTATCTTATCTGAGAAAGTAGTCAATACAATGAACACAGCGTGTTTATGACCTCCCTCTGCAGTTTTGACATGAGTGGTCTGTGTCTTGTGTTCTGCACACAGTATCCAACCAAAATGTGGAGTTTCTCAAATAGTCTGTCTTTAGCCTTTATCCTTTTAGGCGACCCCACTCTGTCCTCTCATGAAATCTGTTAGCGCTGTCCTGTCACTGCCCTGCTCAAAGATAATTGATCCACAGCCCCATCTATTGGTGCATTTGTGAAGTGAAAAATGACGACCCAGACACAGCTGCTTTGTTGATAAACTTTACTGCTACAGCTGCTTGAAACAATAATTACGTCAGAAGGAAAAATAGAATAATTTATAACTTTTTAAAGCTACATTCTCATACATGTAAACATTTGTACATATATTTTTTTCCTTTTGAAATATGTTGTTATATGCTAATCTCCTTCAAACCGTGTAGATACAGAGATAGAGACAGAAAGGCTGTGAAAACAATGTCTCTCCTAAAAACGATTACATTAAATATCCCTTTCCTTTTGACCCTTCTCTCTGGATCATGATATCTTTCCAGAAACACAATATACCGAATTCACATTCTTATATGTAGTCCTATGACTGTGTGTAACGGATAATCTCACTCAGGTCATAGCCTGTCACTGCAAAGGCATAACCATCGCCGTCACAGAACTTGGCGCCACAGATTTGCGTGTCCGTCACACACTCATTGTACAAATGGGCAATCTAAAAGGAAATGAGGAAAACACACAGTCAGGGTCACAGTGAGAGTAAGTGTAAGTTAAACCTGGAGGAACCCACCATAAATTGTGCCTTTATTCTGAAATTATTAAGAAAATAAATGTAGTATTCTGTTAGATCCAGTTACCTCCACGCTGTGGCTCTCTGGGGTCATTGTCAGGTGCCACACCCTGACCAGAGAGTCCTCAGCAGCAGACAGCAGCTAAATCAAACGCAAAATCAATCATCAATGGTATGAGATATGCTCCAAAAAATGATTTGAAATACACTTGAACATACGTTAGAGCTAAATAAATAATAATAATAACTTATTATTGACTGTCTTTATCGAGAAAATCTATGAATCCCTTCTTCTGTGTCATCTGTGTTTGCCCCTTCAAATAATAAATGCCAACCCACTAGGCTTAAAAAATGAATGCGGTTTATACAACTCACCAGCCCAGAAAAAGGAGCAATGTCGAGTGAGTATATCCAGCGAGCGTGGGCGTTGACCTCAGCATGCAGGATTCCCGTCACTGCCTCATAGAGACGAATCTGGCCCGTGCCGTAACCTGCCACCACTGTACCTTTCCACAACTTCACAGATGAGCAGCTAATGCTGAGAGCAGTCAGGTAGATGGAGGATGATTGCCATCGGGGAATTAAGGGAAAAGATAATGGATATTAGATTAGAGCTAGATGGGGAAATAATGACATGAAAGACAGTGGAACGTTACATAATGTAGAGTAGATAAGTACAGCAACGCATGAAGAGTAAGAGGAGTTTAAGATTGGTGATGACAGCGTTTCAAAATAGGTCGCTCTGTAAGTACTTTATTTTAGCTAAATCTAACATCGTACATCAAAACTGACAACGCTATAATACAATCAACTTCTTACTCAAAGCCAGGGATATGGTTGAGTAACTTAAATTCCTCCCCAGACTGCCACACACACAGGTTGCCCCCATCATCTGCACTGACCAGATCAGCAATGCACACCTAAGGGGAGGGAGACAGCAACAGAGTGGATTATATGTACATACATATATATAGCTAACCCATATCAAAAAAGGTTGAAATAGACAGACAGCAGACAATGCACACACTGAATGAGCACACAAACGCCATACCTCGCCGCCACAGCATTCTGAGGCCATGTCAGTGATGGACTCCTTGTGCCCCTCCATGACATCCGACAAGGTAATATTACTGCCTTTACTGGGAACATCAAATACTAGAATTGCACCAGTTGAAAGGCCTAGAGAGAGAGAAAGCGACATGGACTGTGGAGTTTTGCCCTTTATTTTGAATATACGTAAATGTATTCCACTCACTACTTACCCACACATATATAACTCTCACACACTGCTGATATTCCTCGAGCAAACACGGCTTGAGCTGGGACACAAAGGAGTTCTGTGAGTGCAATAGATTTGGTATGAAACTCTTGAATAATACGTTTCTCTCGCACACAAATGCGTGATTGCTCAAATATGCATTTGAACATGTGCGTAAATGTGCAGGCAAAAAAAGCATTTTGTTCACGTGTACAATGTCTTCACACCCACTTGTGATTATGTAGGCATAATAATGTAGGTGTAGATGCCTGAAAATAATTGATTTCATTGTAATAATCAGGTCCTCCCACTGTTTTAGTCATGTTTGTGTTATGAGGATGGATCAACAACAACGACATGTTTCTGGGGACAAGAGAGTATACTTGTGTCATAATCTATTGTATCTTATCACAGTGTATCATATGTTATTGTATTGCTTTATGTAATGTATTGAATCTTTTCAAAGTTTTCATAGAAGTAATTGAGACAGGACACATTTGCAGCAAATCCATTTCATATGGAACTTTACCTGTAGTTGTTTCTGGAGTATCGAGGGCATGCCAGTACACCATGATGGAGCCATCAGATTCATACATCTAAAACAATGGATTTATATCATATCAAAGTAAAACATGCATTATTTATTTTGTTGAGGTTCACATTTAAAAAACACTCAATGACACAGTCCACAGATACAGGCTTGATACAACCACTTCCACTATAAGTATACAAGTTGCAGAAGTAGCAGTGCTTCCTGCAAATGTGGAGACTGCTGATGACTGCAGAGAAGAGCAGATAAACAAAATCTCACCTGGATGCCTTTCTGAGAGGTCACCACCAGCAGATCACGAGAGGGCAGCGCACAAAAAGCAGCCTGTTCCAAGAAAACACAGGATTTCTATATTTTTATGATGCAGAGAAATGCATATAGAGTAAAAGACAAAACACGATGTTGACATTATTCATTGTATATGTGCCAGCAACCTAAAGAAGAGGGATAACGTTTTCATACGCTTTCTTAACTCTTTGTGATATGGTACTTTTATTGTTTTAGCACTGTATTCTAACACATTGGATTATAATCAAACAGTGACTATGACTATGTGCTGACTTTTGCTTACTTCCAAGGAAGAGTGTCTGCATATGTCTTTGGGTGACAGAATGTAGCCACTGACTTCACATGAATTGTTTATCTCAATGTATAACTTTCTTATGGCACTATGTTTAAAAGGGTCATAATACACACTTTTTGATCTTGTTAGAGACTTGTGAAAGTTCCTCTAGGACCACACTGACATCCCGTCCCACCTGCTCTCGCTGTGCAAAATTAAGAACACACTGCACACGTTTCACTGTGGCCTGACCTGCGTGATGAGAGACGTGCTGGTGGCGACATTGGGCTCCTTGGACTGCAGCTGACGGTGGGAATAGTTGAGGCCGTCCCACGACGCGCTGACCATGTTGACCACGTTGGCATGGACCACCGTGAAGTAGGTGAGGCGCCGAGGGGCGATGCGTAGCACGCCGAGGTTGTTGTACAGCGCCGAGGCGCTGTTTTTGATCTGGATGCTCTTCTCTTTGTGATACATCGAGCTATCTTCTCTTAGCTGCACGGTTAGTTGAAATGACAATAGGGAATATGGTGTTGGTGTCACCACTCTCAACAGTCGGGTTAAATAAGATTAGCAATGTAGCTAATTAAAACCACGTACCGTAACAATTAGTGCAATGTTAGCAGCAAGCTAGCGCAACCTAGGTATGTTAGCGAGAAGCCAACTGCAATAACGTGGCGTTTGTGTGACAACGTGCACACGCTCCTGCTTCAGACTGCATAACAAGTGTCCCAGCAGCCATTGGCGCTGTCATAATCGACCATTGTATCTATACAGTTAACGGGAACGAAGCAGTGTTCTAGCTCTTGTTAGCAACGAGATTACCTCCGCGTCGTCCGCAGCCATAGAGACAACGCCACTTCTACGTAAGACGTCATACTTGCGTCCTCGGTTGCTGAGCAACCGTAGACTACACGGAAAAAAAGGGTACGAAGAAGAAGAGTGTTTGGTAAAATTTTAAACAGATTTGAGATTATATGACAGTGATGATTTGTAAGAAGTACGTTTTAAAACGGTGATGTTGTGGTCGAATGATATGTGTAGATGTTTTAACTATATTCATTTACCGTTAGCTTACCTCAATGTAAATGATACACATAGTTAACTATACCAGTAACAGTCAAGTGTATCTAACGTTACGTTAGCTAATAGACCCGACTGACGAAAATGACACTCGACTTTAAATAACCTAACGCTAACTAACATGATTCGTTTAAGTTGAATAGTAAAATAAATATAGGAAGGTATATTTCACAATAACAACATATACTTGCGATCATACACACTAAAAACGTACTAAGTAAAACAATTACTTATTCAACGTTACATAGATATGTTTGTCAGTTTGTTATTTTGGAAAGCTTGTGATCCTATGGTGACTGCCTGTTTTGATTGCTATTGATTAGACATCACTGCATAATGTTTTCTAGCAACCCAATAAAACATTAACTAAAGTCTAGTTAAACTAGCTAAGACATTCGTAAATTCTAATGGGGCATCTTGATTCAGTGAAATCACTTGTTTTAGACTAGCTAGTATAAAGAATATAGGAATTAAGGACTTTTCACGCATTTTACTGGTAGATTTAGTCTGTGCCTCTCAGATATTGTGCCTCATATATAATTTACTGTTTGTATTCTGAAAGGAATTACTGTTAGCACGAGGACTGTGTTTATATGCAAATTAAATTCCTGAAAGTATTAAGGGAATTATACTTTTATATCAAAGTACCCATGGAAAAATGCATACTGTCAAGTTTGATCACTACCACCAGAGTGTGCTAATGTTCACCACATTTCCGGCAACATGCAAACTGATAGGGACTGACGTTGTTTCATGTTAAATTGTTTAATGTTTCACACTTAATACATCAACGTCCTTGTCACCCATGTTTTGTTTTTTTCTAACATTTACTTTTTATATTTCAAACCAGCCTCTGAACCAAGATGCCACGTTCTGCAGTTAAGTTCCAAGCTGACAACCGAAGTCGTAGGTCTGTCCAAGTGAACACACCTCCAATACAAGACCTGGAAGTGGAGGATATTATCCCTGGTTGCTTAACTCAGGCCCAATGGACGGACACGTTGATCCGGGAGGATGCAGATGAGGCAGTGGGGGAGATCATGGAGGAACTGATGAGCAAGCTCATGGACGGTTGTTTCAAAGTGTACATTGAGAAACAGGTAAAACTGAAAAGATTATTGTTATTTCACTTCAATGTGAATATCATCTCACTGATTGACACGCATGGAGAGACCGATACAATGATTTATCTTGCGGTCATTCATTTCAACCACACATAATATATGTACAACATCCATGATGTTTCCTGTCTTTGCCCTCAAGATAGCACCTTTGTCCGCATCCTGGGCCAAGAGCTACCTCACACAGATTCTAGAGCGGAAAATCCTGTGCCTAGATGAAGGGGAAGGACCCGAGGAAGCATCTAAAACAGAAGACTCCGAGCCTATGCCACCAACTTCAGATGCCTGGGTTCAAGGATGTGTGCCTGTTGTAAATGCTACTCCTCGACCTCACCCCGCCTCACAACAGGTACTCTTAATTTGACTCTTCTGCAAGTCTCTTCAGATTTCAACCAAGAGGTTATCTGTATCTATATCTATATATCTATATTTGTTTCTAACAGGAAGATGACATTGGTCAGGTCCCAGTACAAACAGAGCCAAGAGTCAACCAGCAATGTAATACTATGGTCCAAGCAAAAGGCTCTCCAAAGCAATCTGAAAAGGAAACACGTCCCAGGAGGCCTGTCAGTTACGAGTGCTATGAAGTGCTTAGCCCTCGGCCTCCACCAAAAATTGATCGAAAGAAAAAGCAGTGGGTTAATTTACCACCAATTCCCAAGCCAGTTCCAAGCAAATTACTTCCGCTCCTATCGTGTTCAGCAGAGAAAAGGGATGTGGATGTAGAGGGAAAAAATGTTAGACATTCTGTTTATAACAACACAACTGGATCATTACATCAGCATAAGAGCTACCAACCGATACAAAAGCTTGATCCCTCCTGCCTGCCTCGACACTGCATCTTTCCTCCGTATGAGATTGTGGATAACAACGACACAAAACCTAAGTCCAAGAAACCAAGTGGATTATCCAAACCAGAACCAAGATATAACAAGCAGCAAACTGAGTGGACAGCAGCCTCACAGAAGCAACTAACCAGCTCCAAGGATCAGCCAACAAAGTTTCAGAGGGGAAATGCGGCAGATGTCTGGCTGAAGAAACTGTCCCCCTCTAGACATGACCGGATGGTGTCCTCTGGGCCTCTGAGGCTGGACACAATGGTTTTGGCCAAAGGTGTTTCTCTCTTGGATTCTCAGGCAGTTGAAATACACCCTCTCAAAAGCAACCCTCCTACCAAGTCTACCAAGCTGAGGCTGATACGAAGTGACGTTGCCGTGCCACTGCTTTCAGTTGATCAGGTTACCACAGGTCCACCGCCTCAAGTCACCCCTTTGTTTCAGACCAAGAACTCTGACAATGGATTATAAAATGTAGTGATAACACGACTGTCGCTGTATTTAGAGCAGAATTAGCCATAATAATAAGATAATTATAGAATATATGAAAAGCCTATAAGCTTCACAACATATTGCAAACATAGAGTTTGATATAGTTCCTCATATAAAAACTACAACACTGTGAAGCAAGGACATTTGATTATGGACTATTAAGACTAAATATTAATATTTTAAGTCTTTGTGCTTTTCATATTCAAAGCTCAACAATAACTGTGAGGCTAAATCGTGTTTTGGCCTAGGGGAAGCCAACCCAAGGGGGACAAATATAACCCCCTATCCCACCTGAGGAAACGCCTCTTTAACCTGCCTGTGACAGGAACCTTGGGAGAAGGATGACTTCTGAAGGCACAGCGCAACAAGAAAGGGACCTCCAATGTGCCATGGAAGCTAAAAGGCAACACAGAAAGGAGAGGACGACCATCGAAACTGCTCCTCCACCCACGAATACCACATAGGTCACGACTGCCCACATTTCAACAGAACCCTGTGGATCCAAGATTGGTTAAGACCCACAAATAATCCATCTCAGTAACAGGATGACAGTCATACTCGACTGTGAGTGATTGCCCACGATGATGATTTCACAAATACATTTTCTGTGCCTCCATATAGTAGATGTAGTCAGTTCATTACTGTAGGTATGCTTCAATGACAGGTGTTTCTATTATTTGGTCTACCCCATTTATATCAATGAGGGTAGGCTAAATAACGGAAATACCTCTGTGTATAATGCAGTAAAGTTCAACAACATCACTGACTACATCCTCCAATATGATTCTACATTTGAATCAACACTTCTAACAAAATCGTAACATTATAACTTTCATGAAGAGACAATTTATTGCAGGGCTACTGTATCAACAGACTATATGCACACTCACAGCAATACTAATCTGCAGCTCCTGCAAACAACTGGCAAAGATGTGTCGTGATTTGAATTAAAAATAGCAATACAAACTGAAAAATATGATGATGGATTTGTTTTATAGCGAGCATTCATAAATAAACGTGTTTTTTTTTTTTACTGCATGAGCATTTTTGTCCCAGTGGCTCTAGAGAGCACCAATCGCACGGGAGACTGCTCATGCAACCTATCTTGTTGAAGCCTGGTTGGGTAGGAGGGTCAAGAAGCGGCGAACCAATCACCATTCACCCGCGACGCTTCTACACCAATCAGGGCACTATTGCCTTTGGTAGCAAGTTTGTCTGACCCTTTGCACATGTGAGAGCGCAATGAAGAGAAAGCAGTGTTGATCAAAACTTTAAAAATATCGGAATTATCATCACATTGAACGCATATCAGACATGAAAAAGAAGCTGACAGTTGCTGAGGAGCCGGCAGAGGTAAGACTGGCGACATGTGTTATTATTTTAGCTGCTTGCTGACGAACTGCCGCTTAGTTAGCACACGGGACAGTCTACTCGATAGTAACACGGGTGTAGCTTGCATGCGTTACCAACTGCACGTTCCATTGGCAAGACTTTGCTTAATGTCTACTTAAGAGAAACTGAATGTACAGCATATACAGTCAGTAATACTTTTAATATATAATTGTTTGACAAATACCAGAATTAACCCTCTAGTAGCATTTTTAGTTGGCCCAGGGTTTATATCAAATGCTGATTATCTGATTCCTTACACTTAATAAAAGACACGTTAAAAGTTGACTCAACTGCTACAACATGTTTTATTTTACAGATGATTCCCTCTGAGGGTCAGGAGGAGGAGGATGACGAGGTTCCGGTTAAAGCCAAAAGGAGCAAACCTGGGGAGGCCGGAGGGGAGGAGGAGGTCTATCACCCGGTGAAGCTGTCCCGAAGTGATCTGTACAGACCTCCCACAGCAGAGGAGCTCAACCAGCTGAAAGAGGCGGAGAGCCTGTTTCACTGCAGCCTGCTCAAAATGCAGGTGAGACATCTTGACTTGCTGACATGAGGACAGACGGGGACATGAAAAGGAATGCTGGTTATGCCTTAAGTCCAGCTTGTTGTCCCATGTAAACAATAACACACTTTCACACATTCTAGTAAATGTCTATGATCTACCCCCAATAACAGATGGAAGAGCTGCTGAAGGAGGTCGCCCTGAGTGAGCGTAGGAAACAGCAAATCGATGCCTTCATTCAGACGGTCACCAAGCTGCTCCAGACCGTACCAGATTCACCAGAGGTTGAGGTATGTAGCACTTTATCTGTAAGAACAGTGTCATAATTAAGCATAGAACCTCAATTTCGTTCTTTCAGCTTTCCACAGATATAAACATGTAACCACATTTCTTTTTCTCTCTATGTGTTCAGGTGAGTGACCCGTCATGGCTGTCAAGTGCAGTCAAGGTCCCTTTCCTCCTGGTGCCCAAAACAACAAAAGGCAAGTTCCACATGGCACCCCCTGCCTCTGTTGATCTGATCGGCAGCTACCCCCTGGGCACCTGCACCAAACCACGCGTCACGGTGGACCTGGCTGTCACAATCCCCGCTGTAAGTCACCTGCCAACCTTTTATTCATTTCAATAAAACACTTGAAGCCTCGAGAGCAATGTGCTGAATGCAAGGTGACAATATATTCTCGAGATTGTAAGAGACTCCGGTGTCTTCTGTCCGCTCATCCGTGCGTTATTAGGATGTCCTCCACCCAAAGGACGTCTTGAACCAGAGGTATCCGAGGAAAAGGGCTCTGTACCTGGCCGGCCTGGCCCAGTACCTGGCGTCCTCCTCTGACATCGGAAGCATGCGTTACGCCTGCCTTCATGGCAATCGACTCCGACCCGTTCTGCTGCTTACCCCTCCAGGTATTTACCTTTTTTAATTAACATCGTATTTGTACACAAACTGCCAACCTTCAAGAGCATTGTATTTTGTTGTCGTTGCATGGATTTGACCAGCAATTCATTTTCTTTGCATGTGCTTGTTTAGCAGTATTTAGTTTTGGTTATGATTGTGATGTTGTCCCGTATCTCAGGTAAAGACTCTTCCAGCTTCACCCTACGTGTTCATGCCTGTCCGCCTCCTGGATTCTTCAAGCCCAGCCGTTTCCACCCACAGAGGAATAATATCCGGACCGAGTGGTACAGCGAACTGCAGCCCTCCCAGTGTGGTAAGAGTGTTATTTTATCCACCTAGCTCTTCAAATATTGTCCACCTTTAATCACTCGATCATAGGTATATTCAGGACCACATTTTCGGCGACGGCTCAATCAAAATATCAGACCAATTTCTATTGTTTGTTTTTTTTGTTTGCAGAGAGCAGCGGACCCCCCACTCCGCATTACAACAGCTCTGTTCTGGGGGATTTGCTGCCCAGGGCTCACCTCCAGTTTCTTTCCGCCGTCGGCTCCCAGTGCTCAGCTTTTGCTGATGGAGTGGCTTTGCTCAAAGTCTGGCTTCGCCAAAGAGAGCTTGACCAGGTAGGAGGCTTGAAAGGGTTCTTTTGCTTGCAGAGCTACGTTGTATTTATTTACTCGTCTTCTGACACTGTTTATCTCACCTCACCACTGTATTGCTCTCTCAATGTGTTATAGGGCACTGGTTGCTTTAATGGCTTCCTGGCTTCGATGATGTTGGCTTATCTGCTGACCACTCACAGAATCAGCAACTCTATGACAGCCTATCAGCTGCTTCGGAACAGCTTGAACTTCCTGGGTAAGAACATTTAAATCAGCTAAACCACAGTATTGTTTTTTTAAATAATGGTAATGTGTAGCACAATTTGATAAATGGAAGATGCCGTACAGAAATTTGTTTATCACTTTTTTGAATATGTTGCAACTTACCCACCTCTCATTCAAACCCTCAGCATCTGCAGACCTGACAGTGAATGGAATAAGCTTAGCCAGAGATCCTGACTCTACAGCTGTGAGTGGTCTATGTCTGTTCAAGTAGTTTATTCACCCTTTAGTTTACCTCCTAAATGAATCAATCAATTATTCAACAATCAATTATTGTTCCCTTTCTTTTCTTTTCCTTGCAGCCATCTCTTCCAGAGTTCCACGATGCTTTCCAGGTCGTGTTTGTTGACCCGTCAGGACATCTCAACATGTGTGCTGACATGACGGCTTGTACCTACAAACAGGTAAATACTGTAAAAGTGTTGTGCTGTGAGTTCAAACTAGATTATTTTGACACTGCTGAGATTAAGCAGCAGGTTTTTATCATTTTCATTGCATTGGTTCTCAGCTGCAGCATGAGGCGTCTGTATCGATGCAGTTCTGGGACAACCCTACGGTGGACGGCTTCCACAGCCTCCTCATGACACCCAAACCCATGATCAGGACAAGCGACCACGTGTTCCAGTAAGGCTCTGTTTATCAGCTAATGCAACAAAACAACATGTTATCCAGTCCCTGTGTTGTGTACTACATTAGCAGCTTAGTTTTACACCTCCTCTTCAACACACATCATTTTCCACTTAGCATGACACGTGTTCACGTCACCTTTACAGATTCCAGCTAAAGATAGTTTATACACCTTCTCAAATGTCGGGTAATAAATAGGGTACTAGAAAGAAAAAACATCCTACTGCTAGTGTAACATCACAGTAGTTATTTTTCCTTTCAGAACAGATCTCCTTCACTCTGTCTTTGACTTCCCATTCTCATCCTGCATTTCATCCTCCACTCAGGTTGTGTGAGCTGGTGAAGCTTCAGTCCAGCTGTAAGAAAATGAATCTCCTCAGTGAGCTGATGGACCACAGTGGAGATTACGTCCACACTGCACTCCCTTTTATTTTGTCCCTGCTTCAGCGTGGACTGGGCCAAAGGATCCACCTGCTCACCCACTCCCTCTCGCCTGACCCTGAGGTAGGAAAGACGTACACTCAGAGGTTACAGTCATCCACGTCTGGCTTGCTCCACTAGCAGAACGTAAACACTGACTTTTGAGTGCTTCATTTCATGATTCTGCTAAGCTACCGTTAACAAACCTGCCGTAATACTGCTACTATAACAGTATGTTTTTGACTCAAACCACTTTGAACGTGTCTTACAACACACGTACGTATGATTAACAATCTTAAGATCACTGTTTTCGTTGAACTCTCTTCATTTTTGTTTCATCACAGTGGTCTGTGGAGAGTGAAGCCCCAAAACACAAAGCTCAACCTCCTCTCTCCTTCGGTTTGCTCCTAAGTCCGGAGCTGGCGGCCTCTGTCCTGGAAAGAGGCCCCGCTGCAGACAGCCCCACGGTAACATCACCGCTCTCTCCTTCCTGTGCATGTGTGTCGGGTTTTATTTTTTATCGCGATTGAAGATACAAGGTCATTTTACCTAACTCGACATAATTAGTATATTAAAAGTTCTACAAAGGAACACATTTGTACTTACTACTTTCCATACAGTGTATTTGATTAGTGAAGACCTGAAATGTAAATATTCACATGCTTCATCTAATATGATTGTAAACATTTTTAAGAATGTAATACTATTATGCAGCATTTATGTAATTATTACACACTTATATTTTTGATATGGCAGGCATTTGCAGCTGTTCTTGTCACTTGCAAGAGAGACAAACCTGTCGCATGACTGTACAGAATTTGTTTTGTTGACTTTATCATTTATATGTTACCACGCTTGTGTCGGGATTCAATAATAACGGCGGTGTTCTTCTGCCAGGCGGCTGAGTTTCGTCAGCTGTGGGGTCCTCGCTCCGAGCTGCGTCGCTTCCAGGACGGCTCCATCACCGAGGCGGTGCTGTGGGACGGAGAGAGCATGTGCCAAAAGAGACTGGTCCCCAGACAGATCATAACACACCTGCTACAGCTGTATGTATTTTATCTCGGCATACTGAGACAGATTTCACATTAATATTGTTAACAATACAGTGTTGATTTGGTCACTGAGTGTCTAGCTGTATTAATACAAATATTTAGTATGCTGTCATGATAACAAATGAACAAACCAGAGATGTTTTATCCCTCCAGACATTTATCCTGATTTGTAGACTATTGTATAGATATCTAATCTAAGTATAGGTTAATAGCTGTGTTGAGGTAAAGGTTACACTGGTGCCTCCACTAGATGCTTGCGTATGCCGGATGTTTCATGTTGAATACCAAGGATTTATAGTGGCAATGTGTTTACTCGGATATTACTAACATCATTTTACGATTGGCTCACTGTCCACTGTTTTAATCCAGCCGTCAAGTCAAGTGAGGTGTTGAGGCAAAGCACTGTTTAAATGTTGGAAACTACATTAAGGTATAGTTAACGTTAAGCATTTGACTGCAGCTCAGCTTTCAAACTTTTTTGTTGACTGAAATTAAAAAGCATTATTCACATCAGCATATGCAACACAACAGTGGAAGAGTAGCTGCTATCTTCCCCATCCTCTGATCTTAACATCCAATCAAGATGTCTACTTAACGTGCACCTACCACCTCCTCCTCCTCCTCTGTAACCTTTTACTATTATTGGCATGGGAAGTTGGAGTAAACCTCCATCATGTGCTGTCATGGAAGTTATGCATTTCTGTTTACAAAGATCATCATGTCAACATGCTCTGGGCTCAATCTAGTACGCATTGTTGCAAATGATTGTCCGGCCTCTGACAATAGAGACGGCAGTGATACCCCAGGTACACACAAATAGTGCCTCGCCAGAGTGGCCAATTTGGGGAATCTCGGCCCATTCAACCTCCACCATTCAAGAGGGTTTATGTCCAGTGACGGAGCAATGTCTCTCAAGTAGTAATCTACCTGAGCTTCAGAGTCTGTGGCATAGGAGGAACTGTAGTTGTCTCCTAGGAGCAACATCATGGTGTTTTTGGTGTCACTTCTCAGTTGCGAGGGCATTGTCACCTGGCTAATTTCAGGTGTGACCAGGATCTCCTGCTGTTCCTCCTTTGGGCCCACAGTCGTAGTTATCACGTCTAATTTTGAAACCAGTTCGTGCAGTTTAACCTTTGCAGCCAGTCTCCCTGTTGGCGTCAGGAAACTGAGGTGTTTGTGACGAGGGTCCAGCATAGAGGCAATCAGAGCTGGTTTGGACGCTAGGTCGTTAGAGTCAACCTGCAAACAGTCAAATGAAAGTGATAGTTATGTTAAAAAAAAAAAAAGGATGTTTATATTATTCAGCATCAATCTGTTCAACCAAATTGATATGTTTATGCCTACCTCCATGTGATTTCTAAGTGAATCCTGAACCTTCAGCTTGAACTCAGAGACTTGTTCAACATCATTCTCTTTTGGCACAAGGTGCGTCTGAATGAGGCTGAATGTGATTGGGTAAATGTTTGAAATGGACACTTCTGTTTCTGCGGATATGATTGTTGTTGCCCATTTCAGCGTCGCCAGCACGGGCGTAAAATTCTCAATTATTTGCCAGCAATCATCTTCGATCTCGAGGGTTTGGGCTTCCTGTCTGTTAGTGATCGTGCGATCAGAGAGCACAGCTTTAATTGCCCACCGTTGCTCCAGTAGCCGTTCAAACATATCGCAGATGGTGTCCCATCTAGCTTTGCACGACTGGATAAGCTTGTGCTGTGGCAGGCACATCTGCACTTGCTTCAGCTCCAAGGCATCACTCGCCAGCAGACCTTGGTTGAAGTGCTTGACTAGTTTCCCCGCGGCAACGATGATGCGGACTAGATCCTCACTCAGCCCGTCACTGACTGCTAACTGCAGTGTAGTGGCAAAGCAAGTGGCATAGTCCCAGGTGACGCGGACAAACGCGCGGGGTGCAGAGACGCCCCGTGTGCTGTTATGAATACACGCAGTCACTTTCCCAGCAATACCCCAGGTCTGCACCGTGCTAAGGAGCCTCTCTGTGACACTGTCTGTAGTAGTGTGGCTGTCTGACGGCAGCTTGTGTGTCTGCAGCACAGCAGACCTTCCCTGCCAGTCCTCTGTTATGAACGAACAGAAGACTGTGATGTACCGCTGAAATGGGAGGGCCGTCCACAAATCGGCAGTGAGCGCCAATTTCTCCACTTTCCCCAGCTGCACTACAAGCTCCTCCACTTTCTCATGGAAGTGGCCTTCAATAAGGCGTGTGATATCAGCAGCAGATGGGATTTTATAATGATGCACAGTGTATGCAAGTAGCTCACGAAAACCATCCCCACTGACCACGTTGATGGGAAGCATGTCCTTCTCTATCATTCTGGAGATGAGTTCAGTCACCTCTGCATGTGTTGCCACTGACCCGCCGTCATTGGGCATAGTGTCGGGGTGCTTGTTTTTGATGTGGTACATCATGCTGGTGGTGCTGCTCCTGTATTTCAGTTTGGTGTCGCACATGGTGCAATGCACCTCCTCGTCCACTTTGATGAAAATGTCCCACACAGAGCTCCTCTTCAGGCGCTTCCTCTCCCCGTAGTCCCGCTCGGAGAGGTTGGTGGTCGTGTTCATGTTGGGTGACATGATGGCGACCTGCATGATGTCCGAATTAGCGGCGCTCTCTTCCTCGATGCACTGCACGGTGCAAATCACCGGCTTCTCGTCTTCGTCTGACGGCGCCGTGGACGGGTGGTGCCTGCTCATGTGGTTCATCATGGAGCTGGTGGCTCCACCGCAGTACTTCAATGTGGCGTCACATTTCATGCAGCGGACAAAGTTCCCCACTTGTTCAAAACAGTCCCACACAGAGCTCCGTCTCCTGCCCGTACGCTTCATTGTTTTTTTCGTGCAGTTGGTTAAAGTACGTAAAAAAACGTTAGCAAGCTAGCTAATGTTAGCGCCAACTGTCGTCGCAAAAAAAGCTCTTTCGGTTAATAAAAAGCCGATTTCACCTCGGTATATGCAATAACTGAAAATGAGGTGAGTGTAAGTGTGAACTTGTTGAAGCCTCGTTTTTATAAAGAAACTAATGTATTTATTATCCACCAGGCATGCAGATATCCCTGAATCCTGTATGCGGTATGTGGGGTCGATGGTGGATGACGTCATCAAAACGGGAAGTGAGGTAAATGCCAAATTGTTGCGATCAAATCTGGATTTATTCTTAATGTCAAATTCAAAATAAAGTCGATGGGATTAATTTAAAATAAATAACGTTTTTTATGTGTTATGTTGTGAATATTCTTTTGTGAAATATTATTTTATAATATGTTTTATTTTTTGTTCCTATTGGAATTTAATTAATGGCATTTTTCATTTATATTCTGTGCTTTATGGCCTGGAATGTTGTAATGTTTTTATTATTATTACTTGTTATTTAATCAAAATTGTTGCTGTTTAATAATTAAAAAAATACAGTCTATATTAATGTGTAACTACAGCGTATGTTTGATGTCTATTGTGCTCTTCAGGTGCCCAGTACTGGAGAGGAGGGGAGTTTACTGGTGGTTCAGTCCTATGATGACCTGAGTAGAAAACTGTGGAGGCTGGAAGGTCTGCCTCTCTCCATCACAGCAGTGCAAGGAGCCCACCCTGCACTTAGATACACACAGGTAAGGCCTCTTGTTCTTAACAGGTAACTGCTCTCATTATTGCACTGATTAGTAGCAGTGTTTGTAAAATATAACAACAATTGCATTATTTCAAACATCACTACACTGTGTTGTGTGCTTTGGTTGTTTTTCTTTATGGCAGTTCTAACATTTCATCTGTACCTTGCAGGTCTTTCCCCCTGTGCCACTGAAGGTGGACTATTCCTTCTTTGACAGAGAAAAGGCTTCCCGGTCATTGGTGCCACAGGAAGGCAAACCCTGCCCTGCTTATATCACCCCTATCACAGGTAACAGTGACACTAACCACCAGCAACTTGTTAAGAAGCGTTTTACACTTGTTTAATTTCTGCACTGTCCGCCATAGAAAATGTTTTATGAATTTACACTATTTCTGAACCACAACTTCCCTTGTTTTCTGCAATGTACCTGGTGATTTTACGATTGCTAAATGACTGAATTACAACCCATGTATTCAAAGCAGGAACACTACAGCCACCTAACCACAGAGATTAAACTAATCAAAACCATTTATTCAAACTCATATCACTGGTGACCCTGCTCTTGCAGTGATTTGTCACATGGAAGGGAGTGGAAAGTGGCCTCACGATCGATTTGCCATCCGCCACATCCGAACTGCCTTCCACATCCGCCTGGGAGACTTACTGAAGAAGCATCATAATTATACATGCAGGCCCTGCCCTACTCACCTAGATGTCTGGAAGGTATATTCTTGAGTTAGTTTACAAGTCGCACACTTGTTTGTGTTCTTGACTGTTTTTTTGTTGCTGTTGTGTTTTTTTTCTTTCTAAGTATCGTTATATGTTGAGGCAAATTGTTGGTCCAGTGTTTTTTTTAAAATCAGTTTTCAGTATTCTTTTTTACGCTGTTTTAATTCCATTTGTTTATGCATCCAGGATGGCTTGGTGTTCCGCATCCAGGTGGCCTACCATCGTGAGCCTCAGGTGCTGAGGGAGAGTGTGAATGCAGAGGGGCTGCTGGTTGTAAGGGACAACGAGGAGGCTCAGGCTCTAGAGATGGCCACCATGCATAAGCCTCTACTTACCAGCACATTGCATGGGTAAAATTACAGTAACACAAATATCTGTGGGTTTGTGTGGGAAAGCAGGGTTCCCTCTTTTCAACCCTATATGCTGCTGTTATAAAAGTTATAGACAGTCATTTTTGGTTATATGCTCCTACTTTCTCGAACCTTTGTCCTTCCTTTCTGTCACCATGTTTTTTTCTCTTTCCTGTTCATTATTTTGCTTGCCCTGCATTCACCATTTCCTCATCTCATACATGTCATCCTGTTGTTGATAGGCTCCAGCAGCAGCACCAATGTTTCGGGGGAGTGTGTCGCCTGGCCAAACGCTGGCTGGGGTCTCAGCTCTTCAGCGAAGACATCACAGAGGACACAGCAGACTTGCTGGTGGCGTCGCTTTTCCTGCAGCCTGCACCCTTTACTCCTCCGGGGTAACTACCGCCCATCTCATCAGACTCATTTGTGGATGGAATTGTTTGTATCGTCCCTTTTGTATGTTCAATAGGTCATGTGAATTCATTTCTGTCTTCCTCAGTTCTCCTCAGGTCGGCTTGCTTCGTTTCCTTCATCTGCTCTCCTCCTTTGACTGGAGGAACAACCCGCTGGTTGTCAACCTCAACAACCAGCTTGCAGGCAAGCACACTCTCACACTCCCCCTTTCCCTCTGTGTCACACAAACACCCCCCCCCCCCCCCACCCCACCCCACCCGACCTCATTTTATACACACATCCTGCTCGTATGCGTCACTGTTTCAACACCAAGTTTGATTGTTGTTCACCTCTCTGTCACGTGCAGCCACCGACTACACAGAGATCAAGAATGACTTCATGGCTTCCAGGGAGTCTCTGCCTGTCCTGTTTGTAGCTACGCCTAAAGACAAAAACCAATCCCTGTGGACCAAGCGAGCACCTAGTGTACAGGTCAACTGACACAAATACAAGTACACAACTCGCACAACTACACATTTAATAGAATAGCAATCAATGCTGAATTTGAAGATGATTGAATAGTACAATTGGCCAGTAACAAGAACACAGGACAAAATGGAATACTTACAACTAGATCACAAGCTTATAGGTTACTGTTATTTTGTTGATGATTTGTGAGAATCACAAACAGCGGTGTAGAAAAGAGTTGCATGTCCTCGGCAGAGAACAGTCACATAGTTTCCCAATTCTGGAGCCTTTCCTTAGTGCACACTGGTCTCCTGGATCACACTGAAAATATAGACCGCCAAATTAATACTAAAGTAAGGTATTGACTCAAGGAAAATATGTAAACATATTTCTCTAAAGAGATTCACTAGATTGATGTTATGAATTGAGAGGATTCCAAATAGAGTTGTTGCATTACGTACCACAGGCAGAAAGCCATGTTTTTTTCTTAGAGCTGGAAATTGATTGTTCTGAAGTCTTTCCAAAACTCCATGCAAATCATTGATCTGAAATGGAAAATTTAGAATATTAGAATACAGTCCGAATTTGAAATAATAAACAACATTCTGAAGAATTCCCACTAGCAGTACTTGTTTATTGGGAGACCATTAGGTGTAGCTCACCAGCTGCTTTTCATTGCTGTCCTCTGTCGTAGTGAAATAAGTTGAGTATGTAGTTTTGTATTCCTCTGTCTGGATGCGACCGTGGCTGTAAAAGAGTCCAGTGGCACACAGTAGTGTACAGAAAAGGTAAACGGGCCAGCTTCCCATGGTGCGTAGCTGACCCAGATAAGCTTCCTGTGCTGTCCCAGCTCACTCCCCCTACAAGCCCGACATTAACACTGAGCCTCTCCCAGCATCCTCCTTTATAACGGTGGCGGAGAACAGGAACTTTGTGCTCTGTGACGTCCCGACAGCGACGTCATCGTTGCCTAATCACAACGTTCAGGACGACTTTACCTTATCTGGTTGCTCGGATTGCATATATACGTCTCTTCTTGAATGCTCATACCCACCCTCACGGACTATCAAAACCTAAAAGTTGTTTCACAACAAAAAGCTGAGGTGAGTGGCTGATCCTGGCTCAGTGTGGTTGTCTCAATACCTCTGAATGACCACTAGGGAGCACATTGTGATTGAGTGAATTTCTTAACTCTCTAAACCAGGGGTATCAAACTCATCAGTTATATAAATGTAAAATTATATTTCAGCACATTTCTGTTATTATAACTTAAATCCTTTTAATTTAGGGTTAAGAAACCCACATTACTCTATCAAACTATTAAAGAAAATATCAAAGACAAGTTATTATAATAACTTTGTTCAATGCTTAAAATCCTTTCAAGGGTGCGTTTGCACAATCCCACGTGAAGTATTTCATGTGTTGTAAAAGCCACGTTTAAAGTAGTCTTCAATGTACTCGCAATCCATTTCCATTTCAAATGTACAGTAACCAGCCAAAGAGCTGCTTCTATGACTATTGTGTTTAATTATCTTGTAATTTTGACTTTCTATCTCATAATTTTGACTATGGGAATCTTTTTAATATCCAGTCTAACTTTAAAACTTTTTTATTTATTTTTTTTTTATTTTTTTTTTTTGCTGGCAGATTCGCGGGCCACATAAAATGACGTGGCGCTCCCGCGGGCCTTGAGTTTGACACCCCTGCTCTAAACACACACACACAATGTGTGTGTGTTTGGTTACCAGTATTCAGTTTAACCCAGAACACACATTCATTTACTTCTTTGATCCATAATTACTGACGCATGACCTCCTACTACCTGTGTGCATTGTTCCAGCTGTAAATGTAATTGACCCTGTTGCACTAATGCAAAAAACACCAGACGAGCTGAAACAAATACAGTATATATTATATATATATATATATATATATATATAAACTTAACACTGTTAAACTTTAGAATTTTTTTAAAATATAATATTAGAGCTTTAAATATAATATCATAGAGTGACATTCTCTGCAGTTGCACCACCTGCCTTACTGGTTGCGCCACCTGACATTTGCAACTGATTTCAAATTAAACAGGCATTTACTAGGACACTAGCATTAGCTTTTGTTCTTGCTAACTACTTCATACATATACATTTTAAATAGAATAAAGACATTTATGATAAAATAACATTTTTCTAGTTTTACATTGGTTGTACCACCCTGACATGGAAAGTGAACCACTCTACCTATAAGTTGAAAGCAGCTGTTTTTATCAATATTCAAAAGAGATATAAAAACATTTTCACTCTGATATAAAGGTCAGTCGAGGTCCTCTTCATGATGCAGTAACCTGTTTACTGTTTTCCACTTTAATTTTATAATAAAAGTCCCATCTTTACAGCTGTGCCACCCTGATATTTGAGAACATTCAAATTGATGGACAAAAGTTTTTAAATTATCGCAACAGCTTAAAACTATTGGTATTTGTAAAAATTTGGTTTATTTGAATCGTTACAACAATAAAAGCATGCCATAGTATTTTATTTTGAATTTATTATCATTTCAATACATTTTTTAATAGTTTTCTTAGACTGTTCATCTGCTAGGACAGGTGCACCGCCTGACATTTTCAGGGTTTGAGATGCCAAAACATAAAATAATATATATTATTTGATTGTACTGAAAATGTATCAAAACTGGATCGGTTTTATAGAATGAAATGATATATGTCACGAATTGATACAATTATTTTAAAAGGAAATGGTGGACTCGGACACAAAAATATGCATGTCATGGCACTGACCCATATATATATATATATATATATATATATATCGTTGATGTCTTTTTGTGTCTACAATTGTTGGTCATTTGAAATTTTAGTGCTAATTGATCAATTTGTACAACCACAATGGGGGTCTATATATTATATTATATGACATGTCTGAATATATTTTCAGATGAAACGCAATGTCCAAAGCTACCGTGTTTAACCATCAAATGTTCTATTCTGGTTGTGTGTCTTCAGATGCTGCAGCGTGTGGTGATGGTGGCTGCAGAGAGTCTGAAGTTACTGGAACAGCAGCTGATGGACAGAGAGCAGATACAAGATGTCAGGGTTAGTGAAAAGCACTTAAACTCTCGTTTGCTATTGTCTTCATAAATGGTCCACTATCTGAATGAATTGTGATTTAGTACTTCAGCCTTGTGACACGTTGTCTGTGTTTCGTGCAGGTGGTCATGCGTCCTCCTCTGGATGCCTACGATGTGTTGATTCACCTGAACCCAAAGCAGGTTCCCCTGCTCCCTCAGGCAGTGGACCCGCCCACTGTCACCTTCAGCAGGGGCCTCATGGGTGGCATTGTGGCCCAGTCTGGAGGGGCCCTGCCTGTCATCGACTACAACCCCGTGTCCCTCTACCTGGCAGAGCTCAGAGTGAGTGTGTCGAGCATAAACTTCAGGTTAAAAGGCAGGCGTGGTGTTAATAACGTCGTGTTGATACAGGATGTGAGGAAAGCTGTGCAGCAGGATTTGCGCATGCAAGTTGCAGCTTGGCTGCTCTGTTCCGAGGTATATTCTGTCTGATGTCCAGCAGCTCCTGAGAATACAACATTCAGGGAAGAAACATTTCCAGACTGTACTTGCATCGCCCACAAAGCAGGTTTTTCCTGGAATGAATTCAAGGGCATAGGTTTGAATATGCACAGTAGGGACACGTCCTCACCATGATTTTGGGAGGACGGAATGGTCCCTGCCAATATTTGAGTTACCTCGTTGACATAATCCAACGAGAGAAGAACAGCAGAACAAACATGATATGGTGACAAACTATTCATGTGCACAGTATGAGAAGATGTCATTGGAAACTACTGATGCTCTGTTGTGCCGTTCTTCAGTGTTATTTGATGTTTCCTTGAATATCTATAACTGATGATGATAATTTCCTCAGCTGCAGTGCGCTCCACAGCTGACCACAAGTATCTGTAGCATAAAGTCGGGTTTGAACTGCTGCTTTGGATGTCTATGATAAAGTAGATCTAGCCTGCCCTTTATCAGAGGCGGTGAAGTTAATATTTTATGTTGAAAATAACCGACACGATGGTGACATTTATGCCTGATCAAAAGTGTTTTTATAGGGTCAGTAGAATTTTTCTTGAACTTTTATGACTTTAATCCCCAAATATTCTGACTTGATTCTCGGCATAGAGAGAAAGTGAACAAAGTTTTGATCATCTACTAATCTAATTCATTTTCAGGATGCTTTCGGAGACCTAGCCCTCTTCTTCTGTGACCCCCATGGCGGAACAGTGATTGCAGTTTTATGGAAGCCAAAGGCCTTCATACCAATGCCCTTTAAGGTAAGGCCTAAGTTATGTCTTCTAATAAAACTCATGAATGTAGGTCAGAAGCCCTTTGGATTGCCAACAGCTTGCTTCGATGTATCATGTGTCTCCTTCACTTCCATCACTCTGACCTGATTTTTTCCGTTTCCCTTCATGGCAGACGTCACAAATGTCTGCTCGGAGAGTGGCGGTGACTGGGGAGGAAGCAAATACCATCCCCAATGTGGAAGCAATACTGGAGGACTTCCGGGTCATGGGGAAGGGCTTGATCAAGTCAGTGGAAGCCAGGACTGAAAAATGGTCATTTTAGACACACTGTTTTCACCAGGTGCATTCCAATGGAAAACAGAACAACGGAAAAACTAAATGGATTTTCAGATGAATTTTGTTAACAATATTATCAGTTAATAATGTGGTTAAAGATGAGCCATATGATTGTTTTGGCGAAGCTGCATCATGTCTAATAAATGGATATTTACTCTTTTGATTTGATTTTTTTTTTTGTATATGATTCCTTCTATCAGTGGATACAATTGAGAAAATTAAATATTTAGTAGATAATTATTATAATATTAGGGACTGGGACTTTTAATGTACATTTACAAATCAACATCTTTAAATTCAGAATTCAGTCTTGCTGTTACCGGAGAGCTGAACTGATTATTTAGAAAATTCATCACCAACAAATCTGATAATAGGTTAATAGTTTATTAACAAACTAAATTTCTCAAATGTGAAGATTGTTTTCTATGGTAGCAAACTGAATATGTTTAGACCTGGGCTGTTGGTTGGACAAGACAAGCAATTTGAAGGCTTCAGCTTAAGCTTCGGGAAATGGTAACCATTAGTTGCAGCTATATGTATCAGATTTGTTTAAATCCATTCATCTTGAAACGGGTGGTTAAAAACAAAGCAGGACACTGAAATGGCCGTCACTATCCTTTTATCATTGCTGTTGATGCAGAGATGCAATGAAAAGTGTCAACGGTTTCTCTGACACATTACTCAAACAAACACAGGGCTGCCAGTTGAACACAGTTGAGGTAGGTAATCATCAGAGACGTGCCAGACGGTTTGCTTCCAATGGATTTGTGGAAAGGGATTGTCTGGCTGCCTCTCATTTCTAGGAAAACTGAATTTAAGTTCTTAGTAATTGACGCAAAATAATAATCTCTAATCACGGAAACACTAGACCGGGCATCACAGCTTGCACTCATAGCCCCTTGAATACAGAAAAACACTAGACGAACAGCAAAGTATACTGTTGTGTCTGAAGTCTACTAAATATGAATTCACATAAACTGAACACCAAGAATCTGACAAACATGTTAAATGCTGCATCTCTCTTCTCTATGACTTGTTAGTTGCACATATCGGCATGATGGTGTCGCAATTATTTATAGTACCAGTTCATTTACTTTCACCCAAGCAATGCTGTCTCTTAAGAAATTTGGTATAAAATGTGATTTTGGTGTAAAAAACCAAAGATTGCTTCACAAGTCACAGCCAGTATCGCTCCACTGTCTCCAACATACAGCTCTGGGACCACACACTGATTTACCAGGAAACTGAATCACTTTTGAATCATCATTTGATCGACAGGGCTTTGAGTTCACCACCCACAGTTCATGTATGTACTTGTCATTTCTGTTCATTAAAAACGGGTGAATGTGAGCTTTTCGTGACGATCAACAGTCAGGTGATGCAACAATAGGTTTTTCTGTGATGTTTAAGCACAGAATTGTATGGACTTGTGTATATACAACTGCCTGTACTCATTAGTCCTTTGATAGTAATAAATATAAATGGACCTGTGTGTTATGATCGGTAATAACCTGGATGCAGGCAGGCTTGTTTTAATTAAATGTGTACAGTGCTTGAGGCTGCTTGTTGTGTGACAAACTCGCTCTCTGTAAGAGTCGTCGAAGATTTCAGATGAGCTTCCACCGGTTACTGGAAGGGCAGTCAAATCTGAGATGCAGCTGAGGGTTGTGATTAGCGCTGTATAAAATGTGAGATACTTGTCACTGTAACATTATGTAGCACAATAGTAACATGCATGCAAATGGTTTGGACAAATCAAAATGCAAGACGGTATTGCTGTTTTCTAGTTTTTATTTTGAATACATAATTTGTTAGAAAATGAGTTCAAAGATGGGAGTGATTTCATTCCTGAAAATAATAAAAAGGCAGGTTGTTAAAGACTATATCGAGTCTAAGGCATTAATAAATGTAGAAAAATATCATCCATCTGGTTTTACAGCATAGGTTCGCAGCCTGTTTGTCCCGTCATCGTAAATGTAGACGTATAAAAGTTCTTAATTGCCGAGCTGACACATTCGGCTGTGTCATAGGATGTGCATGTCTGCAGCTGTTGACAGAGAAAGCATGTTGTTTTGGTTGCAATCCAGCGTAATTATAGAGAAAGTGAAGAAAGTGGAAATGTACCAGAGCCAGGCTTTAATGCATCGCACACAAGATTCAGTTAAACAACGTGTATCATATTGTGTAATCTTGACAAAGCGGTGATCGCTAAGATGCATGTCACATATATTGCATAATCATCTATCTCTGATCTTGTTTGCACCACACTGGAGAGTTTCACCTAACAATGCCAAGATTTTACAGAGGAACTCGATCTGAGAGCAGATACATATTTCTGCAAAATAACACGGAAATCTGGTGCTGGGAATTTGTGTAATAGTCAGATATCATGACCTGACATGACTGCATTTCTCTTTTTACACAATTTAGACTGATCCCATGGGCCTTATTGTTCTTTGAAAACTATGAACCTAAAAGTCTAAATGGAGGACTAACTTATTTAAAAAAAACACTACTTTGGCTTAAGAGATCATAGAAATGAGAGCGTTTCCTGCGCAACATCTAGGACTCTTGACCTGCAGGGAAGTTTAACAGCCTTGTTAATTACAGCGTGTAGTTGTTGCTAACGTCATCTCTGTCTGCCTCGAGGCAGTGTGACAACCTGTGCCATCTTTATGAGAGGTATCAATATTTCTTCACCTGTCTGCACCTAATGGTAAACTGCTGACACATCGGCACTCTTACTGGAAACAAACACATCTGGTGCATATGGCCATCAATCACAAACACGAGAAACAAAATCAGTGATCAGTGCCATCATCTAAGGACCTCGGGGTTATGAAGGTAAACTCAATCGGAAAGAGGAAAGCAAAGTACAAATATATGCAAACACACTCCTAAATCTCTTTGTAGAAGATGGCTGGCCGCTCTGGTCAGGTAAAGATGTTTACAACAAATATGCCAGTACAAATATATCAAATCATATATATCAGTGATCACCCCTGCCATACTAAGAAACTCAAAAGTACCATAAAGTTTCATCTAATTCTTCTGTAAAATATTTAATATTCACATTACTTGTGTCGACTTGGATCACATGTATTCTGTGTGATGAAGATGTCCTCCATATAAACCTGTCATCTCCTTCTGTCCATCCCTTCTTCATGGGCGTCACACTGAAACAGTTCGCTGTGAACAGTTGTGCAACATGCCTGACTCATGTAGCTTTGACGCCGGCGCTGTGATTGACATGACTCACATTGCCCTTTCAGTATTCTTATATACAGTATGGGTGAAACATATCACATACTGTATCTTTTACTTTCCCAACCACTGTTTTAGCAATGTGGTCGTTGAGATACACTCTGTATGGCAGTCAAGTGGAATATTTTCACATATATTCACATAATGTGTTATTTACGACAGACTGGTGTATCTGCCCCATGGTCCGGAGGAGGTCTGATTATCTCCGGGGATTCACAGTTCCTTTGTCCCTCCAAAGTCTCTGAAATGTCTCATATTACACATTCCTTAGCCCATCGATCAGCTCAATGATTGGCTGAAATCCAATAAGCTCCTCCTTGGCCTTTGACCTGTTGTTCTGGTCAGACACCCTTCCTTGCAGCCAGCTTTCGTCCATCCCCCGCTCTTAGCACACACCTCACTCACCACTTTATATGGTCGTGACCTGGATACGCCCCTCACAGACGCTCAATATATTCAATGACCACACTCCATGGTTTAAAACTTCCATAAGTAAATATTGACATATAATATCCACCACTAGGGTGCTATTAAACATACTAGGAATGCTTTTAAACTTAAATTCCTCACAATGTCGAGTAATAGTACCATTACAGTTCAAACGATAACTTTGTTGCTGACATTTTACTATTCAACTCTATGTTTTCCTGGTACAAACAGAGCAAAGTTCTTTGCCGAATGGATGGGTGTTAATAATTAATCGTTTAGGCATGCCATCAGTTAATCATTTTAAAGAAATATTAAAAATATATAACTGAGCAAAACTCAGAGGAGCGGCTTGTCACTTTAAGGAGAATAGCGCTGGTCCACCTGAAAGGTCATCCCAGCATCAGCTGGCTATCAAGTAAAGACATCTCTGTCTCTCTATGACTATGCCAGTCAGACACACAGCTGACTACCTCACAGCCATTTAGCAGACACTTTTATCCAAAGCAACTTACAATTCAGATCCTATTCTATCACACAAGTGTCTTGCCCGGGATCGAACTGCCAATCCTCTGATTGAAGGACGGTCTTGCGCTCCACTTAGCCACGGTTGCCCTGAACTAATAGATGTGGTGGAGTCTGAAGCGGCTGCATGTGTTCCCGACAATGCACGCAACATTGTGGCTGCCAACTCTCCCGGAAACAGGCCACTGTCTGTTTTGATGGATTTAACATGGTTGCGCATCTTTGTGCAATTTTGAATGTGTGAAGCGTGTTTAAGTTCTCTGCAGCAAGTATTCTCTCTGATATGTGCACACAAGTTTAACGTTCAGATGATCCAAGTTGATAGTGTGCACCACCATCACAATAATATTGGCCTTAGCAGAGCAAAATAACTCCAAACAGAGTAAAGAAATGGTACACTGATTCCTACTGATAGAGGCATGTCTGGGCTTTTAAAACTGGAAATGTTCTCACACCTCTATTGAAACCAGACAAAGAGGCTATAATATATGGTGATGAAGTTTCAGACGGGGGACAAAAGAGCAGGTCAGAGAAAACGAGCTGAGAGACAGAAAAGGAGAGAGAGAATGAGAGAGAATGAACCAGTTAAGTCATGTTGGGTCCAAAGTAGATTCAACAAATATGTTTGTGTAAGACATTTTCATTTTGGTGGATTAAGGTGGGTAGAGGCTACACAAAGTGTTCACATGATTTATCCTTTCTATCTTTAAGGTGTTTTTTTTCCCAGATGTGATTTATTTGCATAATCTGAGACAGTAATGACATCAGGGCAGGCAACACTTACGTTTACACTGTAAACCAGGCATTTCCTTAATAAGTATGCAAAATAACAGCACAGGGAAATGTGCTCTTACAGTAATTACATTCAAACAAAATCCAAAGCACACGATACATACAGTTCTTCGAATGCAAAGAAACTTTCTCACACTTATTATATAGTCGCCTTTTCCAAGTTTAAATCTGAGGGAGAAAGAAGAAGAAACATGTTCCTGTAATGACCAGATCTCAAAGCCATTTGTATTATTTGTGCAGGAGTTTGAGTTTTGGCTGAACTTTTCAATGAACATATGTGATCACTGGATTCTATTTTGCAAAGCTATGCTAATTGTTAGGCATGTGTTGAGGAGGTTGAAGTATCGGGTTGCAGGTATGCATGAGGTCAATGAAGGAGCTCACAGGTATAACAATGTAAAGTGTGTGTACGTGCGTGTGTTTGAAGGAGAGTAAGAGTGAGAGGTAGAAAGTTGACCAGTGAGAAATCCAAAGGCTGAATCACTTTGTGAGAAGCAGGGAGGCGTGGTTCAGAGGGTGTGGCCGTGCTCAGGCTGGGCACCGGCCCAATCCAAGTCCATCATGGCTCCATAAGAGGAGCCCGTTCCTCCCAGCTTCACAGCTACTCAGGAAACACTACCTACCGTACCTGTCTTCTCATAGTCTTATCAATCAGCCTTTTGCAAGAAAACATGAGCAGACAGAAGGTGTATTTGGACAAACTGTCCCGGTTCTTCCAGATCCGTAACCTGCTGCTTCGCCAGGCCCTGGCAGAGTGTCTTGGCACTCTCATCCTTGTGGTAAGTGCGTGAGTGTACAAGTGTGTTTATATGCATGGAACTTATATTGCATCATCTCATGCTGAAGTAGATCGTTTTTTTTCTGTTTTTTTTCTAAAGCTTCCAAGCTTTAAATGAAGAGTTTAAAATGGTCATACTGTTAAATATATTGCATGCTGTTAATAGTTGAACTCTGTCCCGTCTCACAGCGTTTACTTGTACCCTCACTATTCAATTTGCTTGTGATCAATTACACTCTATATGACTGCATTTCTATTCTATCAATTTTTTTGTTGCCATGTTTGAGAAGTGATTGCAGAAACTGCTTGTCATTTATAAATCATTCATGTGCTTGAAAGCGAGCAAAAGGACACTGTTTGTATTTGATAAAGAGTGTGAATGTAGGGTTACTGAGTTCACAACAAACAGGTAAGTGACAGGTTGTTACGTTCAGGACATCATGCTCTGTGAACAAAACCATATATAAGATAAAACGCCAATATTTTCTTGGAAGCTGGGATCCAGGATCCAGGAGCCAAAACCTCAGGACCTCTTGTGATCACTTTACAGTGTGTTAGGCGTTTGTGTGCACGAGTACGGATAGCTTCGTATCGCATTAAACTACATGCTGCACTTTTAAACATCACTTACGTTAGTCCTCTTTTCCAACAGACGCTTTACAACACTCAAAGGGCAAATCTGAAATAGTAACTCATCATCCCACTTTGCCCCTGTCATAAATGCTGTTTCAGCTTAAAATGAACATTTCTGCATCGCAAGAGAAACAGACACTTCTTTTGTTCCTTGAGTAAAATAGATCCAGATGCTGTCCTGATGTACTAACAATGCCTACTGTACTGTAAAAAGTATTTTATGTTAACCCTGTCTTGGCAGAAACTTGGCAATTGGATTGAAATTTGTTTTAAATTTGTTTTAAATACTAGTCCAACAACCAGTTTAGTGGGTTAAAGGCTCCTGTAATGGTTTAACATTCCCAGTGCTTAGTGACTCATTTTCAGTGATTAACAAAGCCAGTTATAAAGGCGTAGAAGCACATTACTTTTGTTTGAAAAGAACATTGTGTTCTGATGCATAATCCAAGTCAATGTAAAAAAAGAAAGAAAGAAATCACTACTACTTACATAAGAGCCTAGGATTTTAAATATTTCATAGTTCAGCATCGGGTATAACTGCTGATGGGACAGAAAGGTGCGGCGGCTGATTATTTGGTGACACATGCCGATGGCAGCACTGGGAGAGTCAGTGGCAGAACAATAGGCATCACATGACTGACATGACTGACGTAGTTTTCCTTCCTCTGTGACAAAATGCAGAAGTCTCTCTTGCTTTGTCATTATATTTGTCAACCACTTTCTCTCTCCAGGTATCAGCCTGTCAATACATTTTATCCTAGTGATAAACTAAACATGTCAAACTTGTTATACGTCATTGGCTACAAGTGTATGATGGCCTGGAGGGATAGATGACGTGAGGGTGAGGGTGTGTGTAACTCTTTGTATTGTTTTCGCATTTCACATTCAAAGTGGACAAAGTGGAATGTATAGTATTTGATACGGATCAGTCAGTCCTTGAGGGTCACCTGCAGGCAGCGAATGTCTTTGGTTATCCTCCTGTAACTGTTTTGTTAACCCCTCATTGCACTCTCACAACGGTGCACTTCATTTTCCTCTTCAAAACACTGTTCCCTGCTCTGAGTAGCCTTAGGGGGGGGGGGCTTCTGAGGCTCTTCATCCTGAATTTGAAAACATCATACAGGTAGTGATTCAGAGACTGGTTCCAGGCCAGCATATTCTTATGCCTTCAGCTCCTAAACAACAGCCACATGTGTGTTTCAGTAGGCTCACTGTGCTAAAAGTTGGGAGTAGCTGCATGGATGCCTAACCTGCTGAATCAGTCAATTGAATGTTGTTTGAGGAGGTGTTGTAGGGCTAGTTAACTAACTACAACATAATGACAGCAACATACCAAGTGGCTGGAAGTCTTCATCAGAGTGAACACGCAGTCACTAGTGAATATGAGCATGTCAGAATTATTGCTCCCAGATTCAGTGTCAGATTTAAATGAGACATTTCTAGTCTAGCTTTTTTGTCTTTCAAGGGCCTTTTTATTGATTCTCAATATCGAATAAAACGGTGACTGTACAGGAAAAGGATTTTTGTTTTCCTGAACTCACCCGTATCACAACACATCCATCTGCTAAAACAATAAACAACACACATACAACCACATATATTCTAAGATATGGGTGGTAAAGTTAAAATTACAGACAGGAATACAAAGAAAATATCTATAATATACCTTATTAGTAACAGAAATAGTAAGTAGAGAAATAATGGACACAGAAAATGTATATATAGGATAGGAAAAGAGAAATGAATGAATAAATCAAATCAAATAAATCAAATATGAAGGTGCATCACACTTTGCAAAATTGACTGTCCATTCCCCGGTTAGTGGTTAATGGGTTAACGGGGTCTTCTCTAGACATAATGTCTCTAATCGAGCTTGAGAGGGTAAGAGGGGCGGATTCCTTCCACTTAAGTAATGGGGGTTTTATGTAGACTTTTTCCAGTCACGGTTGGCTTCATCAGGAGTGGAAAAGAGTTTAGACTGAGCCCACTGATGATGAACTCCCCTCAGGCGCCAGTCCCTCTGAGTGTGGTTCCCCCAAGCTAACCTCAACATCTGAGTCCTGTGGTCTAGCTGAAAAGCATCCTCATCAGGGGGCTTTAAAGAGCATCAGTCTATGCATGGACCACACATGTTCCTAAACCCAACACATAGGAAGAGGAAATGAACACACACACACACACACACACACACACACATAATGACACAGGATGCAGAATAAACAGTATGGCACCTGCTTGGCAGTACGCTCCTACATTTAAAGGCAACACGTTCTGTAAATCCTTCTTTTGACAGAATCAGTCATGTGCCCGTGAACACCTATTTTCCTCTACTCCCTCATCCAATAAGGAATCAGATTTTCTTTTGTTATGTGCACAAAATGTAGTCGAGACCCCGTGTAAACTTGCATTTATTCTCTCTCTTCAGATGTTCGGTTGCGGTGCTGTGGCCCAGCTGGTGTTGAGTGGTGGTTCCCATGGCATGTTCCTCACAGTCAACTTTGCCTTTGGCTTCGCTGCCATGTTAGGCATCCTGGTCTGTGGCCAGACATCAGGTACACAACGTTTCTCAGACAAATTCAATATGCAGGAGCACATTTTCACCAGCTTTGTACCTTGTGTACATCTGGAGTCTGAATGTGTATTTCGTTAATGTTGTTGCACTTCATGGTCTATAATATGTACTGACATACTGTCACCATGTACATTTGCAGGTGGCCATCTGAACCCTGCAGTGACCTTTGCCCTATGCCTGCTCGGAAGAGAGCGCTGGAGGAAGTTCCCCGTGTACTTCCTCTTTCAGACAATCGGTGGTTTTTTCGGTGCTGCTATCATTTTCGGCATGTACTACGGTAAGGGATGACTCCAGATGTGGAGCCACATGTCAAAAATTGATGTTGTTACAACCATATATGAACAGATTTGTGTTTTAGGCTTCACACAGTCTACGTGCGTTATTTAGACAACCTGTCTAAACAAGAAAATATTTCATGCTATATTTTGTTGCTTGTATCCCTTTAGATGCCCTGTGGGACTTTCCTGGAGCTTTCAATGTGACTGGGCCCAATGCCACAGCTGGCATTTTTGCTACGTACCCTGGAAAACATCTCACTATTGTCAATGGATTCTTTGACCAGGTACCCCTTTGAAATGAAAACAGCTGTCATACTCTAAACATTTTAAAATATAGGTCATACAACACAGGTGTCCAACTCACGATTATCTCGTACGTGTACCTCTCTCCAACACAGATCATTGGCACAGCAGCGCTGATTGTGTGTATTCTGGCTATTATGGATCCATACAACAACCCCATCCCCCAAGGACTGGAGGCCTTTACTGTGGGATTTGTGGTTCTGGTCATTGGATTGTCTATGGGCTTTAACTCTGGCTATGCTGTCAATCCTGCCAGAGACCTCGGACCACGTCTTTTCACCGCTATTGCTGGGTGGGGCGGCGAAGTTTTCACGTAAGTGCAGAGATTTTAAAGTATTTTCTGCATCCACTGTTTATCTCTATGTGAACACTCACAGTACTCACTATCCTTGTCCCCTTTAGACAAAGAAAAAAACTCAACTCTTTTTTTTGTCACTCCTCAGGGTTAGAAAAGGCTGGTTCCTGGTGCCTGTTTTTGCCCCATTCCTTGGCACCATCATCGGTGTGATCATCTACCAGATGATGGTTGGCTTCCATGTGGAGGGAGAAGTGCGTGACCGCAAAGGCCTCGAGGAGGAGAATGTCCAACTCACCGATGTCACCACTAATGACAAAACCAATGACAAAACCAAAACCATTCACTGATTGTGTTAGAGAGCTACACACTTGCACATTCTGTAAATACAGACACATTCCAGCATTTTTCCTTCCAGCCACAATTTTTTTGTTTTACAAACCACCTTCACAGCTGTTGGGTTATCTCCCAAATTAGCTGCATGTTTGTGAATAAAGCCCCCTCTCTTAACATTATCATGTGATTGTATTATATTATAGAGAATGATTGTGTTTCGAGTGGAGAAACACAACTTCAGAAACACAGAATTACATTAATTCTTTTAGGAGATGAACATTTGGATCTTAGAGTCTATAGCACTCCAGATTGAACAGTATTGTATGCTTCATACTAATGTAGTTTTATAGAAGTTTTTACATTGTAGATATATATATATATGTTTAGACAGACGTGTGCTCACAATAACCAATTTCTTTGCATTTCCTCCGTCCAAAACCTTTCACTTTCACGATTAACATTTGAGTTCAGGAAAATTGTCAGGAAATTGGGAAATACAAATTTCAATCTTCAACTTTAAAAAATGACACGTTGAAATATATTGAGCATTTTAAGTAAGTGAAGGGATGCCATCCATGTAGACTACGTCAACTCTGTTGTTCAGAGCTGACACATGGTGAAGCTAAATCTTTCCCACAACATTCTTCACTTCATCAGGGCTATCTAGAAGCAGCCATAATAAAGCTGCTGTCTTTTTATATACACTGATTTTGCCCTGTTTAAGACCAAACCAGCAACTCTTAAAGAAGCTTACAATTATTTTGATATGTCATCAGCTAGCAAACTTGATAATTTGGCCTTTATATGAACTAAATGTTATTAGAGGAATCATTGTAGCCTTCTAATTTGATGCCTTAAAATATCAGATGTGTTAACAAGTGACAACATTAACTATCTGTCTTTAAATTGTTATGGCTTATGCCTATTGTAGTGTACATTGTGTATGACTCCTTGATTGGGTGCTAAACTGGACTGTTAGCCTCTTGGTAGAAAGTATGTAGGTTGAGGGGAAATGCTTTTGTACTGATACAATAAAGTTCTCTTTTAGATTGTTGCATGAATGTGGATCCTGTTACGTTCTTGTTACACTTTAGTATAGTTTGTCACTAATACTTCTCTTTTTGGGAGAGGGTGGGATGTAATCAGATTACACGAGGGCACCAGGGACAACATTGGGTCAGATGGGGTAGGGTGAGCAACATGACGGCGACTTCTCTTCTCAGCAGATTGAAAAAAATATTTTTTAATTACTCTTTTTAGAATAATGTGCATTTACAAGAGAACAGAGTTAAGAGAATGAACCAGCCGTGTCCACAGTTAAGAGCTAAGCGGAAAACAAGACCACAGCCATCGCTCCGGTCACTCAGCTGTGTCTCTGATAATGATGTCATGTTCCCAAAAGGAGACTTCCATCATTATGCAGTGCAAAGCAGTATTTTGCACTGCTATGTAAAGGCTTCGGTTTATTTCCAAGCATACCTCAGTACACACAGACCAGAACTGGGCCACCGTCCTTCAGTGCATACTGTATATCAAATCAAATGAGCTCTGGTCTTCTATGCCAGGGGTTCATTTTGATAGAAACTCCTGCCTACATTCCATTTATCAACAAAATATGTAAACATGTAAATGGGAATTTGAGGAGAATCACACAAAGGACAATTGTGTTCTTGCAGAGTTTGGATTCTGGCAAGCTGTTAAAGCTGTGTGTGTGTGTCTGCGCTGTACCTTTTCCCTCTGTAGTAGCTCTGCTCAGGTGTGCTGCATTGCTCAACGAGGTGCACCTGGCCTGGGCAGGAAGTGCTTAAAAGCTCTTGTGCCAGCTCCAGAAGAGAGAGGCTCTGGTGTGGGGACTTCTGATAAAACCCATGGATTTGATTGTTCTAAAAGGTGTTTACTGGGGTTGATTTGGGTCAGTGGTGAAGTGTTGTTTGCCCCAAAAGTGCTGCCCAAGGGTGTGGTGTAACCAATGGAGTTTTTATATGTAAAATAAATGGCCTTATACAAATACACAGAGAGAGAAAAAAGAGTGAGTGAGCAATTTCACAAGTTACAAAACTACAAGTCTGAATTCAGAATGCAATATTCTATGGTTTTCTATACCTACAGTTGTGTGAAAAAGTGTTTGCCCCCTTCCTGATTTCTTTGCACGTTTGTCACACTTAAATGTTTCAGATCATCAAACAAATTTAAATATTAGACAAAGATAACACAAGTAAGCACAAAATGCAGTTTTTAAATGAAGGTTATTATTATTAAGGGGAAAAAAAATCCAAACATACATGGCCCTGTGTGAAAAAGTGATTGCCCCCTAAACCTAATAACTGGTTGGGCCACCCTTAGCAGCAACATCTGCAATCAAGCGTTTGCGATAACTGGCAATGAGTCTTTTACAGCGCTGTAGAGGAATTTTGGCCCACTCATCTTTGCAGAATTGTTGTAATTCAGCCACATTGGAGGGTTTTCGAGCATGAACCGCCTTTTTAAGGTCATGCCACAGCATCTCAATCGGATTCAGGTCGGGACTTTGACTAGGCCACTCCAAAGTCTTCATTTTGTTTTTCTTAAGCCATTCAGAGGTGGACTTGCTGGTGTGTTTTGGATCATTGTCCTGCTGCAGAACCCAAGTGCGCTTCAGCTTGAGGTCACGAACAGATGGCCGGACATTCTCCTTCAGGATTTTTTGGTAGACAGCAGAATTCATGGTTCCATTTACCACAGGAAGTCTTCCAGGTCCTGAAGCAACAAAACAGCCCCAGACCATCACACTACCACCACCATATTTTACTGTTGGTATGATGTTCCTTTTCTGAAATGCCGTGTTACTTTTACGCCAGATGTAATGGGACATACACCTTCCAAAAAGTTCAACTTTTGTCTCGTCAGTCCACAGAGTATTTTCCAAAAGTCTTGGGGATCATCAAGATGTTTTCTGGCAAAACTGAGACGAGCCTTTATGTTCTTTTTGCTCAGCAGTGGTTTTCGTCTTGGAACTCTGCCATGCAGGCCATTTTTGCCCAGTCTCTTTCTTATGGTGGAGTCATGAACACTGACCTTAATTGAGGCAAATGAGGCCTGCAGTTCTTTGAATGTTGTTCTGGGGTCTTTTGTGAGCTCTTGGATGAGTCGTCGCTGCGCTCTTGGGGTAATTTTGGTCGGCCGGCCACTCCTGGGAAGGTTCACCACTGTTCCATGTTTTCGCCATTTGTGGATAATGGCTCTCACTGTGGTTCGCTGGAGTCTTTGTCAGGCAGGTCCTATTTAAGTGATTTCTTGATTGAGAACAGGTGTGGCAGTAATCAGGCCTGGGTATGGCTAGAGAAATTGAACTCAGCTTTCCAAAGATGTGATAAACCACAGTTAATTTATGTTTTAACAGGGGGGGGCAATCACTTTTTCACACAGGGCCATGTAGGTTTGGATTTTTTTTTCCCTTTAATAATAAAACCTTCATTTAAAAACTGCATTTTGTGTTTACTTGTGTTATCTTTGTCTAATATTTAAATTTGTTTGATGATCTGAAACATTTAAGTGTGACAAACATGCAAAAAAATAAGAAATCAGGAAAGGGGCAAACACTTTTTCACACAACTGTATGTGCCGTACCAAATAGTTCAAAGTGTTGATGCGTCATACAACGTTAACATTCAAATTATTATTATTAATACCTTACAGTATAAATACTGCAGTACTGTTATGATCCGACTAAGCACATACCTGTTTTCCTCCACTTGGCTGAATGCTGCTCAATGGAGAGTAAACCCAGTTTCACAGCATTATCCAGATGGCTCCCGCTGCTCTCATGTTTCGCGATCCTCTCAGAAAGATGTTCCAAATCTTTATAACCTGTCTTCGACCAACTTGTGCTTATTTAATCCACTTTCATTCATTTTCTCAAGTTCACTGGAGGCCGCTAAGAAAGTCTCCCTTCTCCTTGCCAAGAAGTCATACCCCACCTGTCCTCAGTAACCACTTGGTGTAACCAATCATCCCATGAAGGCTTTGTGTAAAAAAAAAAAAAAGTTCCCTTCTTCCCAAAACCCAATGCTTTCATGCTAAACCTCAATATAGTATCTCACATACCAAGTATATTCATTTTCATAGGATCTGGTACTGGGTATACCTGTCAAATCTCCATCATATCCCCTGGGCCAGCTTGTTCATGCCAGAGTCTCATCAAAGTCTTTGCACCTGGCTATATTTCACAGAAACAATAAGCTGATAAATACGTGGGAAAAGTCAGCAGTCTTCTCGCTTTTATTACTGATATGCAAAGAGAGACCGAAAGACAGAAAGGAAGAAAAAAAAGTATAAGAGATGAATTACTCTGGTAAGTTCTAACAACTTTCCCTATATTGTATCTCACACAGTTGTATGGATGTGTGTGTGTGTGATAACAGCAGCTGGAGTTATCCAAATAACAAACAGCTACATCAACATATTCAATACACATGTTCATTGTAACAACCCAACTCATTGAGCCTTCCTGACCACTGAAAATCTTGTTTTTGCAGTTGTAACAGTTTGTGCAAAAAAAAAAAAAAAA